>NC_088362.1:36825725-36973225 GCF_034508935.2 Berghia stephanieae
CTTTTTACTGTCAATGATTTGGGAACAAAAGTGGGATGTCAACAAACTGGTTCCAATTTCATTGTTGTCCATTAGGCTCATGGAGCTGGAGTTTATCCCGGTTTTTTTTAACGTGAAACCGACAATAGCAATTGCTTGTTACGCTTTGGAGAGGACGCTAGTCTATCGCAAAGTACTTTCCGCCAGATCTAACAGACCCAGTTTCCCATTCACTGCTAGGCAGACAGGGGGATCAGAAAAAAATCTCGACTGCATCCGAAATCGATTTTTGGTCCCTTTGCTTGTTAAGCGAATGCTATACCAACTGAGCTATCGGTAACCCCCCCCCCCCCCATTCCCCCCCCCCCCCCCCCGCAATTTCACTGGAAGTGTAAAACTATTATTCTTCCAAAGGACTGGATAATGGATCTTGTGTAATTGATCTTCTGATGGCATCTTAGTTTCTGGTCTAAATAATGCTGGTCGTCAATACAGATCATCCATCCTCTCTCTTACGCCCCGTAATCTTAAGAATCTGCCAATACATCCTGCAACTAAAATAGCTATTCCACCTTATGATTCAATAATATGTAACATGTTCATTATCAGTCCTCCGAAGGGCTGGTTACATACACACTTTCAATGAATTTGGAACCGGAAGAATGAAAGTTGTGATGTCAAGACTTCTCTGCTCTATTTTGTGAGTTTTCTTCACTCGTAGAAATCATCGAACCCTTTCAAACGTTGTTTCCATGTCAGCGGTCTTCATAATCGTTTTCGTTGTGTTGAACACAACTAAGGGAGACAATCGATAACAAACGCATTTCCCTAGTATGAGTAAGATTGTGTGCTTTGGAGTGTCAGGTTTTACAAGTCTTGGGTTGATCATTGTTTAAATTATATTTGATCGAAAATGAATTTTTAAAGCCCAATTTTAATAATTTGATAAAGATAAATGCCTTCAGTGAGTGTGTAAATTAACAGTATGCAATAACAAAGTACCTATACCCTTTACACAAAAACAAAACAACAAAAGTATGATCACGACAGAGTGTAAATAACCAGTATATAATAAATTTAAAAAATACCCTTTACACAAAAACAAAATAGCAAGAGTATTGATCACAACAGAGTGTAAATAAATAGTATATTAAAACCAAAGAATCCCCTTTATACAAAACAGAACAACAAGCGCATTGATCACACTAGAGTGTAAATAACCAGTATACATTTACAACTAATACCCTTTACAAAATAACAAAACAACAAGAGTATAGATCACATCAGAGAATAAATACACAGGATACAATTACAACGAATACCTTTTACCCAAAAAAGCATTAAATACAACAAACTAAACAAAAAGATTTTTGATCAGGGCAGAATGTAAATAAAGAGTATACAAACAACAAATGATGCCCTATACACAAAACAAAACAATAAGGGCATTGATCACACCAATGTGTGAATAAACAATACACACTAAAAACGAATGCACTTTACAAAAATCAAAACACTAAGAGTATTGTCCACACCCGAGTGTCAATGAAAAATGTATAACTACAGCGAATACCCTTTACAAATTAAACTAAACAACAAGAGTATTGATCCCACTAGATAGTAAATAAACAGCATACAACAACTACTACAAAAAATACCATTTACACAAAACCAAACAAGAGTATTGATCACAGCAGTGTGTAAATAAACAGTAAAAGAAACTATACAAAGAACTTTACAAAAACAAAACAAAACATACCAAAATACAAAACAAAAAACATAAACAATACAAGAGATTGATCACACCAGGGTGTAAATGTACAGTATACAACAGTGAGTATCCTTTACAACAAAAAAGGACTATTGATAACACCAGATTGTAAATAAACAGTATAAAACAAAAATAGAATACCCTTTACAAGAAACAAGATAATAAGAGTATTGATCACACAGGTGCTTGTAAATGAACAATGTACAACACCAACAACAATAACAGCAATAACAACAACAAAAACAACAACAAATACCCTTTAAAAACCAAACAAACAAACAAACAAACAACCCCAAAACAACAAGAGTATTGATCACACATCTGATGGGATAGATTATGGCATAGTTAAAAAGCCCATTGCTGGGGTTTGGGGGAAGGGCGAGGGTGGGTGGGGATTGAGAGGTGGGGATAAGAGGTGGGTTGTATGGATTTGAAAATGTCGCAGAATGAGAGAAGACATATCAGAATATTAGATGAGGAAGAAATTCCTTCATTCTATGCAAATAAATATATATGAGAGAAGAGATCAAAACAAAACAAAACAAAAATGCCACCCGCCGCCCCATATCAGTATTATACCGATATGACCCAAGAAAAAATTAACAACAAAAAAAAAAAAAGCAAAAACAAAAAACAAAACTTTAAAAAAACAGACGGTAGCAATGACTATCCTGCACAAATCTTTGGGCCTCTTTTTCGCTCACGAAGTGCCCCAATTCGCGTCAAAATATGGGACGAAGCCGTTTCGTATATGCTATTTAAAAAAATTAATTACGACGCTGTTTATCGATGAATATGACTGAAAGTTGGCACACAGTTAGAAAAAAGGTCATTTTAGATTATGTCAAGCGACAAAACTCGTGCAATTACCAGAAGACCGTTAAAAATAGATTTTTACTCTTTGGAGTAAAATATTTCTAAAACTATCGGGCGTGGAGGTTTTGTCGCTGACAAGGTAATACATGAACATTTCTTCTTTTTGGTTGTAAAATTTCATATGAATATGACGAGTACTTTTCCCGTATTTTACAAAACACCATCCTAATTTGCTCTTCAAGTTTCAATCTTTTAATCCACTTATTACGCAAGATACAACCAAAGGTCGAAAAAAAATGCCGAAAAAGCGTCCCATATTTTCGCGTTTTTTTCCTCTTTGTGATTCATCCAAATAAATGACACCTTTGAAACGGCATAACTTGTTTATTTATGAATGGATTTTCAAAATTCAAAAACATTTTTACTCAGTGGAGATAGGGCTTTGGTTTTAGACAAAAAATTTCCTCAAAAAGAGAAAAAAACATTTTTCATAGTCATTAATTTAAAGTAGAAATGATAAGATTAACATGAAATATTAGTTTTGGTCAGTGTCCTCATTAAAAAAACAAGCGGGTCCCCATAGCTCAGCTGGTAGAGCATTCGATTCCCAAGCAAAGAGACAGATATCAATCCCTGATGTAGTCGTAATTTTTTTTTCTACCCTCCCTACCCCACACTCACATTCACCCATCAGTGATTGGGAAGCTGGGTAGTGAGATCTGGCGGAAAGCACTTTGTGATAGACTAGCTTCATGGCATTCAACAAGCTCCTATCCAAGCAAACAATTGCTATTATCCGTTTGACGCTAAACTATAGCAACCCGGATAAACCCTGGCACACTTGAGTATGGTGACTCTGTAAGAGGAACTTGAAATCTTCTTCTCTCTCTTCGTGGCAGAACAGGGCGTGAACACAAATCTTCTCCTGTGCTGCAGTGATAAAGGCACCTCGCCAGGATGTAACTCCCATTTTGATTCTGTCCTTCTCAACTCTTCTCTTCCGTGTTTCTCTTGGTCTTCCCCTTTTCCTCTTGCTGTCAGTGACTGTCAGGTGTCCGTGTTAAAGCTACAAAAGAGAGACTGTTGTTTGGCATTCTTTACACATGTCCAATCCATATCCATCTTATGAAGGTCACTGTTTTACTTAGAGGAGGGATTTTCTTTAATTGATATTTTATATAGCATTAAATACAACAAACTAAACAAAAAGATTTTTGATTAATATTATCTTATTATCCACTAAACGTGCTCAAAGCGCTTTACGTCATCTTAATTTCAAAAGACGCCTCAAAGCTTTATGGAAATATTTATCCAGTTTCCTCTCTTCTCCCTCTGTCATTTTCCGTGTCTTAGCCCCCATATAATAAAACTGAGAGTGCGTTTATTGCTTTAAACAATTTGATTTTGGTTCTTCTTATTTTTCAAAATACTGTATTGGGTGTGAGAGAATAACAAAAAAAAACTTTAAAAGTTTAGAAGCCTTGAGCCGGCAGATTATAAATGATGCAAGTTTTGAAGTTTCACCGCAAGTAAACCCATTTATATTGGAATTTATGTACTCAAATTTTCATGAAAATATGTTGAAAATTTTGAATTTTATGATTATTTAAATAAACACAACCTATTCTGTCATATCAAAGTTTCGAGATGGAATTCACAACTTTGATGTAATCTGTCAATCATCCATTTTGATGTAATCTGTCAATCGCCCATTTTGGTGTAACATGTCAATCACCCATTTTGATGTAATATGTCAATCACCCATTTTGATGTAATATGTCAATCACCCATTTTGATGTAATATGTCAATCACCCATTTTGATGTCATCTGTCAATCGCCCATTTTGGTGTAATATGTCAATCACCCATTTTGATGTAATCTGTCAATCACCCATTTGACTTTATGACAGCGACCTCCGTGATACAATTGATTCTCTAATGTCTTGAGAAGGGATTCGATCCCATGCACTTTGAATAGACTCTTCATCCGTGCCCACCGTTGTACGACCCTTAGACCCATCTTGGACATCATTGAACATTGACCAAATGCTGTGGTCCATTCGATTCAGGTCAGGACTCATTGGAGGCCATTCAACTTTAGAAATAACTAAATGTCATTTTCTCTTAAAAGTAAGACTGCAGTGTTACAAATGTGTTACAAATGTGGGAAGTTGGCCCGTCTTGTTGAAAAACAAATGGCCGATCGGGATACAGTGAAACAAAGTCTGGAACATGTTTTTCTTCTGACAATATTTCATAATTTTGCACGTTCACTTCTGTGGTTGACGTATTGACACCACTACAAGCACCACCACCACCACCACCACCACCACCACCACCACCACCACCACCACCACCACCACCACCACCACACCACCACCACTATTTATCATCATCATCATCACCATCATCATCATCATCATCATCATCATCGTCAACACCATCAACAATACCATCACCAACACCGAATACCAGAAGACCCAGTTATTTCAAGATCAATACGATCCAAGAAACCCTACATTCCAACCTACAAGGGGAAGCAACTCCACATTAAATGTCGGGACCCAGTGGCACGGTACCTTACAAAAGATCAAGGAACCACAATAATATCACCATCCAAGGATTATCATCATCATCATCATCATCATCATCATCATCATCATCATCATCATCATCATTATTATTATTATTATTATCATCATCATCATCATCATCATCTCATCATCATCATTATCATTATTATTATTATTATTACTATTATTATTATTATTATTATTATTATTATTATTATTATTATTATTATTATTATTATTATTATTATTATTTTCTCCTTGGAAGTGTAAAGCATAGGCTACACACATTGTTCAACTGATCTTCTGGTTTCAGAGTGATGGCATCTTTCATTTTCTAGCCTAGATTATAAATGTTGGTCGTCAATAAAGATCAGCCACCCTCGCCCCATTCCTCCCCGTCATCATAAGACATCCTGCTACTAACATGATTCAATGTGTAACCGAGGACTGATTGCACACGTCAATGCGTTTTGAACCGGAAGAAATGAAGCTGTGACGTCACGACTTCTGCTTCCCATTTCTCTCCACGTGAGACACGATGTCAAGTAAATATTGACCGAACCAGCCACGTAAAGGGTATAGTGAGCTAATTATTTTGTGATTTACCATAGCATCGATCTGTAACCCATCTCCCCTCCCCCTCCACCTTACTTCCCCCCCCCCCCCCCCCCCCTCTTACCTCCCCTCCTCTCCACCCCCCCCCCCCCCCGGTCCCTTATACCTCCCCTCCACCCCTTGAGGATTAAAGAGTGTTTAGGTATAACATGCTTACCAGTGTTGAACACTTGCCAACACAACTGCCGTCGTCATCATCCTCATCCTCATCTCGTCATCATCATCATCATCATCATCATCATCATCATCATCATCATCATCATCATCATCATCATCGTCGTCGTCGTCGTCGTCATCATCATCAATATCGACAACAACAACAATATAATATCATCACCATTATCATCACCGTCATCATAATCACAAGTAAAAACGAACCATCTTATGAAATAAAAGGTATTAATAGTTGCTACAGCAACAATGGCGGCGATAGCAGCAATAGCAGCAGCAGGATGAAGAGGAGGAGGATTGAAGGATGAAGAGGAGACGGAGGAGGAGGAGGGGGAAGAAGAAGAAGAAGAAGAAGAAGAAGAAGAAGAAGAAGAAGAAGAAGAAGAAGAAGAAGAAAAGAAAAGAGCAAAAAATGCGCTGTAAAGGCAATCCATGCTAAGGCCCTGACCAACAGCAACTCATAAAATGTAAAACAACAACAACAACAACGATAGAAGAGGTAATGATAATGACGACGACAACGACAAAGATAATCAAGTAAGGTGATAAACACGGAGAGAACAAAAGGGCTGGGGGGGGGGTGAGAAGAGAGAGAGAGAGAGAGAGAGAGAGAGAGAGAGAGAGAGGGAGAGAGAGGAGAGAGGAGAGAGGGGGGAGAGAAAGAGAGAGAGAGAGGGGGGGGAGAGGAGAGAGAGAGGGGAGGGGGGAGAAAGATGGAGAGGGAGAGGGGGAGAGGGGGCGGAGAGAGAGGGGGGGAGAGAAAGAGAAAGAAAGAGAGAGGGGAGAGAGAGGGGGAGAGAGGGGGGAGAGGGGGGGGGAGAAAGAGAGATAGAGAGAGGGAGAGGGAGAGAGGGAGAGAGAGGGGGAGAGAAAGAGAGAGAGAGAGGCATGGAATGAGTTGAGGAGACTGGCTGTTATTGTACCCTCTATGAATATGAATGAGTTTGAATATCCCTAGTATCAGCGGCTCCTATAGGTTTATTGATCGGTATGTCATGCCGTATCTGGAAGTGTGAGGACAAAAGGTCTGGGTAGGTGTGTGCCAAAATAATACATGGGTACTTGTCCCGGATTTCGAGTCGCAGACATTACAATAGATTCAATTTTAATATTTCTTATTAATTAATTATTTAATCTCCATCGTACAAAAACGATCGCTCATTTAGAGTATAGAATATGGGGCTTATGATTTTAATTTTGTGACAGCGGAGTTATGTTTTATCGTTACTGAAATACATCAATACCATAATTTGACGTTTCTGAAGAGACAAGGATCTTTGTTATTTTATTATTTTAATATTTTTGGATGATAAAAGTCTATGTCGAATTTTAATCCTCGGTACATTAATTGATAACATAGTGGATATCAACCAAATTTATCTGACAACATTTTTACTAATTCGAATCGTGAGTTTTTCTTTTAAAAACATTTTAGGCGCATAAAAGAAAAGAATAAAAATGCTTTTACTCACCCCTTCGGCGCCTAAGAATACGCGAGATCAAATGAAAAACAGAAACATTTAAAACTGGTTTTCCGAGACACTGCATAGCAACAACGGTCTCTGAGTTCCATTGAATGTCGCATGTTATCCATCCGTTATATCTTCACAAAATAAACAGGAAATATAAGACCCTTTAATATTTTGTCCTTCTGAATTGGCCTTGTCGTGGTCTCTGCCTGTTGTTATACATGTTTGCCTTCAACAGAGTCAAGAGAGAAGGAATTACATTATAATAAGTTGACCTAAAATGCGAGTCAAATGATACTGACCGTTAACTTCCTGTTTACATTACCTTCGTGAGATCTCCGGTGAAAAGAGTTCGAGTTCACTTCGTCTCCTCTGCAGGGTTGCCAGTTTGGCATTTTAAATGCCAGATTCCAAAAATCTGGCATTTTTGAAAACCGTTTGGCATTAGAAAAATCATTTGGCATTTGGCATTTTCATTTGGCATTTTCTTTTCTTGTGTATTATACTTCAAATGACACCTTTTCTCAACCGTGGTGTAGTGGTTTAGCACTCCACTTAGTAGTCAGTAGGTAAAAAATTACCCCAACAGGAAATTTAGTATAATTCAAAAAAAAAAAAAAAAAAAGAAAAGAAAAGAAAACACGCAAGCCACCAGGATATGATAGTAAATTGTTTATCAAAAGTGAGTAGTTTTCTTAGTGGGGATGGGAGTCAACAGACTTTGGCATTTTTTGGAGTGTTTTGGCATTTTTTGAGTCTTCCACTGGCATTTTGTTGAAAAATAATCTGGCAACCCTGCTCCTCTGCCAAAAATAAAAGGATGGATGTCAGAACGTTGTTATACGAGGAATAACCCAACATCTTAACATCATTATTTCAACTATTGACCACAAAATGGAATATTTATTGTTATAGACCTACTGACAGAAATAGAAATGGCCAGTTCAAGTGGAAATGAGAATCGTCGAGATGAAAACACTGTCGAGGTTAGTCATCAGCTGATTTCATAGTCATGCATAGGTCCAGTCATGATGTTACTGTTTGTTCAGATCTTTATACTTTAGACTTTATGTTTATACATATCTTTGACAATTTGCTGTAGTCCTTTTCATATCACACTTTTGTATAAGCTGATGTTTGCTTCGTGTTATTTCCACGATGGCATTTTAAAAAACTAAGACAGACAGAGTCCTGAGAGTTTAGTTTGAGCTGACGAGACCAGCGACTCTGAGTCTGAGTTGAGAGACATGACCCAAGCCCAAGACCAAGAAAATGGGTCGCAATGAAACTATAGAAGAGTAAACCATACACGTTTGATAACATGAAGGTTAGATATTTAATATATTAGAGTATGCCGCTGTCTAATATTCTAGTTCCATATTAGGGATACCTTCCTATTTCCTTTTATTTCTCTGTTTTTTACTTGGTAAGTTGTGTAAGTAAACAGTGTAGACCTTGCCTTAGCCTTAACTTTTGAGACTGATAAAATTTATAAAAAGGGAGGGTCCCAATCGATGTATACTCATTTGTAGCTCTGATAACCCATATTGTTATGGGCTCACTATTGTAATGGAATACTCTCTAACCTATGCAAAATATTGTCGATTACAACAATTTTGATTTTAATACAAGCCCATAATTGCGTTCGGTTACCCGACCTGCAAAATATGTGCACCTCTGTTGTCCCAAACAACTCGTAATTCCTTTTTTATAAAAACATTTTGGTATAGATTAGATGTGGATACATGATGGTAGAAGACTAATCTCATCATTATCACTAGACATTCTAAATTATTAAATATGACATCCTAAGGAGACTAAACTAAAAATCATCCTACCCAGTTGCAAAATTATCTGCTAAGATACTGATTATTGCATCACAGAATCATAACCTAACAGTATATTCAGGAGGCAACAAAGTGCAAGTTAAATAATCCTATATATAGCTAGAGAAAAATACAACATAATAAATGAATGGAAATAAAAAAATAAAATAATCACAAAATGTTCTCAATCGAAAAAGACTGTACTATTTTGGATTTTTTTCTTCTGCATTTTTATCAGCTTTATATCGTGGTGTCGGATATTTATTTTTATACTCATTGATTTGTCAGTAGTGTCAATATATGACACCATGTGATGGGGGTATATGACAAAGAAACATGTAAATTTTTTTCTAGAGATTGAGTGATTATTATTATTTTCAAGAACAGGAAATAGAGGTCACCCACTGAAACTTTACCTCCAGCATTCCTAAGAATCACTGAGAAAAAATTCACTTGCCCTAAGAGTCCCCAACAAATGGAATAGTCTACCAACATTTGTTAAGAGTTGCCAACAAATGGAATAGTCTACCAACATTTGTTAAGAGTCGCCAACATATGGAACAGTCTACCAACATTTGTTAGAGTCGCCAACAAATGGAACAGTTAACCAACATTTGTTAGAGTCACCAACATATGGGAACAGTCTACAAACATTTGTTAGAGTCGCCAACAAATGGAACAGTCTACTAACACTTGTTGTAATGGCAAATTCCACAAATACTTTTAAAAACCATCTCGACAAATTTTGGTCCGACCAAGAATTCCTGCATGCCAACTTCAAAGCCAAAATTAAATTAAGTGGAAATGGGGCAGAAATGCGGGCAAAAATGATTGCATATATGAATATGATGAAAAGGCGCCTTTAAGGGACCTGTATCAGAAACCAACTATACGTAACTATAAGTGTAAGTAATTGATGCTACATTGGCAATTAAATTTTGCTTCATTCCCCACAACGAATAAACACACTGACCGATACTTATTCATGGCACATGAAAAAAAAATAATGATAATGATAAAATAATAATAATAATTATAATTATAATATAATAATAATAATAATAATAATAATAATAATATAATAATAAATAATAATAATAATAATAATAATAATAATAATAATAATAATGATGTGATGATGATAATGATGATGACAGTATAATAATAATAAATGTGATCCTTTCCAGATTGTCACATCACTGTTTTCGATATTGAATAAAATATTCATATTGAAATCATTTAGGTCCTAGTTGTTGCTTAGTAAACTGACCATTTTGTTAGTGAATTGTTGCTTGGGGAGACTGCATTTCTTATCAAACCCTAAATTATGGAACAATTATCGTGAAAATGGAATAAACATGACATTATTAGACTTTATCTCTATGTCCGCTTTAGGATCCATCTAGAAACTAGACTTGTAGGAATAATATTTATATTATCAGATTTATTTTGCATCTCCAATTAGGGTCTTTATTTTATTAGGGTTGTAATGCCGGAGGACTCTCGGTCACACCTTATCTTAGAGATGACCTACTTGGAGATCTTAGAGAAGAGTGGTTGTATTAAGAAGGGCTCCCAAAGAAGGAACTGTCCTTTTATTATTATTTTTTTTTACATTCAGAGCTAGACGTATGTCTGTTCAAAACAAAAGATATTATATAAACACATTGGCTGGGTGCTGATTATTATTTTGGGTGTACCAAAGTCTGCTTTAATGACAATAATAATGATAGAGATAATGAAGATGATGATGATTATTTTAATAATGATAATGGTAGTAATTACAGTACCAAGAGTAAATGCAGACTGATAGATGAGGCAGGGGGTCATTCAAGCAGTTTTGACTGAATTAGTATTGTTGTTATTATTGACAGTAACAAATAGCGTATCTTTTGATCCTGTCTCAGGCAATTGCATTTGAAAATAATGGCTGACAAAAGAACAAACTTCCATACTCTGTCTAAAATAACTCTAGCCTCTTCTTATGACCACCATAAATAGATTGTCCTAAACAAGTGCTAGTTTTACAATTTTATCCATTTTGCCGCCATGCAAAATTCTGCCCTGGGAGTACTGATAATTGATTAGAGCACTCGCTTCACATGCAAAGGGGCTGGGATCAACCTAGATGGTTGAGATTTTTATCTGATCCCCTGTCCACCCAGCAGTCACTGGGTCTTTTAGATCTGGTGGAAAGTACTTAGGGGTAGACATGCATCCTGTCTAAAGGGTAGCAAGCAATTAATATTGTCTTTTAATGCTTTCAAAACAAGGTTAAAACTCTGGCTCCATGAACCAGTTGGTGATGGTCAAAAGCCTTCATCTTTATCTAAAGGTACTGCTCTAGCACTCGAATGAGGACCTCAACAATGGAAAAATATAACAGCATACAATGAACACCATGGCAACAACTTGAAAACTTTGATTTTGCAGACGACATTGCATTGATTTCACACACACACACACACACACACACACACACACACACACACACACACACACACACATCAACAAATGCAAAATAAGACTAAGACCCTAACTGAATCATCGTCAAGAGTTGGTCTTAACATAAATAAAGCGAAAACGAAGTTTTTATGAATACGAGCTATCAACAAAAAATCCAATTAAAATTTCAAATGAAACCCTAGAAGAGGTAAAGACTTTTTCTGATCTGGGCCTTGGTAGTAGACACAAATGGAGGCACAGACAAAGATGTCGCTTCAAGAATTGGCAAAATCTGTATATCCTTTCAAGTCCTGAAGAAAATTTGGAAATCAAAAGACATTGGGGTCTCGACAAAACTAAGAATTTTTAAAACCAATATAAAGTCTTTATTACTGTATGGATCAGAAACATGGAGGAATACCAAAAGCATCACCAACAAATTGCAGACTTTTATAAACAAATGTTTTGATTATTTTGGGCATCACGTGGATGGCTAATCATTATCATCATTGCCTTTTTCACCCTGCGTCAGGGTATAGGCCACAGACAAACAGTTTCCATCCTTCTCTATCCTGAACTAACTTTTTTATCTCATTCCATGTCTTACCACTTCTCTGTATGTCAGCTTCTTTAATTCTTCTCCATGTTCCTCGTGGCCTTCCCCTTGATCTTATGCCCTGAGGGTTCCAGTCCAATACTTTCTTTGTTATAGTGGAGTCATTCTTTCTAAGTGTGTGTCCAATCCACCTCCATCATCTTCTTCCTATTTCCTCTCCCACTGGTTTCTGCTGTGTTCTTTTCCATACTTCTTCATTTTTTATTCTATTATAAAGTCAGTAATAAAGATATTTGGGAAGCTGCCAACCAACAACTTATCTATATATACGAATAAGAAAGAGGAATTGCAGATATTAGACCAGACACTTAGAAAACCTGCCTGCAACATCACAAGACGCTCTAACATGGAATCCCCTTGGAGGAAGAAGACACCAAGAAATAGTTGGTGAAGACACACGGTGGAGGAAGCAAGGAGAGGCAGATACACATGGAAGCAGGTGGAGAAGACACCCCAAGGAAGAGTCAATTGGCGAAGCAGCATTGATGGCCTATGCTCCGACTGGGCTTAAGGGGTGGATACACGTGGAAGCAAGCGGAGAAACAGCCCAAGGAAGCGTCAAATGCTCAATGATGGCCTATGCTCCGACTGGGGTTAAGGGCATATGTAATGTGAGTCAAGGATAGTTGTGTGACCATAAAGATGGTATTTATTACATTTTCTACAAGGGTGAAATAAAAGATGTTGAAAATCGATTAGCTTGGCTGATATCTCTTTGATCTACACACATACACACACACACACATCCAGAGAGAGAGAGAGAGAGAGAGAGAGAGAGAGAGAGAGAGAGAGAGAGATTAAGTTGTAATCTTTTTAAAAAAATAATAATAAATGGTGAGGGGGGGGGGGGGGGGGGAGACAAAAGCTTGGTACTTTCCTGACAGTCTGAGGTGCATTTAATTTGTGAAGGTATAATATTATTCAGAAGCTTGACACCAGCATGTACAAAGGTCGTTCCATTATCGTAATGTATTTTGGACAAACGAATAAAGAGTAAAGGCTACGGTCAACAATAGATGGAGGAATATTAAAATTGTGATACACTTTATCTGGTTATGTTGTATTCGACTTGACTTCGTTTGGTATTGACCTGCTGTCTGTATAGGGTCATTATCACAGCCATAGCTTTTGCTTAATAATGAGGTAACCATTTTGCTTGTTTCATAGGTTTAGTAAACAGGAATATAAACCATTCTCAACACACATACACACACTCACGCTCTCAAACACTCACACAACCCCCCCCCCCCCCACCCACACACACACACACACATGCTCATACCCCAACCATCGTCATTAGTTGATTGGGTTTGAGATCAACAACGTCTCTCATTGACAGGGAATATTTTAGGAGCAATTGGGATATCAAAGTCCAACAACCCGTAATTTATAAAGGGTGACATTTACAGTAACACTCGCTCTCCATCCACTCCACGTCCATCAATTCGCATACAGTAATGGACATGACAATGACGAATACCAACACAGGATCTGGTGTTAACAAACGTTGCCACGATACAACAAGGGCACCACCCAGACATGACGTCAGTGGATAATGATAAATTGTCACTCGCGTCTCAAAGACAATCCTAAGCAGGGCTGCTACTGCTAGATGGCCGCCGTCAACAAACGTGGCCAAAATGGAACCCTGCGTGGCCAAACACTAAAAACACTTTGACTCCCTTGAAATAACAATTCTTGATATGAATCGTGATGGCCCAAAAGATGTCTCGATCTATGTGAATAAAGTAGTATAATTAATGTAGACAAGTGTCTGTTCATAACAGGCAATATTTCCTCACAAAGATTGCCCATTCTCCACTTGCCTTTAAAAATGGATTTATCTTTAAAATAAAAATCGAATGTGTGACCCACCCCTCAAAACGGTATTATTTCGAGATGGTTTAGATTTAGATGCTAAAATTATGTATCCTATAGTCCAAAATATATGACTTGGGCACAGTTTTTGTGTCTGAGGAGTATGAATATGTGGCCCATCGCCTCCAAACGGTATTGTCGGGTAATTAAGCTGATGAAAATGGAATTCATAGCGAGAGATATTGACGTGGGGTGAGTTTATTGTAGGCTTTATTAAAGGGAATGAATTATGAATACATAGTGTTTTAGAATGCTGACATTTCATACTTTTGATCAGTTTAACTAGAATTTGACTTTTGAGCATCTGGGGGGGGGGGGAGGATTTGAAATCCAAAATGGATTTCAAATCCGTTTTTCCCCATCTGATCCACCCCTACATGATACCGTTTTGAGACGCTGGGTCACGCATATATATGTATATATCGACAACGACGTCCTAGTAATTTTGTCAAAGGTTTTTATAACGTAGGATAGTGTAGTATTTGTCCTTTAGACCGATTGTATAATGTAGTTAAAGCTATCTGACCTAAACCAAACCAGGGGAGGGGGAGAGGGGTATTTTGACATTTAAATTTGAATTAAAGTTGATTTACTGATGGAATCTTCTGTTCTCTTCTTATGTTGGTCACTTTGCCTTATCCTTTCTTATCCGCCGGGGATCCGATAGCTCAGGATAGAGCGCTCCGCTCGCCTCACACGCAAAGGGACTGAAATCGAGATTTTTCGCTGATCCCCGTGTCCACCCACACAGCAGTGATTGGATGAATGGTTCTCTTAGATCTGGCGGAAAGTATTTTGTAGTAGACTAGCGTCTTATCAAAAGGTTAGCAAGCAATTGCTATTGTCCGTTTCACGCTACTGAAACCGGGATAAACTCGGCTCCATGGGCCTAATGAAATGTCCTCGAAGGACCCCTTTTTTTTTTTCTTAGACAGTTGTGTACTTAGATATGTGTGGTATATTTTGTGTACCTCTTGTGTGACCTAAGATTGAGGTAAGCGTCATAAAACTTCTACAACTCTATTCTATTCTTTGAAATCATTGATATTAGTTATTCTGGCGTACTGTTTTTCTAAAGTGGGTTGTGTCTAGAATTGAAAGGCTGCATTGGATTATAATAACACTAATTGGTTGGCCTACTTCTTGTCTCGTAATGTCTGTGTTTGTCACGTCGGGTTGATGATAAATGTTATCGGCACACATCAAATCCATCGGACACTGGCAAAACTCCCTTTTCAAATTTTCTATATTATGCCCAGACATTTTTTTTTTTTACTTCAAATAACTATGAAATAAGATGTAGGCTACTGATCTTCTCATCTTGTCAAAAACGCTTAAACCAGATTCATTTCTGTTGAAATGTGTGTCGAATGTTTTGGAAGTCTCGTGTTTGAAATGTTTTGGCAATTTGAGGGTTATCATGAATTATCAATATTTGAAGGGAAAACTATCAGGCCAAAATGGAACAAAAGTCTGTTCTGTCGTCACACGGGGACATAGGATAATGCGGGGACCATAGTACTCACGAATCCAGTCTAAGAATAATAAAAACAATGATATTGTGATATTGTAATTGGTGAAAGGAGCGCAGATCTGCTCCTACTCCCTCTCCCCTTTTCCCCTCTTCTTGCAGCATCGATTCCATGCCGGAATCATTCACTCGTCATATCCAATTAGGCAAAAAGCCTCGTCTTTATAAAAGGGATACGCTAGTCTGGGTGATGTCAGGATTTTGGTAGGGACGCGTCGAGATGGATTTGGCTGTGATTACTGTGATTTGATTGTTCGATGGAATTTTGGAGTTTGGAGTAGGAGTCTTCTTCTTGTTCCAAGGTGGTGTGGAGAGAGAGTTGCTTCTTGTTCTTGGAGGATGGAATTGGAAGAGAGAGAAAGATACAGAGATTTTTTGTGGATTTTTCGGACACATTTTGTCACAAATCTAGATCAGCGATTTGGTCACTGTTTTTTCTCTTTATCTTGCCTGTTTGTATCGCGCCATCGTGTTTAGTTTCCGAATGACATGGTTTAGTGTCACATGACTTTTTATTGTCCGTATATATTTATTTGTGAACACGTGGGTAATTCTTAAGTAAAAAAGATTTTGTTGAGACAACTTTCGGGTTGTAAAAAAAAAAGAAAAAAAAAAGTAGCGACTGATATGGTCAGTGTGCAAGTTTGTTATATTATCATTGTGGTCGTTGTATGCTGGGGGAGGGGGGGGGGGGGGGGGGTGTTCAATGGAATAATTTGAGTGCTTTTCTTGGTGTCAGTGTGAATCATCGAATTAAACCCCTCGTTTATTTTTGTTAATTTTGTTTTGTTTTGTTTATTGTTTTTATTTTGTTTGTATGTTTTTTGTTTTTGTTTTTTTTTTCAGCTAGATTGTCTTATTTGCGCTTTTGTCTACTCTATCATCTTTTCTTACAACTGTTGTTGTTTTGACCTTAAAGTGTCGGTTGTGCCTTGAACTTCCTGGAATTATATTTTTTAAATGAGCAAATGTTTCCCCATCTGCCATGCAGGAACAAAAGGCTTTTGTTTTCATTTTATCGAGAAAATCCTTCGGCTTCAAATATGACATATCCAAGTCATCTAAGACTTATATGTCAGTTTGAGTTTGAGGATTTTTGGACATATTTTGTGTGTGTGGAAGTGTTGGGGGGGGGGGGTGCTAAACCGATAGTTATGTTTAGTAAAATGTTGTCAGACCAAATTTTAAAGCGTTTCCTGGGAGAAGGACAGCCATAATGTTATAGTTATAGGCCATGTCAGACCAATGTGTTATTATAGCTCCATGTCGGGGTGTATCGTACACCGGGGATTGTCGTCTCTGGACGAAGTGGGGATATCACCATTTGCATTTCTTCTATCTCTTCTTATTTTGTTTTCATCCAATAATTGCCGTAATATGTGTGAAGGGTTTTCGTGCTTGAGTTGTAGTAAAAAAAAAAAAAAGGGGGGGGGTGGAGGGGGATCGATAGGCGATTAAAATGATTGGGGTCCGACGTGTCGGCTCACGTTCTTGGCTCAGATGGATGTTGAAGTGTTTGGATTGTATTCGATAACATTTTCCAACTGGATCGTACTCGTGTTGTATGTCATGGGGAATGGACAATGCTTAGCTACACGTTGTAACCAACCCACTGATGGAGCGTGGGACTAAAAATAGCTCTTACGCCTTTCCTCGAAAGTTCCGGAAATGGATTTTCTATTTATTTTTTTTATAACAAATCCACCCCTCATGACATTACAAAGTATTGAACAAAAATGAATACATAACAGCTTCGAAATTTTACAAAATACCACACATGGAACGTTACGGTATTCTGTTCTTTTTCAAAGCTGCTGTATATGTATTCACCGTTGTTCGTTACTTTTTACAACCCACATTTCTGGCAGCTTTAGTATCACCCGGGGGCATTTTGTGTTTCTTATTTGTGACTCATCGCCTCAAACTGGTATAAACCCGGGTGAATTAGATACTGAAAATTGTATCTGAATTCAAAACTATGTGAAATTAGGGTTAAAGTGCTTTACGTGTACACACCTTTCTATCTCTGATCATTTTAATTTAAAATTCATTTCATCTGCTTCATCCTGATATAGTACCAAACTGAGGCGATGGATCGCATGGACAAACAATGAAATGACTGACTTAAGCATGAACAAACACTGAAATGACTGACTTAAGCATGAACAAACACTGAAATGACTGACGTAAGCATGAACAAACACTGAAATGACTGACGTAAGCATGAACAAACACTGAATCATTAGGTGAGAATTTTGTACAGACGTGTTTTGAAATCTGCGATGAGCAAATTCAAATGATGACTCGAATGTAAACAAATCATTGCCGGTATGGCGATTTCATAGAAGCTTTGATTATTTGAAATTAGTTTTGTCTGGTTGATATTCTTAACATAGCCTTGTGTATTTATTTCGAATCGTATAAACTTGTTCTATGAAAAGACGTCGAACTTGAGTAGAACGGATTGAGTCTCTGTTTGGCTAATACCGACATGACACGGTGGTGATACGTCAGCAGCATTCTATCAATAGTGTTGTCAACCAATCAAAATGTCCATGTACCGACGTGCTCTCAGACAGAAAGGCAAAAGACGCCGTCCTCTTTCAGCTGGTTTCCTGGACGATAAACAACGACAATCCTGTCACACCGGTCAGGGGTTTGACAATCCTAGCATGTTACCAGATCGAATGGAGGCCATTTGCAGGTCAAGGTCAGACAATGGAGACACCTTACTGTCGTCATCTGTGACCTTCACTTCTTTAAAATTGTCTAAATCCGGAGACAACATCAAATCTCCGACACGCGCTTGCGGCCCGCCAAGAATGTTCTCGTCTACGAAATTGCCGTCTCCTCCTCAAGAAAAACTGCGGACGTCTGTGCCTCTTCTATCGATCCCGAGCAGCCTTGAAGCTAGACACGTTTCAAAACGAAAGCAGAGAAATACCACCTGCAACGAGGTGAACAATGAATCTAGCGATTCGTCATCGTCTGGGGCTAGGGTAGTTAGCGGGAATGATATTATAGATAATGATGCCGCTTGTCCCAACGATACAGTATCTCTACCGCATGATTCTACAGCAGGGATGAAAGGTGCTCGTGGAGTGAATGTGACATCGCAATCCCAGAAATCAAATGTTCCCGAGTCATTGGGAGAACCAATCAATCTTTGCCCTACGTCGTCATCCGTTTTTCCTGACACGCCCTTGACATCACATCATAGGATAATTGGAAGGACAAGGAATAATTTGAGTCGTGTGCAAAACTCGAATGTCCAAGGAGAAGCGTCTCGATCTGGATCACGTAGTGTTGATGTGACTGATGAGTCAGTCGATCTTATGGCCGTGTCTAGGAATGCCTGTCATCGTGATGGAACCAGTAACATGCCTAGCTCTTGTTGTCTTACTTCACGAAAAATGATATCACAAGCTTCACCTCATGCAGCACAAGAAGACGTTGTAATCTTGGAAACTATAAAAAGCAGTCGCAGTGACCGGTCTGCCTCTGTCAAAAATATCAAACTGTCTGACTATGGGAACCATGTTGGTCAGCAGGATGGATCGAACTCTGATGACAAAGGTGATGTGATGCTGGATTCTCTAGAAAATGCATGTGGTGGGCAACGGAAAACGGCGACAGAAAAGGTTGAGACCAGACATCGAGTCGTGAAAGAGGAGCCTATGCTCGTAGTTCCTTCGGAAATGTACAGTGAGAGTTGTCCTAGTGTTGGTAAACGTGACGGTGGTCAAGATCGCGCTAGGCAAGCACTGGAAACCGGGATTAGTGAAAGCAATGTGGATCACATCAGCTTGGAAGAAATCCTGGTGACAAATGCTGACGTCATTAAAAAGAAGATAAAAACAGGTCGTGAGATCGTCATCACAAAGGTAGGAATAGAAGCCTTACTGATACTGATTGTAATTTTAAAAACCAACCCTAACTCCAGCACCAACTTTAATCTATGTATGTTCCCGTTCTCAGTGTAGTGATGGTGACTGATTTTTCCGTGTTATTAGTGTTAAAATAAATTCTTTTTATGGGCTTGGGTTTTCAAATCGATCACCTGTGCTGCTCTAGTCTCTAGGGATGTCAACCCTTCTGTCCCTTTCCAAGTGGCTCTATGTGCTACTACTACTAGAACAATATTGTTTGGCTTTGTCCAATCCCTGTTGGGAACTTTTGGAAGTAAAATGTCTTGTTAACCATCTTTTTATTATACGTTTCTGTGAGTCATTGATGTCGACGTAAAATTGAATGTGTTCATTTTGTCGGGAATTATGTGAGTGCGTCTGGATAGCCTCAGACGAGGTGGATGGTTGGTTTTCGGATCAATAAGTACGACTCTCTCTCTCTCTCTCTCTCTCTCTCTCTCTCTCTCTCTCTCTCTCTCTCTCTCTCTCTCTCTCCCTCTCTCTCTCTCTCTCTCTCTCTCTCTCTCTCTCTCTCTCTCTCTCTCTCTCTCTCTCTCTCTCTCTCTCTCTCTCTCTCTCTCTCTCTCTCTCTCTCATCTCTAGTTTGCCTTCTTTCTCTAAGGGCGACACTCTTATCGTTGGAGTCTTTTGACTGTTTCATATTATTATTTATCTCGATGCTCATCTGGCCAAATGATGTTGTAAACGTTACACTCCCGAAACAAATCACCCCCTCCCCCTGCCCCACTATATCCCGTGAGATGTTAACTTTTACAGATATACCACAAACCAGATCGTCCGAATGCAAGGATTATCAATGCGTATAGAGGAGTGGTGAATATGAGTAGGTGTTGATGATACAGTTCCAGACAAAGCAAAAAGAAAGACACCAGAAAAAAAACTCACCACAAGAGTTAACTTTACTCGACCAGAGGCTCGAACCTCAGGCCATCAGTCGGGAGGTCTCGAATTCAATTCCCATTGGAGAAAAGCTGATTTAAAAATATGAATGTTTACTTAGTTTGTCTAGCACTGCATTATTCACATCTGGACGTTATACCAGGGCGTCCTCCCAACTGATTCAATCTCATGCTATTGAAATAAATAGAAATAAAGTCATTGTCCCCTCGTCACAAACTGATGTCTTCTCTTACACACCGGCGGTGAAGAGAACTATAGAAAATATATGTCAATTTTAAAGTTGACGTTTTCACGTCAATGTTAACGGGTAATAATTATCAGAGATCCGTTTATTTGTCCTCCTAGCGTGTCCGGACTGTACAAGTCTGATAACCCAACGCAAGTGGGGCTATTTTTATTATTGTCATTGTTGTAATGTAGAACAATCTTTGTCAATTGTTCGCTTTTCTTTTTGGTTCTTTTCTCTTTACAATAATATGAGGCCATATCAATTTGGTTTATGAGACCCGGTACTAGATATGAACTGATGTGTTTTGTTAAACGTGGATTGACAAAATAGGAAGACGTCCATTATTTCTCTCGTCTTGCAATTTGCAACGTTTTAAATTTAAATTCGAGTATCTGTTCATAAATTTCAGAATGGCAGGTTATATAATTTTAATGGTAGATAGTTCAACAATTTTTTCCTTGCATGGCATTTTGTTGAAATTTTAAAATCAATAATGAGAGACATAATTTACCTGTTACCTGGTGTACAAGACGTAACCTGTTTGCTTCCCTAGTCCACGCACCACACAGACACACACACACACACACACACACACACACACACACACACACACTTCTCCCATCTTATTGTTGTGAATTTCGACTAGGGGAATTTGCCAACGGCTGACGCCACTTATACAGATTAAATCCAAACCACCAGATTCTTTGCTCTGTATTCTCCTTTCATTTTCAGACTAAAAGCATTACGATTTTGTGCGATGTTTCTGTTTTGTTTTTGTTTTTTTTTTGTTTTGTTTTTTTTATGTTTTTGTTTTTCATTTCACATTTGTGACCCATGCCATCAACCTGGTAATAGAGAGACTTAGACGATTATACGCATCACGTATCATCATCACGTATCTATCATATGATCATTCATTTATACGTAAAAATAGTGCCGCTATGCGATATTTGACTAATTTCACATTGTAAACAGGCCCGTGACCCATACAAATCGCATAACGGCTCTATGTTTACACATAAAATGTTCATGTGTGTGATTAATTCGTGATACTTGATACGTATGGCCACTCTATTATATCGGCATGGACCAGCAAATGAGAAAAAATGAATGTCAAGTCAGAATGATCAGAATTTTGATTTATTTATTGTTTCTTTTAGTTCAAAAAAGAACTGGGAGACAGCGTGGCTCAGCGGTACGATCTTTGCGCTGTATGGCCTTAAGCAAGTCACCTCGCCCTAGCTTAATTTGCGGCACTGCACTGCGGCTGACGCCTGGATTATTCCAGTCTTCCCTTGAAATAGAACCTAGAGAAAAATTTCCCCCGTGGGATGAATAAAGAGAATTTTATTTATTATTGTTATTTATTTTACTCACTGAAGACATTTAAAACTCAAATTCTTTTAAAATAGCTTAAAATTAAGATTTTCAGCATCTAAACCACCACAACATAATACCGTTGTGAGATGATTGGTCACATTTCATAAAATGGTTGGACATTTTTTGTTGTATTGTGTTGGAGCTTCATGGGAAAAAATATTTTAAACAATTTTTAGATGGAGATGAATAAATAACCATTCCACTGCGTTAGGATGAATACAAACATGTTATGCTTGGAATTAGGGTAGATTATTTCCATTGGGACAAACTTATTACTTCAATTCATTCCTTCTACTATAGAAGGTACAAAGGTGACGTCACTCAGCTCTTTGTCATTATTTTTAGACAACCAGTTAGTGGTTAGTCCTCACTAAATTATATCAATCAGACTATAAACGTTAAAGGTCACATCCACAAACAATTTTGTGCTTTGGTATGTTTAATTTGGCTTGCGGATGTTGTGAGTACTGTACCTAAGCGTATAGCATAAATACCTCAATTTATCATACATTTTGACAAGATGTTGCAGGCACTGAAATCTAAATCTATCTGACTGTTCTGTGTAAAATGTGTACTATCTAACTCTTCATGGGCGTTGATAGATATGACATCTAAAACCAGAACAAATTTCAATTTAAAGAGGTCAGACCGTAGCCTTCGTTAACTTGTAGCCCGAGACCTTTGAATTAGGTCACAATTCAAGGTGACGATCATCAAACAAAGGAAACCGAGAAGTGAGTTGCCGCCGATAGTGCTCAAGGTATCAAATGATCTCACTGGTTACACGATTGAATACAACTCACCACCGGGGTTTTTGTGGGTTTTTTGGTCCGTGCCAAGCTGTGCGTGAAGGAAGGCGACGGTCTGACTGGCTGCGACTTAAATTAAGCATCCATTATGCTGCTTACTTTTGGGTTTGTTTGTTTTTTTGTTTTTTATTCGAGTCTGAACAAAGTGCAACATCCACCAATTGTGCTCAAAGTATTTTACAAGGTATCTCAACCTAACAGCAACACTTAACATGTAGGACGAGACATGAAGTGTATAAGGCACTTTTACCATACTTTTTAGACAGAGACAACAGTTACCTGCTATGTAATTAAGTGTGATGTGAAAATATGAGAAAAGAGACTTTTCCTAAAACGTTGCGTTACCCTCAGCATGGCTCAGCCCTGGGATCGATAGACCCAAGAACCCATGCCCTAGACTACAAAGCGTATTTACAGTTTCCTACAATGTCTTCTCCATAGAGCCTTGCCGAGGTGTTCCGATGTTTCATCTGTATGGAAAACCTGAGGGATGCCCGTCTGTGTCCACACTGCTCCAAGCTGTGCTGCTATCCATGTATCAGGGTAAGGATGTCTCCATGTTTGGGTTAGTATGTGCGTACACGTGTGTGTGTGCGCGTATATGTGTGTGTAAATGTGTGTGTGTGTGTATTTGTGTTTGTACATGTGTGTGTGCGTACATGTTGTGTGTGTGTGTGCATACATGCATGTGTGTGTACATGTGTATGTGCGTACATGTGTGTGAGTACAAGTTGTTTGTGTGTTTGTGTGTTTGTATTTCCTTAACCACTTAACTGCCTGAAAGACACTTTCACTTAAACCTGCCAACTAGTACACAAAATCAGTAGAAATACACATTTTTGCCTTCAATTTCAGAACTTCATGAGCATCTGTAAGTCATTAAAACTTATAGAAGATTAACGTTGATGCCAGACTATATAATTTAAAGGATTTTGAAGTGTTATTCAATCCCTGGGACGGTCAAACATTGATCTATAAAGTAAACTGTAGCGACTACTGCATTTATCTCATAAAAACTACTAATTTTTAAATGTTCAAGTAGGATGTCTGAGAGGTTTTGCCCATAGGAGGGCAGGATCGTTTAAATTTGTCGATATTTGGAGGACACGTTTTCTGGCCAAATTTTCAAATGCTTGTCTTTCTGGAGTCCGGTGGTTAAAAATTTTTTTTAAAGATTTAACTCTCCTTTTGTCACATGAATGGACAATCTGACAAATTGTTTGATTTATGAGTGAACACCACAATTTGACCAAATGTCTAATTTCAAGTAATTATAATTATTAGATGGTCTCTCACAGTGATGCCAAAACTCCGGTTTCACCGGAAAAAACTCCGGTCTGGAGCCAAAAATTCCGGGCTCCGGGCAACTTCCGTCAAATTCCGGTGAGGTCAATTTGTTCCAAGGATACCCCCCCCCCCCCCCTTTCCAACCACCACATCATCACTGCCACTAGTATTACAAACATCATCACTACCACTACTACTGCAACCACCACCACCACATCATCATCACTACCACTACTACTACAACCACCACCACATCATCATCACTACCACAACTACTACAATCACCACCACCACATCATCATCACTACCACAAATACCATCACTATTACAATCACCACCACCACATCATCATCACTACCACTACTACTATAACCACCATCACCATATCATCATCACTACCACTACTTCTACAACCACCACCACCACCACCACCACCACCACATCATCATCACTACCACTACTACTACAACCACCACAACCACATCGTCATCACTACAACTACTACTGTACCCACCACCACCACATCATCATCACTGCAACTACCACAACTACTACAGCCACCACAATCACATCGTCATCACTACCACTACTACTGCAACCACCACCACCACATCATCATCACTGCAACAACCACCACTACGACATCATCATCACTACTGCTATAACCACCACCACCACATCATCACTACCACTACTACAACCACCACCACCACCACTACATCATCAACCACTACTACAACAACCATCACCACCACATCATCATTACCACTACTACTACAACCACCACCACATCATCACTACTGAAACGAAAAGCCGTGCCTTTAGTTGTTCAGTGAACTCAACCTGACCGCATGCCTTACCACCCAGTCAGCCCCCTTCGCCTTTGTGGGGGCGTGACCTCGGGGTCATGATAACAATTACCTGTTGAATGATTGTTACTCCCAGTCATTACGCGTGTTTGTTTACTTTGTAAACCTGCTATCCCAAGTTTAATTTGATCATGAACGCAAAGAAATTGACAGAAAGAAAATATTTAGAAAATACTGAGTATTATGATATAAATTCGATTCTCATAGTGTTAGTTGAAAGGAAGTTATTGTTAATTATAAATTACTCATATTTTGAGAAATAATTAACTTATTTTTAACTTTACCCCCAAATTCCAAAAAAAAAAACGACACGCTCAAATGCAATAAAACTTGGTTCAATTTAAAGACAAACATTAAGAGAATTTACTTACGTCGTCTCTAAATGGACTTGTCAATCAATTCATAGTAATAGCCGTTTATATTTGGGATACCGTAATTGTTTCGTATAAGTCACCAAAGTACACAATGAAGACAATCTTTTCTCACAGTTTGAATAACAGAAAACATAGATAATTCCAAATTCCGGGATGGTTTTAAACATTTATTTGTACAAAACGTAAATGATGTGTATTATCTATCTGACTTTATGTGTGTATGTGTATTTATTGCAATACTGTCTGTCGGCGTGAGCGTATGTGTGTTCAAGACGTAGGAGAGGGAGGTGGGGGTGGGGGGGGGGGGAGAGAGAGAGAGAGAAAGAAAGAGATAGAGATAAATAAAATAGATAGATAGATAGACAGAGAGAGAGATAGAGATTAGAGATAAATAAAATAGATAGAGAGAGAGAGAGAGAGAGAGAGGAGAGAGAGAGAGAGAGAGAGAGAGAGGAGAGAGGAGAGAGAGAGAGAGAACTAAAATGGGGGGAAAACATGATTCTCAGGAGAGGGAGGGAATCCAAACTCCTGCTCTATTATGTCACTTTTCTTTCAGTCAAAAGTCACATTATAATTTCAAATTGTTTAGGTGTCTCTACCTGTCTAATACTTTGTAAACTGTCCTGTATTGTTTCTTGATAATTTAATTGATATTTTCTGTCGTTCTTTTCTAATCTTATCTTCTATTCTGGTACATGAGACTGTAAGTCAGGGGAAACTTGAAGAAGACTGGTTGTCATTATAACATTGTCTACTGTGATTTCTGTGGAGTGTGATGAATGTGTGTCTTGCGTTGTGTCTAAGGTTTGAATGTCACTTGACTGCCTATCTTTAATGCAGCCGACTCGTATGTTGGTAAATGTTTCACACACATTGCACATTGTAATGTCACTGGGGACAAAATCTGTCCACAAATGCTGACTGTTTTTTACAATAGTCCGGGAGTTTATTAAAAACTCTTCTCCTTTATATACTTTCATTTATTTTGATTCTTTTTACACATTTGTAACATATCACTTTTGAATGTGTTGTTTCTAAGTCTTTTCCAATATCAATATCAAATAACAAAAGTATTTCACATTTGAAATCATTACACAGTAATCTTTAGCAGTTACGTTTTTTTTCTTTTTGAGTGAGTGCTGTATAGCCACATACACTACAAAGTTCATTTAAAGATTTCATGTGGGTCTCTAAAGTGTGATCCGTTTTCCTGTATGTGCATTGCAAGAAAAAAAATATTATAAAAGATTAAAAGACAAGTCCATTAAACGGTTTTAATCATTAAAAAGCCCAGAGAATGTTAGATGCGCCGATACAACTTTTTAAAAAATTGGTTGTGTCAAAAGTTTTATATTAATTTAAAAAAAAAATAAATAGCTCCTGTAATTGATTTTATTCATTGAGTTTTTCAGATGTAAATAACTAAAGAACTAATCACAGCAGAATAATGAAACCCAGACACAAATATCAAACAAGAAAAATGCAGTTATATCCAAGCTTTGAAAAATATGTTGTGAATTTAAAAGAGGAGTAGCAGTAGACTGAAAACAGGAAATGCCGTTACTCAATTTATATGTTTTTGGAACGTAATGCATTGTATAATTTTGACCAGCAGTTAAGCTTAATAGCCAATATTCTCAACACAAACATATAACATAGAAACGATTGAGACATTGAGTATGCTCCGGTGTATGGGGTGAATTTTTTAATTCAGAAAAGTGAGTGGAGCAGGCACTTATGTTGGTAACAATAAGATATGAAGTGAATAGAAAAGTGCAGAAGACAATAGAGAATAAAAAATTTTTTTCGCGGCGGTGGTGGGGTTTGAACCTGCGACCTTATTGGTACGACAACTCCGCCTGGCAGGTGAGAGCGTGGCTCTACCGTGTGAGCTATCCACGAACACAAAATATTCGTTTCAAACTCAAAGTCATTACTAGATCCTCTCTCACCCACTTCTTGAGACCGCCGATTCGTTCGTACACCACCTTCGCGAATAATTTTGACCAGCAGTTAAGCTTAATAGCCAATATTCTCAACACAAACATATAACATAGAAACGATTGAGACATTGAGTATGCTCCGGTGTATGGGGTGAATTTTTTAATTCAGAAAAGTGAGTGGAGCAGGCACTTATGTTGGTAACAACAAGATATGAAGTGAATAGAAAAGTGCCAGAAGACAATAGAGAATAAAAAAATTTTTTTCGCGGCGGTGGTGGGGTTTGAACCTGCGACCTTATTGGTACGACAACTCCGCCTGGCAGGTGAGAGCGTGGCTCTACCGTGTGAGCTATCCACGAACACAAAAATATTCGTTTCAAACTCAAAGTCATTACTAGATCCCTCTCTCACCACTTCTTGAGACCGCCGATTCGTTCGTACACCACCTTCGCGAATAATTTTGACAGCAGTTAAGCTTAATAGCCAATATTCTCAACACAAACATATAACATAGAAACGATTGAGACATTGAGTATGCTCCGGTGTATGGGGTGAATTTTTTAATTCAGAAAAGTGAGTGGAGCAGGCACTTATGTTGGTAACAACAAGATATGAAGTGAATAGAAAAGTGCCAGAAGACAATAGAGAATAAAAAATTTTTTTTATTCTCTATTGTCTTCTGGCACTTTTCTATTCACTTCATATCTTGTTGTTACCAACATAAGTGCCTGCTCCACTCACTTTTCTGAATTAAAAAATTCACCCATACACCGGAGCATACTCAATGTCTCAATCGTTTCTATGTTATATGTTTGTGTTGAGAATATTGGCTATTAAGCTTAACTGCTGGTCAAAATTATTCGCGAAGGTGGTGTACGAACGAATCGGCGGTCTCAAGAAGTGGGTGAGAGAGGGATCTAGTAATGACTTTGAGTTTGAAACGAATATTTTTGTGTTCGTGGATAGCTCACACGGTAGAGCCACGCTCTCACCTGCCAGGCGGAGTTGTCGTACCAATAAGGTCGCAGGTTCAAACCCACCACCGCCGCGAAAAAAATTTTTTTATTCTCTATTGTCTTCTGGCACTTTTCTATTCACTTCATATCTTGTTGTTACCAACATAAGTGCCTGCTCCACTCACTTTTCTGAATTAAAAAATTCACCCCATACACCGGAGCATACTCAATGTCTCAATCGTTTCTATGTTATATGTTTGTGTTGAGAATATTGGCTATTAAGCTTAACTGCTGGTCAAAATTATTCGCGAAGGTGGTGTACGAACGAATCGGCGGTCTCAAGAAGTGGGTGAGAGAGGGATCTAGTAATGACTTTGAGTTTGAAACGAATATTTTTGTGTTCGTGGATAGCTCACACGGTAGAGCCACGCTCTCACCTGCCAGGCGGAGTTGTCGTACCAATAAGGTCGCAGGTTCAAACCCCACCACCGCCGCGAAAAAAAAAAAAAAAATTTTTTTATTCTCTATTGTCTTCTGGCACTTTTCTATTCACTTCATATCTTAATGCATTGTATGCAGCTTTACCTGCAGGATTGACCGCTTGACCCTGAGGTCAACCTGACCTAAACCGTGAGTAAAGGCTCGCTCAGGCACGTAATTCGTGGGTGTGTATACTACTACTACAACCACCACCACCACATGATTACCACTACTAATACAAAAAACCACCACTACCAGTTCATCATCACTACCATTTGTACTACAACCATCATCACCACCACATCATCATCACTACCACCACCACTACTACAACCACCACCACATCATCATCACTAACATTTGTACTACAACCATCATCACCACGTCATCATCACTACCACCACTACTACAACCACCACCACATCATTATCACTACCACTACTACTGCAAGCACCACCACCACCTCATCTTCATCACTACCACCACTGCTACTACTACAACTACCACCACCACCACCACCACATCGTCATCACTACCACTACTACTACTCCTACCACTACAACATCATCATCATCATCATCACTACCACTACTACTACAACCACCAGCAGCACATCATCATCACGACCACTACTACTACAACCACCACCACCACATCATCATCACTACCACTAATACTACAACCACCACTACCACATTATCATCACTACCATTTGTACTATAACCACCATCACCACCACATCAACATCACTACCACCACTATTACAACCACCACCACATCATTATCATCACGACCACAACTACTACAACCACTATACCACCACCACATCATCATCACTACAACTACTACTACAACAACAACCACTATCACATCTTCATCATTACTACCACTACTACAATAACCACCAACAGTCTGCAGTGAATGAGACAAATCATCGAAAGTGTCTGGAGTTGTACAATCCAACTGTGCCTCCAGTTACTTTCAATAATTTGGCAATACCAAACACTACCACCAGTACTACAATCTCTACCATAAAGTTTTGGCGCTTTACTTCATTTGAAATAAGGAAACTTTGGGATTGTATTTGGCAATGTGTTTATGTATCATAATATAATTCTAATCTGTTATCTATTTAGAACTATACAATATTTAAACACAATGCCAAATACCATTCCAATTCCTTTTTCTTGTGTGCGGAAATTCCTCTTTCGGCATTGAAATTCCTACGAGTGGTGTCTGAAACTCCTGTGAGCCAAATTTAAAGTTGGCGTCTCTGTCTCTCAGGATTGGTGGGGGGAGTGGGGTGTAAAAATTACGTATAATATACAAAATGGAATAATGATATAAATATTATCACCTCAATTCCTCTACAGATGAGAATTAATGTAATAAAAATTGGGGTTATGGGCATTCGTTAAATTTTTTCATAACTTTTTCACTTTTTGTCACCAGTGCAATGGGTGAAGGTCTGACAAAATGTACCACATGATGAAAAGTTTGAATCCCTTAAGTTATTACACATATAGAGAGTACCATTTTCTGTGTAAAATGCATTTAAATCTTTCAAAAACTCGTAATTACTTGTGTTTTAAAACAGTGAAGCTGAAGAGAAAGAGAAACTGTTTTTAAACTCTGACACATTTTATCACATCTTTTCAAAGTTAACCCAAATAGGTAGGAATTCTAGAGAGAAACAAAGCCAAAGGTGAGTGACAAATCGTTGCAGTATCGATGCTGCTTTCAATATTGCAGTTCTCTGTTTAAATCTTGTCTCATAAATTGAGCAAGAAGATGACTCTGGATTTGTCATGTGTACACTTATGCAAAGGGAATTATTTGTAACCCATTGTTATTATTCTTTTCTTCATTCTTTCAGAGATGGTTGACAGAGCAACGGTCCCAGTGCCCTCATTGCAGGTAGGTGCTGGTGGTGATGGTGGTGGTGGTGGAAGTCTTGTTCTGCATGTTGCGTGGTGCTATTGGTCAGGGACACCTTGTAAAACACTTTGAGCACTTTAAGTGGATATTTTACTATTTAAATGCTCACTTTTTTTTTTTTGAAGCAAGTGCTGTGCCAACTGAGCTATTGTGACCCCCCCTCCCCGTCAGACATAAAGGCCTGTGTTTTTTGTTTTCACAGCCACCCTCTATTTCTTCAAGTTCATTGAAGACCAATTTACTCCATAAATTTACTGGGTTTTTTTATCCATAATTCCCAGGGCCCCTCTTCACATGCACGAACTCGTCAACTGTCGGTGGGCAGAAGAAGTAACTCAACAGCTAGACAGTCTCCAGCAGTCGGCGCCCATAGCCAGGGCTGAAAATAGTGCCAGTAACAGTAAAGAAATGTAAGATTTTTATCTTGAAGAAAAACTTTTTTAACAATGGACTTGTTATAAAATTGCTAACCTTATTTGGTGACACTTTTCATTCATTGTTTTAGTCTTCTGTAAAACTTATTTCAGTTAAATATGTTATTTAATTTTTTAATCTCTTCATATCTCAACTCATTGAAATTTGATGTTACGAACCAAGTTATCTGAGCTTGTACAGAAATGTATTCCTTTTTTGATAATAATAATAATAATAATAATAATAATAATAATAATAATAATAATAGATCTTTATTGTCCATAAATATGGCAATTTGTCATTTAGTTACACTTTTTATAACGTTAAATGATAACTATAACATTGAACAGATATTAGATATTTCACTCTTACTTATTCTCTCTCTCTCTCTCTCTCTCTCTCTCTCTCTCTCTCTCTCTCTCTCTCTCTCTCTCTCTCTCTCTCTCTCTCTCTCTCTCTCTCTCCCTCTCTCTCGCTCTCTCTCTCTCTCTCTCTTTTTTTTTTTCTTTCTTTCTTTCTTTCTTTCTTTTTTTCTTTATTTATTTATTTATTTCACATGTTCGATATACACAACATAAACATATTCATTTCGTTTTCAATTTGTTACAACTGTGGCAATTCGACACCAAAAATTATCATCATTATCAATTGGTCAGTTTATCTAACATTAAATAAATTAATCAGTTTTTATTTTTTACACCAAACACCTGTTCTTTCATTTTTTCAACATTTAATTCAAGCTGATTTTGTTTACACCAATCGGTGAATATATTTATTTGTTTGAAAAAATTCTTTTCGGTAACTTTATCTTTTAATAAGCCAAGAATAGCAGTACCATCTGCATATTTCACTATAAAACAATTTTCAAAGGATGGTCTGCAGTCGTTGGTGTATAAGATGTACAGGATTGGGGAACTCACGCAGCCTTGGAGACATCCGTTCGACAATGTTCTTTTGTTGGAGATATGTTCACCCAATTTTACACATTGCGGTCTATGGGTCAGAAACTCTTTATACCATTTAATAAGGTAGCTTGGAATATCCATATTGCACAACTTTAAAAAATTATAGGATGTTTGTTTTTAAACGAAATTGGATTCGGTAGAAACACAAATGAAACTGTGTTTTGGGAGGGTTTTTTCATTGCATCTGTTTCCAAGTTGTAATAGTAATACAGTGCAACCCACTTATGAGATGGCCAAGACCGTTGATAGAATGTCACATAAACAAAAGTCTTTGTTGCGATCAATTCATAGAATATGAGTAAAATACCAGGACTTGAAATAACCAAGTCTGGCCAACTCAGGAAGTTTTTTTGACACAGAAATTTCATGTCATCAAATCCGTTATTTATTTAGTGGTGATGTTGAAGGGAGGGGAAACAATATGGATTTTGTTGTGCCATCATTATGTATGAAATGTTGTATCTGATGTTGTTTTAGGTGTTTTGCATTGTATTGATTTTTGTAAAAGAAGGTTGGACCATCTGTCTTGAGTAATACACACAGGTCTGCTTTTGACATTCTGATCTTCTTCTTTGGCGTGTTGAATAGATAGGTCATGTTTGTTGCTGTCAAAGAAGTGTTGTCCTATTTGATTTTGAACGCAGGTCCAAAGTGTTGCTTTTAAAAAATATATTTGTCTCTTCCTTTCATCTGTCTTCCCCCCCCCCCCTTTTTTTTTCCCCATCTCACGTCCATTTACATTCCAGTTGTTCTGAACACCAGGAGAAGTTGAGTGTGTATTGTTGGAAATGTCACCAAAGTATTTGTCACCAGTGTGCTCTCTGGGGTGGGACGGTGAGTCTTTTAACAAGTTTTGTTTTTTTTTATTTCTTCCATATAAATTTAATTGGTAAATACAATTTTTTTTGCAGGGACCAATTTTTTGGCAAATTTATATCTCTTTTTTTTTCTCCTGATTGTTAATGTAAATTATTTGACGAAATTCTAACTATTATATATTTAATCAGATCTGGACATGTTACCAAATATATAACCATTCCACATCAATTCTAGAAGATTTTAAAGAGATAGATCTCTCAAATAGTGGTGGATATTTTGTGTGTTCTGAATAGAATTTGTTGTTTTTGGATTTAAAAAAAAAAGAATTGTACAGAATTTGGATAGGTTTCCTACAACAGATTTGAACTCATTAACTCTCCTTCTCCAACTTCCTTGCAATCTTTCTCTTTCTTTTTTTAAATTTCCAGAGTTGCCCATCTCAAAACTGAGTGAGACAACCAGTGCTTAATCAGAGGTCAATGATAATGTTTGGTTTTTGTTTTGTTTTTTTTTCCTTCCCAGCATTCTGGCCACACGTTCCGACCACTTGATGGAATTTATGAGGAACACAAGGCCAAGATTTACACAGAGCTGAATCAGTTGAAGTCTCGACACATCGAACTCTTGTGCCTGGTCCAGGATGTGGTCAGTAGACTTTTCTTATTTAAAAAAATTTTTTTTTTTTTACTTTGTTAAGGGGATAGGTGGGGTGTGTAGTAGGAGCTTTTTTTAAATGATTTAAATAAAAATGAAAAATTATAGAGTGCGTTTAAAAGGATTCACTTTGTTTCACTCCTGTTTTGATCCATGCTGTTTACTATTTATTGCTTAATTAATTTTATGTATTGATGTTTCTTTTTGTACATATTTATTTGGGATTTATTTTTATATTGATTTTTTTTTTTGTAGCTCATTTATTTATTTACTTATATCCTTTTTACCAGGAGCGTAACATTGAGAGTGTAAAGAATGCCAAGGATGAACGGGTTCGTGAAATACGAAATGCTGTGGAATTGATGATTGCCAGATTGGAGGCACAATTGAAGAGTAAACTGTTGACACTAGTCTGTAAGTGATGACAACTTGTCTGGCTTTTATTTATTTATTTATCTCTCTCTCTCTCTCTCTCTCTCTCTCTCTCTCTCTCTCTCTCTCTCTCTATATATATTTATATAATATATATATATATATATTATATATATATATATATATATATATATATATTTAAATTCTTTTTATTTATTATTTTTTTTGCGCTTTAATGAAGGACCACTACCTTCATGTCTGTGTAAAAGTTGAATTTAGATTCTAAAATTGGAGAGTGAATGTTTTAAATGCTTTGCAGCCACTTCCCCTTTACCTTATTTTGTCATGGGTGCTTTAATCATAATAATTTTTTGACTATCCCATTTTCCTCCTTGTTACTGGCACTGATATGACCTAAATGTCACAAGCACCGTAAAACCCTTAAAAACAAACAAAACAAACATCCCTCTTCCTAACATAATAAAAACTTTTTGCTATTGTTCCAGATGTTCATTCTCGGAGTCAAAGGGCCTTTTTGTATCTCATGAATTCAGATTCAGATTCAGGCTAAATCAATGTGGACTGGAGAGGTCCAGCTTTATGTTGGTTTTATGTCTTATTTGATTTGTTTTTTTTATTTCATATTTTATTTCATTTTATATCATTTTATTCGCCTCTCCAGGTCAGAGGAATCGCCTGGCCCAGGAAGTGAGTCTGTGGGAGTCCATTATTGAGAAGGTGGAAACCAAACTAAGGGATTGTGGGAAGGCTGAACTGGTGGCACGGACCAAGGACCTCATGCTGCTCTTCAGGAATGTCCAGATGCAGGGGACTTTCTCATTCGTGTCCACGGCTGTTCCTGTTGACTTTACCAGGTAGGGAGGCTGTAGTAGATTCAGTAATAAATGATTCTCGATTAAATGTTTGCCTTTTGGTACGAATTGTTTTAGTTAAGTGATAAAAATATTTTTGGCATTCCCTATTGCATGTTGCTAGTTTCCATGGGCCAAATACTCCACCATAGTCTGTAATGTTGACAATCATGAAATAGGTTGTCTCCACAATTTAGATTACATGCCCCTATGAGTGGGGAATGTTAATCTTTATTGTTATTTGTTCCTTTAATTTTCTCGAGTTCATATGAATGGAAAATAGAACAAATTTATTCAATTTTCATACATGGTGAACTCAAGAGTTATAATGATAATAACAGCAGCAACATCAACACCAACTATGATGATGATAATAATAATAATAATGATAATAATAATAATGATAATGATAATGGATATTAGCAAATTATGCTTCTTTTAGATAACCGCAAAAGTGAACATTACTTGCTTAATTCTGTCTGAAATAACTACTATTCAACCAAAGCGAAACACTCGAAATACATGTTGGCTGCTGTCGTCATTTCTATTACTGGTGAGCTTTCATGGTGAGCAAAGTGATCCGGACGGTCTTGGGTTTCGAGCCCTGCTCCAGGCACTTTCATTTTTTTAATGATATAATAATAATGATAATGATAATGGATATTAGCAAATTATGCTTCTTTTAGATAACTGCAAAAGTGAACATTACTTGCTTAATTCTGTCTGAAATAACTACTATTCAACCAAAGCGAAACACTCGAAATACATGTTGGCTGCTGTCGTCATTTCTATTACTGGTGAGCTTTCATGGTGAGCAAAGTGATCCGGACGGTCTTGGGTTTCGAGCCCTGCTCCAGGCACTTTCATTTTTTTTCCTTAGGCAAGATTATTAACCCCCAATTTGCTCACTTGGACAACGCGGATGATTCCTGTTGACATCAGACATCCTGTTTGATGGATTATCTATATTTCTTCATGGAATGCCTAGGCGACGGGATCTTATGGTGCCGTTGCAAAAGGGCATAATTTTATTTTTTTTTTCATTCAAACACACATTGTCAATTTATATGGACTTATCTTCTACTTGTCAACCTCATACCAAGAACCCTGAAATATTGACTTTTATACACTGTGCATGTCTCTTTCATGTTTGCCTGTATGGACTGATGATGATGATCTGACCATCCAGTGAAATTGTCCCCCAGTACGACACGCTGACATTCATGATGAAAAACTTTTCTGTGCTACGTCAAAGGGCTGATCCCGTTTACAGTCAGCCATTGTTTGTCCATGGTCTGAGTTGGAGGCTGAAGGTTTATCCAGTAAGTTGTAGCGTCGTTGTCGTCAACACCATATCATGGTTGTCATCTTTGTCATAATCATTTATTTCATCATCATATTATTGTTATTATTTATCACCATCATATTCATCTTTGTCATTGTAATCATCATCGTATCAAGTCATTATTTTCTGATCATAATCATTGTCATCATCTTCATCATTATCCTTATTGTCCTCCTCCTCAACATCATCATCATCGTCATCATCATTATCATTATCACCATCATGGTCATCAGCATCACCACCATCACCACAATTAATATCCATCCATCATCATCATCACCATCATCATCAATAACTATAACACCGACACCACACCATTGTCTGTATACATGACATCAACAGGATGGGAATGGTGTTGTCAGAGGTAACTACCTGTCCGTCTTTCTGGAACTCTCACAAGGTTTGCCAGAAACGTCCAAGTAAGTTTCTCATCTTTTTCTCTGTTTTGATCATAATATTGTGGTGTAGACTTGGCATTTGACCACCTGTGCTGTGTGGGTCACCATTTAATTCCTGTATATCCAGCCGAGCCAACCAAGGCTCTCGTTTATGGCTTGTCTGCCTGGATGGTCTTGTGACCTGTAGATTTTTGTCCCTGCAATAAACGCTTATGCAACCCCACCACGACAAAGTGATCCACTAGGGGTGTCTGTTTTCTACCTGGATGGTCTTGTGACAGTTGACCTGTAGATTTTTGTCCCTGCAATAAACAGTTATGCAACCCCACCACGACAAAGTGATCCACTAGGGGTGTCTGTTTTCTACCTGGATGGTCTTGTGACAGTTGACCTGTAGATTTTTGTCTCTGCAATAAACACTTATGCAGCCCCACCACGACAAGTGGTGTCTGTTTTGATAAAAACCTTGTTTTGTGTAAGTAGTCCATTAGGCCCATGGAATTTATCCTGGTTTCTACAGCGTGGTATGGGCAATAGCAGTTGCTTGCTATCATTTGGGTAGAACTCTAGTCTTTCACAATTCTGCTGATCTGCTGTTGTCTTACCTAGATCTGTCTGGGTGAGGTTCTTGACCTACCTTACTGGGCAGGGAAGTTACTCACTGTGTCTTCTATACCCCCTATATCTGTTTTTCCAACTTGCTTTCTCTCTTTGTCTTGATGTGAGATTACTTGGTTTTGTCCTTTCCCTAGTCGGAGAAGGAAACAGTCAAATGTATAGTTTAAGTTTTGGAAGATGATATTTTTTTTCCTTGTAAATCATGTCTCTGTTATGTTTTGTTCTATGTGTTGTTTTGAATGTGTAATGTAAGCATTTGAGTGTGTTCCTCTTAGTGGGTGCTGATTGATTTTATGTTTCAACTTTATCATTATGCAAGAAATTGAACATCTGAATATTTTAAGTTTTTGTTTGTTTTTTTTAATTACTCTTCCAAAGAATTTGAATTTGATTTTTTTAAAAATGTTTTTATCTGTTTGACTGTGATAATGAAATGTTGTCATGTTGCCAGGTATGAATATCGAGTGGAAATGGTACATCAGGCATCACGAGATATGACCAAAAATATTGTACGGGAATTCGCTTCAGATTTTGAGGTAAAGTACTTTGGATATTATTGTCTCTATTTCAATGAATTGGAGAAGTGATACTAAACTGCTAGAAACCGTGGGCTGGAAAAAGTAATGAAAGTAATGCTAGAACAGCTTCAAAAAAAAGAACAAAATACCAAACATGGAATATTTCAGACTCAAAACCCTTCTTCAGCCAATAACAAAAACCAAAAAACAACTTTTGATACGTCACGTAAAATCCAGACAGACGACAGAGAAATATTTGGCACAGTTGTCGGCAATATCTGTGTCTGACCTAGCTACCCAGTCGCTGTCAGAACAGATATCAGATATCTCTGCTTTACTTTTGATCGATCTTGGTTCCTTTGTGAGTGCTCTACCCTCTGAGCAATCGGGACCCCTAATGTCTTATCATATCAATAAGCAATTTCGATACTTTTAATTCAAAATAACTTATTTTTAACCATCATAATGATTTTTTTAGATTTATTAAAAAAAGAAATAGGTTAAAAGGCTTGTATTTTTGATACACATTGAAATCAAAACACAAAACATGAAATGAGGTTAATCTTGATTCTATTGATATTTTTCCTCCAGGTGGGCGAGTGTTGGGGTTACAACCGATTTTTCCGTATTGACCTCCTGATGAATGAAGGCTACCTGACCCAGGAGGCTGACACGCTAGTGCTAAGGTTCCAGGTCAGACCTCCCACGTTCTACCAGAAATGCCGGGACCAACAGTGGTAAGGAGTAGCAATGTGTAATAGAATGAATAATGAGGAAAAGGATTTTTTAGAATTACTATTTTATTGAATGAAGCATGGTGGGAGCCCATAACTATCCTCAGGGGCTGGACAAGTCAACTTTATCCCCCTATCATCCTCCATTTTTTTGTATTTTTTACCATATTCTAAATAGATGTTTGACTTTGTCCTGGAATGAGACTACTTGGGTTTTTTCCCTGGCCTTGCTCCTGAATTGGCCACTATCTATCTATCTTATTTTCCTATTTCCAAAAAATTCAGTGAGTTCTAAGTGTTATAATAATAATAATAAAAGTAATACAAATTTATACATTGCTCATTCTCGTGTAAAACATAAGTGTTAAGTTGTCAATTATTTTTTAAATATATATTCAAAATAGGATTTTTTGAGAACAAATATGAGAAAATCAGCTTGAATTGTGGAGATAATGTGATCAATTTCTTTCCAATGGTTGAAGGGAGCAAGTTGAATATCTATTTGTCACTTTTTATGCTAATTTCTGTCAATTTATATCAGGACTGAAATCCCTTCTTCTTATTCAACGTCTTCATTGGTTTTCCTGGGTGGGGTCTTTTGACCTCCCATGGTGGGCAGGAGGTCACTTGCTGTTCTTCTATCCCCCTATATCTGATTTCTGAGTTGCTTTCAATCTTTGTCTTCAAATGAGATTACTCTGTTTTGGCCTGGCCTTTGCCAGAGTCCTTGACAGAGGGAAACAGTCAAGTGTATAGCGTTAATTTTGGGAGATGATATTTTTGTCCTTGTCAATCATCTCTTTTTTATGTAGGCAGTTTGATTTTTTGTTTTGAACATATCTTGTAAATATATTTTAGTGTCTTCCTTTTAGTGGGATCTTGTGCTGGTGTATGGGTGAGATTTTAGGTGGTCTCAAACTCTGTACAATTATGATGTGCTCTTGTTCCCTATTTGAACCAATTTCCCTTTGTCTTGCTTTTTCTTGAGTGCTTTAATTTTTGACGATCTCATTTTCTTCCCTTTTACTGGCGCTGATCTGACCTAAATGTGTTGCAAACACTGTAAAACTCTTATAAAAAAAAACAACCTTTCTTTATATCTGACAGGTACATCAGTCAGTTGGAGTCAGCCCAAGCACAGTATACACAACAGAACAACTCCTTGAAGAATGTAAGTCAATGTTGTCAACCTAACTTTTATAATAAATTGTGTGTTAAAATGTCTGCTCAAATTTATCTTTCTAGCATTTGTCTCTTGATCCTTTGATGGTTGTCTCTAGGTTTTATTAACGTTTAATTTATTAAAAAACAACAATAACCTTAAGCTTTTATATAGTGCAATATCCACTAAACGTGTTGAAAGCACTTTACAAAGGATCCCTAGCCAACAGCAACAGTTAACATGCAGGACGAGACATTTTTTTTCAAACAGATACAATACTGTAAACAGCCAGGTACTCATTTTACTCATGATTACGAGAGAATATGAGTAAAGAGCCTTTTCCAAGGACTCAACTGTGCACGGCTCAGAGCTGGGCTTGAACCCAGGACCTCTGATCCGAAGACGAATGTCATATCACTGGACCACATAGCCACACACACAGTTGATTATTATTTTTGATTTCAATCGGTTGTCCCTTTTTCTCAATTATGAGATGACTTGGCTTGTCCCAGGTCCACTTGTGAATTTTATTTTTTTTATAAGAGAGTCTGTCAGATGTGATGTTAGCATGTGTATTTTTATGTGACTGTCAGAGAAATGTGTTTGCATCTGTGTGAGTTTGGGTGTGTCTGTGTGTGTGTGTATCAGAAACCATCTGAGTGTCTCCCCTTTTGTGTGAATATTCGATAAGACCTCCAATGGGTGGCCTCAGGTTGGGACAGTGGTAGAATAAGAATTGTCCTCTTTTGTCTTACTTTTTTTTGTCTTGGATGCTTCTGACCCTAAAATGTTACAAGCATTGAACTCTAAATCTATTTAAATTGCCCTATGTGTTGTGTCCCCCGTGTGGGGACATGGAACGAGATTTTAAAAGTTAGCTCAAGAAAGAGAGGGATGGAAACTGTTTGTCTGTGGCCTATACCCTGACCCAGGCTGAAAATGCGATGATGATGATGATGTGTTGTGTACAAACTTCCTTTTTATTGGCACTAAAACTGCCAAAAAACTCCACAAGTGCCATTAAAATCCCAGCAAAAAAAAAAAAAAATATATAAAATGAAAAGGTTTAGATATGAAACAATGTTTATTTCATTGTGATGCCTCAGGCAACCTATAATTGTAAAATTGTTTTCTACTTCATCAATGTGACATCCAACATGTCATTCAATTAAAGCTTTTCAAAAGGAATTTAAAGGCAGATGTCATATCGTTGTTGATTTCACATCTTATCGTAAGTGATATGTTTCACATACTATTATTACTGTCTTTGTCTTGGAATGAGATTACTTGGTTTTGTCCTGGTCCTGGCCGGGTACCCTGGCTGAGAGGGAAACAGTCAAATGTATAGTTAGGTTTGGTAGATGATATTTTTTTCCTTGTAAATCATCTCTCTGTCATGTACTGTATAATGTTTTTTTACATATTATGTATAATTTGTAAACATTTGAGTGTATTCTTCTTAGTGGGGACCTGTGCTTGTGTCTGGATGAGACATGAAGGTGATCTCAAACTAAGTACTTTGATGGTGTGCTCTTGGAATCCACATCTGTTTCCTATTTGAACCAATTCCCTTGTCTTACCTTTTCTTGGATGCTTTAATTGTAATTCTGAAACTTTTTACTATCCCAATTTCTTCCTTTTTACTGGCACTGATATGACCTTAATGTGTTGCAAGCGCCATAAAACCTTTTAAAACAAAAACAAAACATGAAATCAATGGCAATAAGCTTTTTATTTTCCTGATTATTTCAGCGTCTCCTGCTTGAGTTATCCCGTAACAACACAAACTTTCCAGGGAAATCCAATGCCATACCAGGTATGTGTGGAAATATTGTCTTTTAATATGTCCCAGGCCCATCAAACCAGAATTAATCCATGTTTTTGTAGCATGATATGGATAGTAACAATTGATTCTTCTTCTTCGTCTTCTTCTTCTTCTTCTTCTTCTTCTTCTTCTTCTTCTTCTTCTTCTTCTTCTTCTTCTTCTTCTTCTTCTTCTTCTTCTTCTTCTTCTTCTTCTCTTCTTATTATTATTATTATTATTATTATTATTATTATTATTATATTATTCTCCTTCTTTGTCCTCTTCTCCTTCTTCTTCGTCTTCTTTCCCCATGATTGAAGGGGGGGGGGTGAGAGTTATGAATGTCGCTGCTGCTTTTGGGTTTGGCTGATTTTGTCTTTCGGCCAGCTTTTCTGTCAGGATGTGATACCACAGCCTTTATTCATCCAAGACTTGTCCACAAGGCAGTGGTTGTTTTGTCAGAGATTCCATCTCCTAGACAAGTTGCCAGCTAAGGCTGACGTTTCCTGTCCAATTGTGACATCGATTCACGTCCTTTGGTTAGAATGCTGGTTTGTTGGATGGTATTTTTCTTTCTTACGGACAGTCAGTTATCCAGTCACTGTGTGGTGGAGAGAGGATCTCGGATAGAGCTCTGACTTGTCCTTATTTTAGTCATCTTGTCATCCCAGCTATTTTATTTCCTTGTAGTTTTTAATCAAACAAAAGATGTTCATTTCTGTAAAAACAAATTGTTATGTAACTTGTAAGCTCAACGGTCAATTTTACAAATAATAGATGAAAGCTGAATACACATAAACAGACCAGTCGGTTACTAAGATTTATATGGACTTTAAGTCCTAAATTTTCTTGAATTTCTTTTTTTTTCTTTTTTTTTTCCTTTTTTCATTCAACCTATACCAACTTTTAGACCCAGATTTTAGATAGAAATTGGCGAATCTATTTGCAATTTACTTAAAATGGATATATTATATAATGAAATTTATTAACTTTTCATCCTTTCTAAAGCTGTGGAAACTGACATGAATAAAAGTGCAAGAATATTTTTGGAGGTTTGAAGCAGGTCTTTGCCTTTGAGATCAGACTTTAGGGTTATGATATGCATGTCTTCATTTTCATTGTTTGTTTGTTTGTTTTGGCCCTCAGGTCCTGAGGTGTCAGCCATGCCCTTGGATTCTACAAACCTCCACGACGTTGCCGAGGCAGCTGGAGGTGCTTCATCAAGCACTGCCCAACTTTTATCTCCAGTGCTGATAACGACAACTACATCATCTCTATCATCATCTACATCATCGTCATCCACCTCATCGTCTGGATCCTCTGTGTCCATAGTGCCAGCTGCCACCACTCCCACCCAGCCCTATGCCACAGGAGAGCACCACCCCGCCGCCACCCCCACATCCACTGCCGATGAAGAGGCTCCCAATATAGAGTACCTGATAGAGGAAGAGCTGATCAGTTGTTCATCAGGGGAAGATGCCGAAGGAGAAGGGGATGATGACAATTATGGTTATACGGTATGGGATTGAATTGTGTGTATGTGGGGCGTTTTGATGTATGTGTTTATATTTTAGATGGGTGTGTGTGTGTGAGGGTCAATGTGTAGTTATTTTGATTTACATCTGTTTTCATATTGGACCAAAAGTGTTGCAGGAAGAATGTTTAATAATACCTGTCTTATGATGTTGTTTTTTTGTTTACAAAGATGACCACCTCCCAACACAAGCACACACACACACACACTCACACACACACATACACACACACACACATATATATATATATATATATACATGGGGAGAGGAAGCAAGGGCAATTAGACAAGAGATGAGAGAGATTTCAATGAATATTTAAAGAAAGACAATTATTAGTCTTGAGAAAACATTTGAAAACTGTGGCTGTGTTTCTATTTATAAATTTATGGAAGGCAGGAATTTGCTACAGACCATCTGGAAGTTTTTAACCTGACTTTATTTTCCTTTTTTTTTTATTTATCAGGATATGAATGTAGAGGAACTTGAAGACCAACCCATCGACTCCCTGCTCTTGTCCATGGCTGCCAGTAGTGACCAGGGTACAGATGGACACACAGATGAAAACGACATAGATGAGGAAACCATGTATGTACTGTTGGAATGGGATCTTTTGGCCTCCCATGCTGAAAGGAAATAAGTCACTCTTGCTATGTCTTCTATCCTCATGTATCTGTGCTCCTTTGTCACTTTCCATTCTGCCTCTGTCTTGGAATAAGATTACACTGAGGAAAATGACATAGATGAGGAAGCCATGCATGTGCTGTTGGGATGGGGTCTCTTGGCCTCCTATGATGTCCCGAGGTCACGAGTCAATGCTCATCTCAACTTGATTTTTCCAAGCACCATCCGAATGTGGAATTCTCTGCATGAAAATATTTTTAAAATTAATGACCAAATTGAATTTGACAGAGAAATCAATAAAATCAAAGTAAAAGCTGAGGCACGTCCAATCAGATTGGAACCAGTTTTTTTACCTCACATTTTTGTTCCCTATTGTTTGTCCCAATAATATTAGTCTTTTCCACATGTTAAAATACTGGCTTGTTCAACACTACAGGTCCCAGGACAACGATGTGGACCACATGTTAGAGTGGTCTCACGGATCTGCCAGCTTGGCTGCCATTCCTTCCACTGCCAGTAGCCTGACCACTGCCTTATCGTCCCTGTCTCTAGACGCTGCCACCGCTGGTGGTAGTAACGGTGGTGGTAATGGTGATGGCCTCTCAATGGATCCAGTGGCCAGCAATAGACTAGGAAGTGCCACAAGTAGCAATAGCAGGGCCTCCAACAATCTATCGTGTCCCCCGTCAAGGTATGTTCTCTTCTTCAGAAGTAGACAAAGCAAACAACTGATTCAGTCAGACTGTCAATTTTGTATTTCCTAAAATAGAACTACAGGGTTGTTCAAAAAGACTCATCCAAAACTAAACTCAGCCACTTGGTATAAAGACATGAGTAATGTATCATCTCATAACTCATAGTAATAACAATAATTATGATGATAATGATAAGAGCAATAATCATAATAATTATAATAATAATGTTAATAATAACACTCGTTATAATAATAATAATAATAATAATAATAATAATGTTCGTAGTAATAATAATATTAATGATCATAATGATGATAATGATAATAATAATAATAATAATAATAATAATAATAATATAATAACACGATTGGGTTCATGTGAGAATTAAATATATGTGACCCAATGCATCAAAACGGTATTATGTCCGGATGGTTGAGATGTGGAAAATTGAATTTTTAGTTTTAAAATATCCGACTTGTGTTGAGTTTCCATGTTTTATTGTGAGAAACAAATATAGAATTTTTAGAATACTAGAAGCCATAGATATCATTGCTTTGGTCAGTTTTACTTAAATTTGTCTTACTAGCATCCGATTCATCCAAACTTAACATTTTGAGATGATGGGTCACATGATTTGAATGTTTAGATTTTGTTTTGAATTGAGTGAAGACGGGGGTTGGACACTAACTTTTCACCTTTGGAAAAAAATATTTATACAAAAGTTTTGGCAAAAGGAGCATTATGGAGTAAGGTGAAATAGTCAACCATGAGTATGAAAAATATTGGTGATAAATTATGATCCATTTTGTTGTTGTCACTCTAACAGTGTGAAGAAGGACAACGAAGCCTCTTTACTACACTTCCTAGAACAACACACGTCTTCGGACAATGGAGGTCTTTCATCCTGGTCCAACCAACTCAACGACGCCTTCAACCGACACCTCAATGCCACCGGTATGATACCCATCATTGACAAAGTCTTGTATTTCTTGAGTGCCGACCTGTAAGGGCAGATAAACTCATGGTATATGATTATTTTGCAGCTGTGCCATTATCTTCCTATTATTATTCCTTCATAAGGGTTTAAAAGGTCATAAGTACTTTAAGATTCCCAACAACAAATCTATTTTGTTTTCTCATGACTTTTTGCATAAATCATTTCTATTTCTTACAAGCCTGCCAGTAACAATTAACTGAAAAACATGGATGTCACCTTTCAAACAACCTATAGGGATTTGAAAAGGGTGTTATCATATTAAAGACTAGTACGTGATGAATTGTCAATGTGTGAATTTTTGTCTAAATCTCTAGACGGTAGCGGAGATGGAAGTCTGTTCTCTAACAATTGGTTGGACTTAAACCTGGATAAACCATTCAGCAACAGCGACAAGTCTTTCTATCGCCCTCCCCACCAAAATCAACAACAACAACAGTTGCATCATGGGAAGGATCACCGAGGGGCAGGGAAGGTGGACAGGATTGGTGAATCGTCCACCAGTGGAACTGGGGCTGGTGAGGAGAATTTGGTAGATAATGGTCATCATGACTTAAAGCAACACTAGCTTTAATATTTATGTATTTATTTATTTTATGTATTTAATTATTTATGAATTTTTATACACAATAATATATTTACTTTTTGGTTAATTGATAACTTATTTATTCATATTTATTTATTCATTTATTTGTTTTAAATCATCTCGATTTTTTTTTTCTCTGATTATTTATATTTGGTCATTATCCATTTGTATGTGTGTATGTGTAGTGTTCGTTTATGTGTAGTGTGTGTGTATGTAGTGTGTGTATGTATATATATAAGAAGAAGATGAAAGTAAACTGACAAAGTGATGGCAAAAGTTGAATATCTCTCATTCATGAGGTTTAAAAAACAATGGCCCTTATGCGTGTTTGTTTACATACAAAATGTATCTGTATAGAAATGGACCAGAACCATTTATGAGTGGCTATGTGTGCTTGTGCTATGACACTTGCCTTCTGACTGGAAAGTCCACCGTTTGAGTCCTGTTCAGAACAGTGCATAGTTGAGTCCTTGGAAAAGGCTCTTTACTCACATTCTCTCATCGTACTCAGGTGTAAAATTGTAATATCACCTAAAAGGTCCTACATGTTACGTGTTGCTGTTGCCTAGGGACCGTTAGTAAAGCCCTTTGAGCATGATTAGTGGATATTGCACTATATAAATGCTCAAGGTTTATGTTTTCTTTTCTTTTCAATTTGTATTTCTGATCACTTTCATTTTAAGTCATTTTTTGACACCTGGTACACCTTGACACAATACTGTTTTGTCAGGGTTTACATCCTTGTACTTATGTGTACTTTTGTACTTCTGTTTCAGTATCCCACCCAGATGAATCTGGTGTTGGATTGGATGTTTCAGACAAGGGACATGATGGATCTAGGAAATCGGCAGAAGATGTGCTGGAACATTTCCAACAAAGGTCAGGGTCCTAGGAATTTTCCTACCAATACCTTTGACAGTTTTTTCGTCTTTCTAGTTCTATGGTGTAACACTCGCTTTCGGGCTCCTGCTCTTGGAGTTGCATAGAAAGTTGATTCTTTGTAAAAGGCTCTGTAGTCATATTCTCTAACTGCATTCAGGTGTTAGATGCGTAGGACTCAATTTTCCGCTAGGTAGCAGAAATCCGCTATCCCCATTCTCTACACTATGGGCTCCATTAGCGTCGCTTCCCCCCCCTCCCCTCCCCCACTTACACTTACCTGCCCTTCTCAATCTCTGGTATTTTGTAATAGTTTGGTAAGTGTATTTCTATTTTACATTTTTTTCAAACTTTATGTAAACAGTGTGAACATTATATTGGGTGTCCATTTATCAAAGCTTTTGGATAAGATTTGTTATAACAACTGGTCAGTCGGCACACACGTAAAGTTCCTCCTTTTTCAAAATTTAAAGTTAAGTTACCTGTGTATATGGACACCAGGCTGTCTCTTGTCTCTCTGAAAATATTGGAATGGCACAACTGGACTGTATAGGCTTTGAGCACATTTAATAAACATTGCACTGTATAAAAGATCAAGTTTGAAAAAAAAAATTAATTGATAAGTGAGATATACATTTTAAAAAGTTTTTAACAATTAAATTTTAAAAAAAATTTGTTAGACTACTTTTATTTAAAGGCCGAGTGCTTAAAACAATTGCACTGTAACACCCAGAAGGTCCTGGGTTCAAACCTGCTTCAGTCACTTATGTTTGATTATTGGGCATGATTATTTATTACTCCCCAATTTTCTCACTTTGAACAACGTGGGTCACCCACATTGAAATCTATTGACATCTGACAATTGTTTTTGATGGGTTATTTCGTGGTAGAGTGGCTTAATTTTTAAGAAAGAAATAAGGATTAACATGAAACAATGATACCGTGGACTAAGTGCAACGTGGCTTAGACTTAATATCAATACTGAATTAATTAAACAAAAGTTCACGAATCTGCTTATTTTTCTTGATCAGATTTACAGAATTGGCCGCTTCCACCATTGCAGCGGCCAATGCGGCCGTCACCAGCGAGACAGAAGCCAGGAAATATAGATCTGGTAAGGGAGATGAGAATGGATAAGTTTTGATATATCATTGATTTGGTTTTCAAATTTTTGTCGTTTTATTATTTTAAACCAATTATAATTTTTTCTTCCGCTCCTCCATATTCAGAGGTCTTACTGAGTTTAAGAGGAAAATCAATAAAATTTTACCTTGTTTTTTTTCAAAAGTTGATCCGGAAATGAAAATTCATTTTCAAAATAACAAACCGTCCAGAGTGATTGAGCTTAAGGAAATTTATGCATAATCACATGCATATTCAGGACTTGAAGAAGCATTATATAAATCTCTCAAAGCAATAGAACATTTAGAAATTTTCTCTTCCTTGAAAACCACCGTTTTTTAATAAACAATTTCTATGAAATAATTGCATTTTTTTACGTTTGGTTTATGTTTATGTTTTGACTTTTTTTTTAATCCTGACTTTTTTATTCCTGCCATTTTTGCCCTGATTATTTTTCCTTCCCTTTTTTTTTATCCTGATCTTTTATTTTTTATCCTGATGTTTTTTTCTATCCTATCATTTTTATTCCTCCCATTTTTATCCCAATTTACTTTTTTACCCTTCCATTTTTTTATCCTAACCTTTTTATCCTGGTTTTCTTAACCTTACTATTTCACCTCGACTTTCTCAGGGAGGAAATCCAAACCAACCACCAACCTCCAGCATCTGAGGAACTCCCTGGAGTCGTCTTTCCCCCGTCCCAATGCTCATCCAGACCCATTTCCCCTGGATCCAACCCTGACATCCTCCTCCTCTACCTCCTCCCACCCTACCCACTCCCAACTCAATGCATTATTCCAAGACGTTACTGCATCATCATCATCGTCGTCATCATCAACATCTCCATTTTCTAGAGGTGCCTCCAACCTTGTCGGTAAGGAGTCAAATTGGCTTCATCTACTTTCAATGATAATATATCATTTCATTTGGATGGGTTTCCTGACCTCCCATAGTGGGCAGGGGGGTCATTTACTGTGTCTTCTATACCCCCATGTCTGTTTTTCCAACATACTTTTTGTCTTTGTTGTGGAATGAGATTATTTGGCTTTGTCCTTTCCCTTGTTGGAGTCATTGGCTGGGAGGGTAACAGTCAAATGTCAAGTTGTAGTTTTAGGATTTTTTTCATTGTAAATATGCGGCTATGTGGTCTAATGGTATGACACTCGCTTTCGGATCGGAAGGTCCTGGGTTCACGCCTCGCTCAGCACATAGTTGAGTCCTTGGAAAAGACTCACATTCTCACACCATACTCAGGTGTAAAATGAGTACCTGGTCGATAACAGCGTTGTCTCTGTCCGAAAAATTGTAATATTGTCCAACAGGCGTCATGTCCCGTCCTACATGTTAAGTGTTGCTGTTGGCCAGGGACCCCTTGTAAAGCGCTTTGAGCATGTTTAGTGGGAATGTGTGAGAAAGAGAGGGAATGTGAAAGAGAGGTAGTTAAAGTGTTTAAAATAGAGAGGGAGAGACAGGCTGAGGGAGAAAGGGAGAACAATGGATAGTGTGTGAAAGGGAGCAAAACAGAGATAGAGAGAGAGAAAAGGGGAGAGATAGTGTATGAAAGAGAGAGAGAGAGATAGATAGAGAACAAACACCAATTATTTTGTGATATTTTCCAGCCTATGACATTTAATATTTCATCAGATTCCCATCCTGGTTTGATTTGTATTATTGTTTCTATGATTATTTGTCCAGGTCGGGACGAGGGAGAGACGGCCTACTTGGATGGGCTGGAGTTTTTGGAGCCTTTGCCATTTCGTCTCGCGTAAGTCTTCGGCTATCTCCCTTTTGTTCTTTTTTTTAGAATTAAATTTTAATGCCTTGAATAAAGTCCTTTTTCAATGAGTGAGGCGATTAGATGTGAGCATGCATGTGTGTGTGTGTGTGTGTGTTTATGTATGTATGCGTGTGTTTGTTTGTTTGTTTTGGTTTTTATCTCTGTATGATTGTGTGTTATTAGCACTAAAAACCATCTGTCTTTCTCTTGTTTTCTTGTTTCTCTGGTCATATCAAAAGATTTAAGATTTAAACATTACATTAATAATAAGTTATTTGTAATTTTTTGTTTGTTTTTGTTTTTGTTCATTCTTTATTATATTTTTTTGGTTTTATTTTCATATTTTTAACACTTTGTTTACATTGGTCAACAATTCATTTGGACAAAGAATATTAAACGTTAACATTGTTTTTCTTTTCTTCATTTCCATCAGAAATGCTGAACCAGACTCTGACCGTAAAAGTCGCCGACGGGATGGGAGAGAAGGAAGGGAGAGAACCAAGTCTGGAGGAGGCAGTTCTAAAAAAGATTCTAGTAAGTCGTCTGTATGTTTGCATGGGAGGAAGATATTTGTTTTGTTTTATTTTGTTTTGTATTTAATGGGTTTGGGGTTTTTTTATAGCATATCATCTGTATGAGTGAATGTATAATCAAAACCACCTGGGTAAATCCCTTTTAGTTTGGTCTCTGTGTCTTCATTTTTAAAAATCAGCAATCCAATTATCTTCCTTTATACTGGCGATGATATGACCTAAATGTGTTGCAAGTGCCGTAAAACCCTTAAAAACACCAAACACACAAAGCTTGAAGCTGTTCGATTCGTTTTTGTTCATTTCTTTTGGCAGTCCACAGGGAGAGAAACAGTCCAATGTGTAAAGTTTCAGGGAGATGATATTCTTTCCTTGTATTTCATCTCTCTTCAATGTACTGTTTTACATATCTGTTCCCTATTGAGCCATTCCCTTGTGTCTTACTTTTTCTTGTCTACTTTCAATTGTAAAACTAGAATATTTGACTATCCCATTTTGTTCCATTTTACTGGCACTGAAATGACCTAAGTATGTCGCAAGCGCCGTAAAACCCTTAAAAACAAAAAACATTATCTCAAGTATCACGTAACCTCTAGAACATCTCATAAGACGTAATTGTTGATGCTCTATCTTCAGAGCCACGACAGTCAGACCTCCAGTTCCTGTCGGCAAATCTGTTGAGAAATGTGAAGGATGAGAAAAAGGACAAGGAGAAAATCTCACCTTCTGCTGTTGTCACAGGAAATCTTGGAGGAGCGTTTAACTCCCCTGATTTAGTCAAACTCTCCATAGGCAGCAAGAGAGGGAGAAAAGGTAGCGGAGACGGTAGAGATGGCGGCGTGGGTCCTGAGAGGGGAGGCGGGGATGATACTGCAGGGAGAGATGGTGGTGGTTGTCTGGACGATGATGACGATTATGGTGATGGTGACCACAGCAACATCATCAACGTGAATAACAGTAATAGCAGATGTGGTAATGAAAGTGGTGATGGTGCTGCTGGTAGTGTCTCCTCGTCGTCGTCGTCTACTGTTGGGGATGGCGACAGTAACACCCAGGTCAACAACGGTGGAAATGGTTCCTCCAATCCACAAGTGGAATTTTGTCGTCAGAATTCTCCTGGGTAAGTAGCCAAAAACACTATTGAGTAAGTAGCCAAATATCATATTGTTGAATTACTTTTGTTTTTGTTTGTTTTTCTGAAAAACTTGTAGTTCTATGAATTTTTTGCTCCAGCATCTTTGGCTCAGTGGTGTGGTATCTCATCTTGTCACAAGAGTCAAGCAATGTTAAACATGATCGATTGAGTGATGGGTGACAGTAATAGCAAATAATTCTGGTCCTTGGGTAAGACACTTTACACCACTCGACTCAGGTGTGAATAAGTACCTGGTTAAGGCATTGTAAGTTTTGGTACAAAAATTAATGCCTAACAGGTGACTGGTACTGTATGAAATAGAAAAATGGTTCCATTTGGCCTGCTGGGGGAATAATTAAAACATTGTAGTTGTAGGGCACAATTAGAATGGTAAATCTGTGGAAAATATGTAATGAACCTTCTCTTCTTTTCCCCTGGTGGGCAGGAGGTCACGCTGTGTCTTCTATCCCCTTATATCTGTTTTCTGAGTTGCTTTCTGTCATTGTCTTGGAATGGGATTACTTAGTTTTGTCCCAGCCCGGCTGGAGTCCTTGACTGGGAGGGAAGCAGTCAAATGTATAGTTATAGTTTTGGGAGATAATATTTTTTCCCTTGTAAATCATCTCTTTGTTGTGTATTGTTAGTTATGTAATCTGTAAACATCTGAGTGTGTTCCTCTTTGTGGGATCCTGTTCTGGTGTCTGGACGAGACTTTTAAGGTGATCTCAAACTAAATACACTGGTGGTATGCTCTTGGAATCTACATAGGTTCCTTTTTTGAACCAATTCCCCTTTGTCTTACCTTTCCTTGGGTGCTTTGATTGTACCTCTACAATATTTTGACTATTCCATTTTCTTCCTTTACTGGTGCTGATATGACCTAAATGTGTCCCAAGCGTCGTAAAACCCTTTAAAAAAAAAAAAAACTTCTCCTCTTTCAGAAACCAATTCTAATTTTATTTGTAATTTTTTCTTGATTTCTGTCCATAGCCAAGACGTGGATGTATATTTTTTTTTTTATCAGCCTTTGACAGTTGTGTGGTTGATGAAGCCTATGACATTAAGGTTGAATGAGCTTTGACAGTTTGTGTGGTTTGGATAGGAGCCTTTGACAGTTTGTGTGGTTGGATTGGAAGCCTTTGACAGTTTGTGTGGTTGGATTGGAAGCCTTTGACAGTTTGTGTGGTTGGATTGGAAGCCTTTGACAGTTTGTGTGGTTGGATTGGAAGCCTTTGACAGTTTGTGTGGTTGGATTGGAAGCCTTTGACAGTTTGTGTGGTTGGAAAGTTGACAGCCTTTTGGACAAATTTGTTGTGTGGTTGGATTGGAAGCCTTTGACAGTTTGTGTGGTTGGATTGGAAGCCTTTGACAGTTTGTGTGGTTTGGATCAGAGCCTTTGACAGTTTGTGTGGTTGGATTGGAAGCCTTTGACAGTTTGTGTGGTTGGATTGGAAGCCTTTGACAGTTTGTGTGGTTTGGATAGGAGCCTTTGACAGTTTGTGTGGTTGGAGTGGAAGCCTTTGACAGTTTGTGTGGTTTGGATCGGAGCCTTTGACAGTTTGTGTGGTTGGATCAGAGCCTTTGACAGTTTGTGTGGTTTGGATCTGAGCCTTTGACAGTTTGTGTGGTTGGATCAGAGCCTTTGACAGTTTGTGTGGTTGGATTGGAAGCCTTTGACAGTTTGTGTGGTTTGGATCGGAGCCTTTGACAGTTTGTGTGGTTTGGATCTGAGCCTTTGACAGTTTGTGTGGTTTGGATCAGAGCCTTTGACAGTTTGTGTGGTTGGATTGGAAGCCTTTGACAGTTTGTGTGGTTGGATAGGAGCCTTTGACAGTTTGTGTGGTTGGATTGGAAGCCTTTGACAGTTTGTGTGGTTGGATTGGAAGCCTTTGACAGTTTGTGTGGTTGGATTGGAAGCCTGACACTTGCCAGAAAATTACATCTCAGGACATGGCAGCGCCAATGTGAACTGGATTCTAGCACGCTCAGCAATACGGCAGGCTGGAGCTGGGTGGCCAGATTGTATCTCTATATAAGTTGTCGCCTCCCATGAACATTGGATTTCTGCATTCTCCAGAGTGTGTGCTAGAATCCAACGTCTACTACAGTCATGTTGTCGACCAATTAGGATCATTTGTATCCTATCACACAGATAATGACAATTCACATTCCACTTGCATTTGGTGATTGTTACCTTGTATTTTGATGTCATTTTTGGGAAGTGTCAGACTATTTATATATCAGAGGAATCTTTGCGACATCCGTAGAAACGACAAATCATCTGACATCGTCTAACATCTGGAAAATTCCATCATAAAGATTGAAATTTAAAAATTTTTAATAATAAATCCAGAAAGATTTGTCTGTATTTCGCTATAGATATGCAGTGAGATTTTGTGTTCATGTCTCCGTGGGGTTTTCAGCTGGTCTCAAACTAGATCCACTGATGGATTGCATTTCGTGGTTTGAACTCATCCCCTCTTTTATCTTTCTTTCTCTTAGAAATAAAATATATTAGTGAGCAGAGAGCTAACTTTTGCTGTGACTTCGATACCCCTATATCTGTTTTTCCTTTCCATGCTGCTCTCTGTCTTTGTTCTAGATTGAGCTTGCTCATTTTTTTTCCTAGTCCTGGCAGGGGTCCTTAGCTGCGAGGGAAGCAGTGACAAGCATAGTTCCTTTTTTGAGAGATAGTTTTGTTCCCTTGTAAATCATCTCTCTGTTATGTACTATTATAACTTTTTAAGTTTAAAATCTCTAGTACTTTGTAAGCATTTGAGCGTTTCCTTCATAGTGAGGTTCTTTGCCTGTGCCCAGATGGGACCTTAGCTTAAGTCAAAATGACACATTTATGGATTGCTGGCCTCCCATATTGGGCAGGGGAGGTACATACTGTGTCTTCTATCCCCTTATATCTGGTTTCCAACATGCTTTCTGTCTTTGTCTTGGAATGAGATTACTTTGTTTTATCCAGACCCTGGCCGGAGTCCTAGCTGGGAGGGAAACAGTCAAAAAAATGCTTAGTTATTGTTTTGGGAGATATTTTTTTTCCTTGCAAATCATCTCTCTGTTATGTATTAGAATTGACTATGAACCAGTTTCCCCTTTGTCTTACTTTTTCTTTGGTTTTTCTAATTTCAGATGTGAAACTTTTCCCCTATTATTTTCTACTAGCACTGAAATGACTTTCACTGTAAAATCCCGAAGGAAAAAAAACTTTTTTTTCCTCTGTAAAGATAATAAACCAGCAAATGGCTGCCATTTTTCTTTTCCCACTTAATGAACTGACCTTCAAGTTAACGTTTTTGTAAAAAATTTAAAAATGTAAAAATATTTTCTAAGGCACAATTGTCCCTGGAATATTGTAAATTAGAATTCTCATTCTAGCTGAATTGTATGCGTAATGTAATGTTCGTGATATGATGTAAATGTGTTACAAGCGCCTTTAAACTTCTAAAATGTCTTTTTTCATAAGGTGATGATTTGATATGAGCTGTGATACTCATTTGTATATTTGACTTCAATCTTGAAAAATTGTGAGTGTGTTGTGTGGCGAGTCGATACGGTTTTCCATTTCACTGACTGCTGAGAAATTACATCGATAAAAGAAACCTTGATAACATGACCTTCAAAACTTATAATAAAACATTTTTAAAAATTGTTATTATAAATAAACAAAATTGGTAATTAGGAGTAAATTAAATGCTTCAAATTTCCATTCGTTTTCAGGATTTGCAAAACAATTTCATTGAATGAAATCTCATCCTTTACAAAATATATTTTAGTTTAAAAAGCTTTTGTTTATTTTTCTCAAATCATTTCTAGTTCTAGATATTTGTTATCAACCATTTCTTTTTCCATAAATTGTTTCTGATACATTTTTATGACTGATCAAATTTATGTTTTTGTTTCCATGGAAACGAAATCAGAATTTTGTGTTTTGATTTTTGTTTTGTTTTGTTTCATTTCATCGTTTGTTTGTTGTGTTTTGTTTGTTTTTTTTAGGAGATTTGCAACTATCACCTTAGTCTTTATCTTTCTGACTTTTTTCTCTAGAATTTTCAAATCGAGAGATTTTTTGTTTGTTTTCACCTTGGACAGCAAATATTACAGATTTCCAAAAGATGCCAAAATTTTGTCTCAGCCAGACGTCAATGTGATTGTTATATCAACATGAATCCAGTATGGCATTATCAACACTGCCAAATGTGCTCCAAGAAATGACATCATATACATCTTTTTACAACTTACTTCAATATTAAAGATTTATTGCTTTGTAAGAATCGTAGATTTGTTTACAATTTTGATAAACTAAGTAAACATGTTTATATTTCCTAAGAAAGATTCAATTGTTGAACTGCTCTAATCACGTGACCAATGCCTGAAATGATTTATTAAAGGTTGGTCATTGATGGACAGCCCATGTATTTCAGGAACTCATTTTCAGTCACTTGAGACGTGACGTGACCTAAATCAACCAAATATTGTTGACGATATATTTACAATTGACATGTGTTGCCAATGATTTACACGTGTTGCCAATGTCATCTGTAGTTGTTTTGGCACGTTCAGACGTGCCAACTACTACGAAAAATTCGTAGAATTACGAAATTTTGGCTCCAATTTCATAACTTCATGAGCATCTCTAAGTCATTAAAACTTATTGAAAATGAAAGTTTATTCCAGACTATGTAATTGTAAGGATTTTGAAGTGTCATTCAATCCTTGTCTGAGTAAATTGTTGTTTAAAGTTAACTGTAGTAACTGGTGGGGCTCCTACCTCCCATAGTGGGCAGGGAGGTACTTATTGTGTCTTTTATCCCCCTATATCTGTTTTCCAACTTGCATTCTGTCTTCTTGGAATGAGATTGGCTGGGGGGGGGGGGGGGGGGGGGGGGGGGAACAGTCAAACGCATAGTTATTGTTTTGGGAGATTTATTATATTTGTTACAATTTATAATGTAAGCATTTGAGTGTATTCCTCTTAGTGGGGGCCGTTCTTGTGTCCAGATGACACTTATTGGTGATCTCAAACTAAGTACATTGATGGTATGCTCTTGGAATCTACATCTGATCCCTATTTGTTCCCAGTTCCCCTTTTTCTTACTTTTTCTTGGATGCTTTAATTGTAATTCTATAACTTTTTACTATCCCATTTTCTTCCTATTTACTGGCGCTGATATAACCTAAACGTGTTGCAAGCGCCGTAAAACCCATAAAAACAAAACAAATAACTGTAGTAACTAAAATTTTGATCTCCTAAAAATTACAAATTTTTTAATTTTCAAGTTGGCAGGTCTGCACATTTATTGTTTTTTGCTTTTGTTTGTGTTGTTTTTAGTATTGACAATTTAAGTCATTCTATTTTTGGTTGTTCTTAGCTGTTCTGTGCTACAAATGTTAATATATTATGAATAAAGAATGGATTGAAAACTAAATAAAACAATTATTTTGTCAATTGCAAAGGGAAAAAAAAACATTTCCAAAATCAAATACTATACAATCTGACTATTCTCCTGTCAGCCAAAGACTCCGGCCAGGGCTAGGACCAAGTCATCTCATTCCTCGACAAGGCATAAGGATAAAGAAAATATAGGGGGATAGAAGACTGCAAAAGTGACCTCTGTGCCCGTCAGGGGAGGTCAAAAGACCCCCCCCCCCAGCACTTCGACTTGAGGTCATATATATATATAGATTTTCAACATCTCCACTGCCTTCCAATCCCATGACCTTCGACCTTACAAAAGGAAAGTCTCAGTTCAGAAAAGAAAGGAACAAAAGCAAAGAAGTGAAAATTTTCATAGATTTTTATTTCATTTACATTTTGTGGAAATATAAAATAATTTTTTAACCACCTTCTCACTCATTCACTCCAGCAGAACTCTAAACAGACAAAGTCCTTTTGAAAATTCACTCATTCCAAATTCATTTGAATTCAATCTAACATTTTCCATAAATTCTGGATTTGTAACCAAAAAAAAAAACACGTTGAGGATGTATTCAGGGAAACAATAAATCTGATTGAAAAAAATGAATTTTCCTCATGAGGAAAAAAATGAATTTTCTTCATGGGGAAAAGAAATCATTTAAACTTGAAAAGCAGAAAATGCTGTCAAATCTGTTTTGATTGGAACATAAAATATCAAAGCCATTTCAATAACCATAACAATCTCTCTCTCTCACCTCCCCCCCAACACAAACAACACTCAACTCCCAGTCATCCGTTATCACTTTGGGAATAATAAAGAAGCTACCAGAAGGTAGAGATGAGGTATATTATAGTTTGTCATAATATATGCTATTTAGTATTAATATATCAACTTTATATCTTCATCATATATATATATATAGTATATAAATGTATTACTTGTGATCAATAAACAAATTAACAACAACAATCAGAGAGAGGCAATGCGTTTGACGCTTGATGCAACTCATTTCAGCTTGAAAAACAACGATATGGTCTCTAACTTGTACCCAAAAGGTACTGAGTTCAAATCTATCTGGCACATTGAGCATGTCGCCTGCCTCACCCAAGCTCAATTTGCGGCGCTGCCAGTGCTGCCCTGTGATTTGCAGGAATTCCAGTCTTCCCTTGATATAAACGATAAAAAACCCAAAAGAAAAATGTCTCCCAGAAGATTAAAAGGGATCTTAATTTTTTATTTATTACTTATCATAACAATAAATTCCATGGCATCCTAGCTTGGATGGAGTAAACGTGTTGGGATGCAATGATCTAACATTGACACGAGGTGGCGCTGCCTTAAACATGACAAAGCAAATATGGAAAGATGTCATTCTATTATTTTCTAAAAATGTTCGTTAAAATACATCAGTGCAGATAATGATGAAAAGTGAAAAAGAGGAAAATTCTAAATGATTGCCTTTAAGCCTTTGACCGCATTCACCCCGAATTTTTAGATCAACTGAGATAATAAATTATCATTGAGACTCTAGCTAATACCTAGAGACTTGGAACCCACACATACATTTTCTCACTGCCAGGACAGTGGATTGGGGGAAATGGACATTTGTTAAAAGGAGGAAATTCCTGCTCTGGCTCCAAAATGGCGGATTTCCACAGATCAATGGAAAATCATCAGCACTGATACATATTATTAGAAAGTGACCAAAAAAAATATATATTTTAAAAATCTTTAGATCATGACTACAATAAAGACCGCCTGCCTGGACACAATCTTTATTTCTCTACAGCCACATACTATAGGAGGAGCAAAGTTAACGTCACTCAGCTGTTATTATTTTTAGACCACTTGTTAGTGATTAGTTCTCACTAAATTATATCAATCAGACCTTAAATGTCAAAAGTTACACCGTTTTGTGTGTTTGTACGATTCGTTTGGCTGGTGGATGCTATGAGTATTTTACCTAAATGCATTCAATAACCAATCACATCGTCATCAGATTAATTAAAATATTTTATAATTGGCAAATGACAAATATGACATTTGACCTAAATTTCAATTTGTAAACACATTTTGTTTTACAAAATAGACCTATTGTAACTTGATAAATAAAAGACGACATTCAGGCCACACGAGGTCACAAGGTCAAGCTGATGGGTAGTAAAAATATAACAATGCCGATTGATGACAGTAAGAAAGTCACGACCACTCAAAAACGAACCACATTACCGTCTACTGCCAATAGATAGTATGCAGATGACGTCACTCAGGCCTTTGTTATTGTTTTTGCCATCCGCGTTTGTGAGTTTTCCTCACTAAACTGTATTAACGAGACTATAAACGTTCATGGTTACACAGAGTTTGTGTGTTGGTCCGTTATACTTCCGGATGGCAATGTTGTGAACTCCTTGGCCAAGCGCATTCTATCTATACGTTACATTTCCTGCCAAAGTGTTCCATCCATATTTAGGCCAGTACATTTAGGAAGTGGCACTGGATAAATTTGTGCAACGCTAATTTTATTCTGATGAAAACAGACCTTGTTCTAAGTAAGGAATTAAAACTCCTTCAAATTCAACTCAATTTCCGTATAACTTTCACTCAGGCAATATTAAACACTAGAAAAATGTCTTTCAAATCTGAAAAGTTTGTTGAGCAAGAGTTTATCCTTACTTCTCTCGTGCTACGTGGAGAGTAACAATATCTGGTTATCCTTTGAGTGACCCTTGTCTATTATTTCTACGTGGACAGTAACAGTATCTGGTTATCCTTTGAGTGACCCTCGTCTATTATTTAGAAAATCCGTAAAAAAAAACCTGTACACAAAATATATGACTATGACTGCCTCCCTCACATCAACAGGTTTTAATATCAATTCATCCCATCCGACAACTGACCAAGATCAACCCTCAGCCAATACAATCAGAAAGATACATGAATGCAAGCACAGAGTAGTCTACTGGCTTATACAAAAAAACAAAACAAACAAAAATACTAAGCAAGGATAATTTTGGGCTAATAAAAAATCCTTCCTTCGCTAACAACAAATTTTTTTAAAAGATGTGAGCGACGCATCTGGCATCAGGATGAATAATGTAAATTATTACACATTTTGTGGGTCCCAATAGCTCGGTTGGTAGAGCACTCGCTTCACAATCAAAGGGACCGAGATCGAACCTGGGTGCAGTCAAGATCCAAAGGGTAGCAAGCAATTGCTATTGTCCGTTTCGCGCTATAGAAACCGGGATAAACTTGACTCCTTGGGCCGAATGGCCCTGAGGGAAAATTACACATTTTACTTTTCCTGTTCTTTTTTATTTGTCTATTCTCAATCCTGAAATGTTCATTGCTTGGTGCGTGTTTGGTTCACTCTCAAAACTGCCAGAAATTCATCTTTATTTCATACAGTCCACAGCAACATCAGGCATCCCAGCATTTACTTCATTGTAGAGACTGTACATGGTGATTGACATACAAGACGTCCTGTGCTATAAATTGCTTGCTAAGTCACCCAGTCAACGCGGCTTTTGATGTTCCATGACCACCCACTGCCCACTAACCCCACTCTGCGTTGACTGGACAAAATAGCTTTGCATTACAATTAATAAGCCTTGGTTACACAACACGCACACACACGCACACACACACCAAAAAACAAATTTTCATCAACATAAACAGGACATTAATATGAAAACACGTATGCAAGTAACACTCAACCCGGCTGTACAAGGTTAACACACCAACAAGGAAGGGTTAACAAGGAGTATATCAGTTGTATAAAAAGTTATAACAGTTACACCGTATAACACCTGGATTAGCTGCCTGTGTAGATATAGATAGAATAAATGTATGTAGATATATATAATATATAACAATATACAGTTATAATAATGTCACATAACAAAATGGTATAATATGATGTGTGTGTATATATTTATATAACATGATTCAACATATTAAATGGTATGATTGCCTTTTTTCACATCACTGAATTTTGATGGAGATGCCAACAATGAAAACAATAATATGTGACCTCCCGTATCAAAACGGTCATGTGTCCAGACAGATGATCGGACTCCAATAGAATTAACATTATAAGAAATTGAAACTTCAATTATGGGGGAGGGAGGGGGGGGGGGTTAACATTTAACATACAGTACAAGACATCATGCTTGCAAGTCACTATTACAAACCAGGTATTCATTTTATACCTGAGTAGAGTGAGTAAAGAGTCCTACCCAGAGCAAGAATCGAACCAGGGACCTACAGGTCCGAAGATGAGTGTTGTACCACTCGTCCACAAAGCAAAAATTAATTTTTTAAGTCATAGCTTATAACACGAGCACTTTGTGAGTTGTTTTTTTTTTTGAGGGTTTTTAATACCAAGAAAGTATTTTCTTCCTGCCCTGCCCACTCTCCCAAACAAGGTATGGATTGGATTAATACAGGAAACTTGAATTGTTGACCTTTCCTATTTCACTCGGACACGAGACTTGAAAACAAATGAGAGAATAACAACAAATCATTGTAGCCATCGTAGTCACGGCAGAGCTGATTAAAGACAAAATTAAATTAAATCAATTCATTGAAAAAAATAATTCAGGAAAAAAGTGAGGGAACTTGACACGTGTCAGGTGTCAGGAGGAAAACAAAGTCGGAAAACAAAAAAGTCGGCGTACAACATGTTACAGTTTCAAGGAAAAGAGTGATGACGTCATACAATGTGACATAGATTTGAATTGAAGCCACCAATTACTTCACCGTATCCAGAGTTGAAAGTTGGGGAGGACGGTTTTTCCTGAAAATTCCTGAACTCGGAACCCTCTAAACAAAAAAGCCTGTAAATAAAGTAACATCCTGCCCCCCCCCAATCCCCAATTCTCCATAACCTTTGTAAACTTCAAGCCTGCTACTGACCAAAATCCTACATCATGAAAGAAGACGACGAAATAACTAAATTAAAGTAAAAAGTGAGTTATTGTTAGAGGAGCTCAAGAAAGCAAATAATTTCATTGGTTGAGCTATTGATCCCAATTCACAGTTAACTTTTTTTTTTTTCCGCCATCTTCGTTTTGTGACAAATTATTTTGCTTAATATCAGGCTATGAGTTTCCAGCCAACTTTCATCCCTGGCTTATCTCCCTTTTGCTGTAAAAGTGTGTGTAAACAGATAAACAACGGGATAAATTTTGATTTGAAAAAAAGCATGGGACCCCTTTCAAGTGTTGATGATTGTCAAGACGTTACAAAATAGAAAATAAAATCAATTTTACAATAAATATCAATAAGATAAGAATAAAAAACAATCAACAAATGTCAAAAAAAAGTTCAAGAAAATGTGTAAGATAGAAAGTATGGTCAATATAAAACCAAACGAAAATCTCATAAAACCATCGAATTTGGGAAACAAACAAAAAAACTTGAGTAATATCTACTAAACGTGCCCAAAGCGCTTTACAAAGGGTTTCTGGCCAACAGCAACACGTAACATGTAGAACGAGACATGATGCCTAATAGGCGATATTACAATTTTTTTCTGACAAAGACAACACTGTTTACAGCCAGGTACTCATTTTACACCTGAGTACAGTGAGAGACTGTGAGTAAAGAACCTTTTCCAAGGACTCAACTATACGCCAAGCAAGGCTCGAACCCAGAACCTTCCGATCAGAAAGCGAGTGTCATACCACAAGACCACATAGCACGAATGTACAAACAAACAAAAATAAGACTCCTTTAGCGTACAGTATTTTCCAAAGTGTGTTTACAAACAAAAACTTTTTAAGAGAAAATTATAAGGTGCAACAATAAAACAAGTAATAAATACAATATAAACATTGGAAAAAAACTGGAAGCTTCAAATTGTCCACACTGACTAGAAGATGACATCACAACCATTTCAATTCCACACATGTAACCAACAAACAACCACAGATGTGTTATCTCTACATGTGTAACCAACAAACAACCACAGATGTGTTATCTCTACACGTGTAACCAACAAACAACCACAGATGTGTTATCTCTACACGTGTAACCAACAAACAACCACAGATGTGTTATCTATAGATTTGATTCCACACGTGTAACCAACAAACAACCACAGATGTGTTATCTATAGATTTGATTCCACACGTGTAACCAACAAACAACCACAGATGTGTTATCTATAGATTTGATTCCACACGTGTAACCAACAAACAACCACAGATGTGTTATCTATAGATTTGATTCCACACGTGTAACCAACAAACAACCACAGATGTATTATCTATAGATTTGATTCCACACGTGTAACCAACAAACAACCACAGATGTGTTATCTATAGATTTGACGGGATTTCTATTGTCTATGACAGAACAGATGAGACCCAAATGGATATATTCATATCAGGTGGAGACACAGACCATGTCTGTTATCAGGGGTTTTATGATGATTGGCAACACATATAGGTCATTTGGCTGTTGACACGAGAAGATTCTAGATCAACTGTTTATCGGCCAGTAAAAAAGTATGAAAAAGGGGGATAAGTAATAACATAGGGCAGAAGTAGATTTCACAATCAATATAATATCTGTTTTGGAGACTACTCAAATTACCACATGGGATGCCCAACCAAAAGGGAACACTCCATTTTCATTCAGGATATTCAAATAAAAATCAATAATATGTAATTTTAGCAGGGAGATGATTTACAAGAATAATATATCATCATTCCCCCCCCCCCCCAAAAAAAAATACAAAAAAACACTTGACTTTCCCTTTTAGCAAAGGATCCAGGCCAAACCAAGTAAATTCAAACTATTACAACAGATGTGGGTTTGGGAAATTTTAAAGCTGCAGTAGAAACTAAGAAACAAATCTGCTGTACAAGTCTGTGCCATATTTTAATAAAAATAAAAATCGAATTCTGAAGACCCAGATAGTCAATAAATTTCCATCCTTCTTCTTAAGTCGTGCACCTTAGAAAAAGAAGAGTACATGACACATACAACTGTTAGATTTTAAGTTCAAACGTGTACAAATAAGTCAATCTATAAGACTACGACTTCCCCCATTTGTATGTAGATGATACATGAAGACTACGACTTCCCCCATTTGTATGTAGATGATACATGAAGACTATGACTTCCCCCATTTGTACGTAGATGATACATGAAGACTACGACTTTCCCCATTTGTATGTAGATGATATATGAAGACTATGACTTTCCCCATTTGTATGTAGATGATACATGAAGACTATGACTTTCCCCATTTGTACGTAGATGATACATGAAGACTATGACTTTCCCCATTTGTACATAGATGATACATGAAGACTACGACTTTCCCCATTTGTACGTAGATGATACATGAAGACTATGACTTCCCCCATCTGTACGTAGATGACACATGAAGACTACGACTTTCCCCATTTGTACGTAGATGATACATGAAGACTATGACTTCCCCCATCTGTACGTAGATGATACATGAAGACTACGACTTCCCCCATTTGTATGTAGATGATACATGAAGACTACGACTTCCCCCATTTGTATGTAGATGATACATGAAGACTACGACTTTCCCCATTTGTATGTAGATGATACATGAAGACTACGACTTCCCCCATTTGTATGTAGATGATACATGAAGACTATGACTTCCCCCATTTGTACGTAGATGATACATGAAGACTACGACTTTCCCCATTTGATAGTAGATGATACATGAAGACTATGACTTTCCCCATTTGTATGTAGATGATACATGAAGACTATGACTTCCCCCATTTGTACGTAGATGATACATGAAGACTACGACTTTCCCCATTTGTATGTAGATGATACATGAAGACTATGACTTTCCCCATTTGTATGTAGATGATACATGAAGACTATGACTTTCCCCATTTGTACGTAGATGATACATGAAGACTATGACTTTCCCCATTTGTACGTAGATGATACATGAAGACTACGACTTTCCCCATTTGTACGTAGATGATACATGAAGACTATGACTTCCCCCATCTGTACGTAGATGACACATGAAGACTACGACTTTCCCCATTTGTACGTAGATGATACATGAAGACTATGACTTCCCCCATCTGTACGTAGATGATACATGAAGACTATGACTTTCCCCATTTGTATGTAGATGATACATGCCCGCCTCTGCTTGTCTTGGATCCGGACTCGAGATGTTGACCCAGTCCGTCACTCCTTGCCAGGGGATTCAATGACAGCGACATTTTGTCCCCTCCCCGACTGGTCACTGCAAAACTGTCTGACAAGACGGATGACCCACGCCTGAAGGTTGGTCTCTGACTGTATCCTTCCTCCCCTAACACCGACAAGGCTTTCACATTTCTTGAAATTTTATTGTGAGGATCTTCCAGGTCACTATCCGATCTGGTTGACAAATGTCTGCCATGCATCGATTTGGAGGTCGTTGCAGAAATTCCAGGTAGAATGTTTCGGTTTCCAATATTGAGCCCCTTCCCAGACAGTTGTGGAATATTTCTGCCATCTGCCATTCCTAAAGCTGCCAGAGTGAATGTTGAGCCCGTTATGTGAAGGGACCCGGGTTCAGATCTCCCAGTTTGTGGTTGCTGCAATTGATTCATAGCACGACGATGAGCTCCCATGATGGCCTTGGTGGGGATGTAACTGGATGATGCAATAGACAAACGATCGTCCTCATCTGTTGTACAATTTTCATCTGACGTAAGCCAAGACGTTTCATTGAGAGCAAACCGAGTGCCACTCTTCCTTCTTCCTCTGGGTTTTTTAGAACTTTTAGAATGTTTCCCACTGGCCCGACTGGAATTAATCGGTTGAGTTACTTTGGACAGGGGACGAACACTGGGTCTTCGAGGACTTCTCGTGAAGCTGCTCTGTCGACTAAAATTGCGACCACTCTCAGATCCCAACCTCCCCTTTTTCTTTTTCTCGTGGTTCTCTCCCTTGATAGCCTTACCGAGTGCTAAAGTCATTACCCCAGCATCTTCCCTGGGGCTGACATAAAACATTGCTTGTCTGACTAGGTCATTGGAATAAGGCACCTCCAAAACTCTGGAAGACATTGTCCTGGTATCCCCACCCCCACCCCCCATTCTGATGGAATCCCTATGACTGGAATGATAATGGCCACTGCTGCCATCCACGAACATTAAAGAGTCTTCGCTGCCTCCTTGATTTGGTTTCAACTTGAGTCGGTCGTTTAATTTTGATTCCTTCAGACCATTTGACGAAGTGGACGATGAAAAATCGTCGTTGATGTTGCTGTTACTGGAGATGCCTTGGAAATTAAAGAGCATGTCGGAATCTTGTGGGGGTTGTGGCTTGGCCAGGGTAGATTTGAAAAGGACCACAATGACCGAGATGTTGTCTGACGAGCCCAAATCTCTAGCCTGGTTGACCAATCCATTGGCCACATCTTCAAGTCCACCTGGGGATGTGTTGGCGTGTTTGTAGACGTGCTGGGCAACCTGGAATATAGCAGAGTTCAAATGAATATTTTAAAAATAAATAATATTATTAGGATATTTAGGAAAAAATTGTTTTACTCAAAACACTGATTGAGACAACAAAAAATGAGAATTACTAATGACTCTTTGTTCGACGCCATTTGTAAATTTCCAAGATTTGTAACAGAACTGAGGTGAAAATTCACCGTTGCCATGGAAACAAAATTGGCGTAAAATTGAGTCACGAATTCAAGAAATGTTTTGTTTTAGAAAATCACCAAATTTCCACCCACACATAAATATGGTAACAATAACAATGGAATATGTTTGAATACGTACCAAAATGTATCGTTTGAATAAAATTGAACCATAATATGCTGGATTAAAAACTTCATAAATGAAACATTAAAATAGAAAACTTTAAGGAAAATCTTCAAACTAAAAGATTGAAAGAAATTCATGAAATAAAAACTCTGTATGAAGGTTTGTGATGATGATGATGATGATGATGATGATGATGATGATGATGATGATGATGATGATGATGATGATGATGATGATGATGATGATTTGGTATCTACCTGGGAAGGAGACATGACATCCCACAATCCATCACAAGCCAGGACCAGATACTCTTCCTCTCCATTCATCACAACCGTTGTCACGTCTGCATCGCTACAGATGAAAGGTTTGTGTGGAGCGTCACCTGGAGAAAAGAGTACACGTCACCATTGAATGTTATGCAAAATTATATTTCCAAGACGTTCTTACAGTCAATTTCCATCAATACTAAAAGGGAAAATAAAAGCTCTAATTTTATTTGTGTTTTATTTAGTCTTTTTAATAAAGGAAGATGTAATGAAGTTTAAATTGGCCATGTGTGCCCATTTCTGAGCAAAATTGAAATATTTTTAATAACTTTTTCTCAAAATTTTGCTTTAAAAATCCAAACCTGGAGTTTTAATAAATCCAAATTTAACCAAATTTGCTCCTCAAAAATAAACAATGTGCACTTAATTGCAGGTCTGATAGCCCACATTGTTATGGGCTCATTGATGTAATGGAAATACTCTCAACCAACACAAAACATTTTTCATGACAGCAATGTAAATCAGGCCCCATGGTAATGTTCAGTAATCAGACCTGCATATATTAATATGTGCATCTAGGTATACACCGATTAAACCCGTGTGTAAAAGACTGCTCTGTAAAGACAGCAAAGCCCAATTGAAGGAGCCAAGCCCAATTCACTCGTTCAGCATCATCCATTCCACCTGCCCCCCCCCCCCCCCCCCCCCCCCACTCACCAATGGCTCTGGACACCGATATGTTTCCATTCACCCTCCAGGCCCCATAAAATATGACACAGCCTCCCAGTTCCTGCCCCCCCCCCCCCCCCACCCACTCACCAATGGCTCTGGACACCGATATGTTTCCATTCACCCTCCAGGCCCCATAAAACATGACACAACCTCCCAGTTCCTGCCCCCCACCCACTCACCAATGGCTCTGGACACCGATATGTTTCCATTCACCCTCCAGGCCCCATAAAACATGACACAACCTCCCAGTTCCTCGATGCGCCGTTTCTCATCCTAGGTGGAAATAGACAAGTCAAATTATTTTTTATCAGAGTGAATTCTAAGTTGCTAGAAGCAGTGAATTTGAAAAATTCTTGAACAAAGATAAATGGAACAGCTCCAAAAAAATAAAAACAAACAAAATAATTAACAATGAAAGCTTCAGGCACAAAACCCGTCTTCAGCAAACTATTCCAGACATGAAAAAAGGACTCTGTACATCCAGTTAGGTTAAACAATGGAAAACTCAAAACCTTCAAAGTCTGTTCTGATATGCCTAATTCTATTGACAATAAACATACTTGCTTGTTAACTGTTCTAGATCTTTCCTCTGCATTAAATATAATTGACTATGAAACTTTACTCCATCAGTTAAATGTCACTATTAGTATCAAAGGCACGGCGCTAGAATAGTTCAAATCTTACCTTGGATTTAGAACATAAACTATTTATAGAAGTAGACGATCAGCAGATGAATTTTGCAAATTGTATGGGTTCCCCCAAGGATCTGTCCTTGGGCTATTATTTTTACTTTATGTGCAAAGCCAATTTCTAAACTTTTAATAACAACGATATAAAATTGCTACTTTAATGATGATGACACATAAAGGTATAAAAATGATACACCTGATATTTGTCATTCACAAACTTTCAGCAAAACCGTGGTTGATATTATTTTTAATGGATGGATGTAAACAAATTGAAATGTAATAATGACATTTGTCTTTACAGATTTATCTGTAGTTTACATTAAACTTCAATATTGTTGTTTAGGTATGAAGGAAAGGATTAGAATTTGAAATTAATTGATTTGATTTAAATAATGCAAAGACAAGATCATTCTATTTTGTATAAAGATGAATCTAAACATACCTCTCGTTCTGGTTTGTGAGCACTCATGACTTGCATGGCCTGCCCACTCCTGACCAAAATGGCCTGTGAGTCCCCCAGCCAACCAATGTAGATCTTACTTTCACGAATTAGAACGTTCACACCAGTGGTACCGCTACGTAAGCCCTGGGGAAATAAACGGAGGATGGAAGGTGGTTGAACTTTAATAAGTGAAATAATACATAACTGTATGTCATGTGACTCCTGGGGACCAATCAGTGTTATACATGAATCTAGAAATAAGAAAAACATGGGATGTGACAACAAAATAATTCTACCATTTTCAAGAATCGATTCATATCTAAATCCACTCTTTCCCTCTACAATTCAACTTTGGAACAACCTCGCGAATGACATTGCAGAAATAATCTCTAACAAAACATTCCATTGAATGATTCAATTCGACATTGGTGATAACTAAAAAACCCCGTTTCTAAATGTGTCCCTGCATGTACTAGTGTGTGTTTACGTTATTTTCGTATAGGAATGTGTGTAGGGGAGAAACAAAATGAAATTGTAAACTATGGATCAATCATCAAACAATTAGGGCTATTACTAAATGGCGATGACGATGATGATGACGATGATGATATGATGATGATGATGCTGACAATGGTGCTGATAATGATGATGATAACAGAGGCTCTCTTGGAGAAAATGGTTAAATCTGCATTTAAGAGGAGGAATTATGATTTTCAAGAAATCAGATTCACCTTCCATAAGGTTGTATAAAACTGTGCAGTATAAATTATTCTCCCACTCCCCCTAAGATTAATTCAATAAAAAGGCAAAAATAAGTTCCTTGTATGCTAATGTACTTACCTCCCTTTTTGCCTTTTCCAGAAACCGAGTGTCTGTGGACTTGTACGCCTGCTTAATGGCCTGGGCAGGGTCAAGGTCGAAGCTCTCATCGGCCACTAGATGGCAGTGAAAGTGTTTGGCCGCATAGTCAGCAGCCTCCAGACCTCCATGGCCGTCGAACACGGCAAAGAACGACTGGCTAGGGGAATCCTGAGGATTTCAAACAAAACGTCATAAAGTTTAAGTCTATGTGCGGCTATGTAGTCTTGTGGTACGATACTCTCTTTCAGATTGGAAGGTCCTGGGTTCGAGATTCACTCGGCGTACAGTTGAGTCCTTAGAAAGAGCTCTTTACTCACATTCTCTCATCATACTCAGGTGTAACATGAGTACCTGGTCGTTAACAACATTGTCTCTGTATGAAAAAATTGTAATATCGCCTAACAGGGGTCGTGTCTCGTCCTACATGCCAAGTGTTGTTGTTGGCCACGGACCCCTTGTAAAGCAATTTGAGCACGTTTAGTGGATATTGTGCTATATAACAGCTCAAGGACCGTTCTAGCAGTCCTATTCTGAATTCATTGAACGTTGTTAAAATGTGCTTTGTACTAATCAAGCATCACAATTTAATGCATTATAATTTAATGATGAAGTATTCAAGGAATCGAGAAAAAGGGGGTTCTCAATGGCTCAGTGGTAGAGCAATTTATTCACACACAAAGGGACAAGAGTTAAATCCTGTGTAAGGTTGAGATTTTCTTCTGATCCATCTGTCCACCCAGCAGTGAATGGGTAGCTGAGTCTGTTAGATCCAGAAGAGGAATTCTGCAATGGACTAGCATCATGTCCAAAGGGTAGCAAGCAATTGCTTTTGTCTGTCTCCCGCTAGTAAAACCGAGATAAACTCCAGCTCCACTGGCCCAATGGCTCTGAAGGATTATTTACCACATAGAATCAAGAGGTGCCAGAGGAAACAGAAAATGGCAACACTTGGTGGTGAAAGGAGTCGATGCCCTGATAGTGAGTAGCACAACCACAGATATCAGATGAAAATCTCTTTGTCTCTGAACTCACTCAACCCTAACACCGATTATATCCGTAGTTTACTCGGGTTACTTTTACCCCATGCCTATTTATTACATTTTTCTGAGACAAATTATAGTCGTAGTATCAAAGCTAATGTTTTTAGTTTGTATATGTTAATGATAGTTGAATAAAACTATCTATGTACATGCTCATTTTTAATACATTTTTTTCCAATTTTGAAAAGTATCAAAAATCTCTAGGATTGAGTGAGTTAATTTATAAACAATGGCTAGTCCTCCGCATTCTTTTCTTATCTGAATCTGAATCTGAATGTTACTCGAAGTCGACTCAATTCTGAGTATTTGTATTCGAGGGCGGAGAGACTTGTTGAATGTGACAGCCATTGTTGGTGTTTATATTAAGAATTTTGATAATCTTCGCTTGAAGGTTTCTAAATCTGTTGTGTCCCCACACGATTCAGGAAGAGTGTTCCAGTCTATGAGATAGCACGGGGTGCAAATGAATATTTGAAGATGTTTGAATTTGTAGTTTAGTGTTTTAATGTTTTTGAGTGGGTTTTTCTTTGAATTCGTGAATTTTGTTGTATGTCTAGTTGTTCTGATGAGATGGCCGTCATTTTGTTTGTAATTTTGAACATGAGAGTAAGTCATCGTTCTTTCCATCTGCCTTGTAGGGGATTCCATTCAAGCTGTGTGATCTTGTCTGTTACGCTGCTATGGGGGTGGAGTCACTCAAGACAAATCAGCAGCATGGCGCTGGACAGCTTCAATTGCTTTATGTCAGATTGTAGGTGTGGGTCCCAAAATGTATGGGAATGATCTAAGCTTGATCCTACCTACCTTCAAATCAAAAAGAACGTTGAGATCTGTGAGAACCACATGGCGATCTTCCATCTTCCGTCGTGAGTTTTTGATAGCATGTGAGCAGACGTGGAATTTGACAGGAGGTTTGACAAAGACAGGTGGTGCCACACTCCACGTCTTGACAGTCGAATGGATGTGGGACACCAGCTCTGGCAGAATCTTGGCACAGGACAGCTCTGGGGTGGGGATGGGAAGGGATTGAAGACATGTTGACATCAATCAGAGGAAATGAAATATTGTTATAATCAAAATACATTAAATATGTAGGCATTTTCTATATATTTTTTTTCATGTATTTGAAAGGGAAAATGCTCCTATTCTTCCTCCTCATCTTCCTTGTGCAGATATGTGGTCTAGTGTCGCCTTCAGATCAGAAGGTCATGGGTTCAAGTCCCGAGCAGCACATAGTTGAGTACTTGGACAGGGCTCTTTACTTGCATTCTCTCACTGTACTTGAGCTTTTTCTTTTATATAATGCAATATCCACTCATCGTGCTCAAAGCGCTTTACAAAGAGTCCCTGACCAACAGCAGCACATAACATGTAGAACAAGACAGCGTTGTCTCTGTCAGAAAAATATTGTTATATCTCCTAACAGGCGTCATGTCTCGTCCTACATGTTAAGTGTTGCTGTTGGCTAGAGACCCCTTGTCAAATACCTTGAGCACACTGGTGGGGGAAAATCATAATTTCATTTAAATTTCATCCAAAATCTTGAAAAACACACAATGCAAACCTGGAATGGGGACAAGTTTGTCCTAAAAATAAACAAATCTCTTAATATATAAAAGCAGAGATTTCAGTCCGGAAAAGGGGGGGGGGGGGTTAAAGATCTCATGTAGTGTTTGTAACTGCTTATAACCAAGTGGGACACTCAATTCTCCATTATCCTACTTGTCTCTATAAAACTTTTTTTCTTTTACACTTACGTATAATATTTGCATTTTCAAAATGGTCTTCGTCACTACTGGGGTTACTGTCAACATCGTCTGCATTCTCATCGCTGCCTTTATCGTCAGACTCCAGATAGAAGTCTGTCAGATTGACCACTGACAGGAAGTTCTTGAGAACGGCTCTGGCCAGCTGGGATATCAAGCCGTAGGGGCATTCGCTGGTGAAGACAAGAAAAGATTTTTAATATGTATGGTCTGATTAATCATTATTAGTTTAGGCTATAGCCATTCTCACCCTGAATCAGGATTGTAAATATCAATGATGTACAGACCTGTCAAACAATCATGAACCAGTCTCTATAATGGAATGGCAATATGTCAAATCGCCATAGTCATTCAGGCCTACCATCAAAAGCTAAAACTCTCTCTCTCTCTCTCTCTCTCTCTCTCTCTCTCTCTCTCTCTCTCTCTCTCTCCTCTCTCACTCTGACTCTCTCTCTCTCTCTCTCAGAGAGAGAGAGATCTGCATGGAGAGGAGATGAGAGAGAGAGAGAGAGAGAGAGAGAGAGAGAGAGAGCAGGAAAAATCCGAATTTGAAGAAAAATTATGTCAAAACCGAAAATGATTTTTTAAAACTTTTATTGTGTATGATTGGTCACTTTCATATAGATCAGAACTAATGTACTATAGTTCTGTTTGAACACTGACCATTTCAAGGTTTAAAATAAACCGAAATAGACCGAATTTGAGCCTATAAAAAAATTAGAAATATGATATTGTATAAATGGCGGATTTGGTTATCATTTTTTTAAAAATATGTTACTAAGCCTTTGATTATTCCCTTTGTTTATTGCAGTTTTTCTTTTGCTTTATTTTGTTGTTTTGTATATTTGTTGTTGTTAGGACGTGTTATTTTTGTTTATCATTTTTTAAATGCTTGTATTTGTTTTTGTTTTCTATCTCTATCTTTTTAATCACCCAATCCTAAACTAAATTCCAAAGCAGGTTGATTCTTTTTCTTTCTTTTTTTTTTTGGGGGGGGGGGGGGTGGGAAGGGTGGTATTTTTTTCTACCTGTTGTGTCCGCCATTGTACCATTCCCCATTTTCAGACTTTTCAATAATCATTTGTTTATCGAATCCCTCTTCTTACAAGCGTTGTGTGAAGAGTAACCATCTCTCATAGAGTCAGTCACTAAACACTAGTTTATTTCCTCCATGCTATCTCTACAGACATTGTTGTTATTCAATCCACAATGCCTCCTTATTCAATACTCTATACTACCACACGTTTGTTTCCCTTGGCCTGGCGGACTGACTAATTAGGCACCGTCGTCGATGTTCTTACCCGATTTCAAGACAATTATGTCACGAGTTTTGCCGTCACTGCCCTCAAATCAACGGATTAGCCAACGAGTAAATGTCTGACGTGAATATCGGATTATCGTTCCCGTTACATCGGACACAGGCGATACGATACCCACGTAGTGTAGTGTAGTAAGTGGCTAGTTACCGTAACGGGAAAACAATGATCTATGGATCAAGTGCACGGTTGTCAGGTTGGATTTCTTTAAGCCAAATTCATAATCATTAACAACAACAATAATAATAATAATAATAATAATAATAATAATAATAATAATAATAATAATAATAATAATGATGATGATGATGATGATGATGATGATGATGATGATGATGATGATAATAATAATAATTATAATAATCTGAGGAGTCCATTTTTTCATCATTCAGACAAAACTCTAAATTTTATTATTATTTCTTTAAAAATATTTTATAATTATTTTTTTTTGTCTTTATGTAGTAACTTCAAGAGGAAAATGCTTGTCTTGTTTGCCTCGTAGTCGTAGAACAATAACCTGAGCCTTTTGAAACGTTTCAAACTTCAAATTTTCCCTGTATATTTTATCGAGGCCAACAGATTAAAAGTAAAAGTAGTCCTTCAGAGCCACTAGGCTCATGGACCTGGAGTTTATCCCGGTTTCTATAGCGTGAAACGGACAATAGAAATTGCGCTAGTCTATCGCAAAGTACTTTTTGCTAGATCTAAGAGACCCAGCCATCCGATCACTGCTGGGTGGACAGAGGGTCAGAAAAAAATCTCGACTGCACCCGGGATCAATCTTGATAAATTTGCGTGTGAACCAAGCACTCTATCGACTGAGCTATCCAGATCCCCGTACAATAGATTGCTTGAAAAAAAAAATCATTTCTTTCAATAATCCACATAGATAAAACTCACAGGCGACACATTTTCAAAATGTAATATTAAATCTCTTATCCTTTTTTTTTTTTTTTTGGGGGGGGGGGGGGGGGGTCCGAATTTCTGGTTTATTTTGGGGCGAATAACTGTTTTGCCTTCAGGTGAATCCGCCACTGCTAATGGGATAAGAAAAATATTGATTTCTAATCTTGATATATATTGTGGCGTGAATATTGGTAATTTTGTATATTTCGCCACATGTTACATCATTCTCTGGCATCTTTTCTGACTGTTGGGCATTTTCTGGCAATTCGGGAGTCACGTAAGGCGGCGTCCTTGGTGCCTTTTTGCTTTGGCATGAAACCCACTGGGTCGAAAATGGTGTTTGGATCCGTCCCATCATAGGCAAATTGTTATAGAGCGTTCTAACGTCTCTATCTCATACTGAGCTTCAACACCAGTGTGTGTGTGTGTGTTTGTGTGTGTGTGTGTGTGTGTGTGTTTGAGTCTTGTGTGAGTGTGCGATTGAATTGGCGACTATGTGCTGGCTTGTGACAGCAACAATTCCAGTCCCAGAGTCAAGCTGGAGAAGTCTATTATACAAGAAAACAAACAAACAAAAACAACTCAGCAATCAGCCACTAAAAAAAAAATATTTAAAGATAAATAAACATTTAACTCACTCAACCCAAACACTGACTATATCCGTAGTTTACTAGGGTTACTTTTACCCCATGCCTATTTATTACAGTTTTCTGAGACAAATTATAGGCGTAGTATCAAAGCTAATGCTTTTAGTTTTTATAAATGTTGATGATAGTTGAATAAAACTATGCACATGCTCATTTTTAATACGTTTTTTCCAATTTTGAATAGTAGCAAAAGTCTCTAGGATTGAGTGAGTTAAAAACCAAAACAATCTGGCCGGCGGGCACGCCACATACAGACAAACAAACTAAAACAACACGAAGCTTATGGCTTAAGTCCCGATGATCTGGGAAAGGCTCTTTACTCGCATCCTCTTATCAAACTCAGATGCAATATGAGTATTACATTGTCATGTCTGTAATCGCGGTGTCTGTGTCGAAAAAGAATAAATTGTAATACAAGGATCATGTCTCGTTTCTATATTGTTAATTATTAGTGTTGTTAGCTTGGGTCCCTTGGTAAAGCGCTTTGAGTAAACATTGCACTATATAAAAGCTCATCTTTTGTTTTTGTTTTTGTTTTTTATGTACAGGTCAGACTACAAGGGATTAGACCAATGATTCCACAATCTCATTACGTCATCACTGTATTCCGTTGTGTCGTTTTAATGGTCTTACGGCGCTTGCAACACATTGATGTCATATCACCGCCAGTACAAAGGAAGAAAATGGGATAGTAAAAAAACTACAATTACAATTACAGCACCCAAGAAAAGGATAGACAAGGGGGATTAGATCAAATAGGGAACAGATGTAGATTCCAAGAGCATACTATCAGTGTACTTGGTTTGAGATCACCCAAATGTCTCATCCAGACACAAGTACAGTATCTCACAAAGAGGAATACACTCAAATGCTTAATTTAAAAAATCAGGATTCATAAGTAACAGAGAGATGATTTTTATTAAGAGAAAAATATGTCGTCAATGAACACTAATATTTTACATTTGACTGCTTCACCCTCCTCCAAGGATTCCGGCCAGGGCTAGGACAAACCATGTTATCTTATTCCAAGATAAAGATAGAGAGCAAATCGAGAAAACATAATATATAGGGGGGAGGAGAGGGAGAAGGGAGAATGGTATAGAAGACACAACAAGTGACGTCCTGCCCACCATAACAGGCCAAAAGATCCCACCCAGTGATTGTATTACTAGCACGACCATTAACTAGCCAATCAGAGTAGTATATGTGGCCGACAGTCTCATAACGGTGTCATTGTCGGCGTGGAAATATAAGCTTATCTTTTTAAAATTGAATTAAAATTGCCATCAAAAAGGAGAGTGAATTTTCTTCCTTGAGGTTGGGTTTTTTTTTTAAAGTAAAACATAATTATCCAAAACCTGGCTAAAAACTTTAGCATACGTAGTTTTCTTTACGACGGTGTGATGATGATGATGATGATGATGATGATGATGTTGATGTGGTTGATGATGATGATGATGATGATGATGATGATGATGATGATGATGATGATGATGATGATGATGATGATGAGCTTAAACATTGAGCTTTATATAGCGCAATATCCACTAAATGTACTCAAAGCGCTTTACAAGGGGTCCCTGACCAACAGCAACATTTAACATATAGGTAACAACAGGATATGAAGTGAGTAGAAAAGTGCCAGAAGACAATAGAGAATAAAACATTTTCGCGGCGGTGGTGGGGTTTGAACCTGCGACCTTATTGGTACGACAACTCCCCCTGGCAGGTGAGAGCGTGGCTCTACCGTGTGAGCTATCCACGAACACAAAAATATTCGTTTCAAACCCAAGTCATTTCTAGATCCCTCTCTCACCCACTTCTTGAGACCGCCGATTCGTTCGCACAACACCATCGCGAAGTAATTTTGACCAGCAGTTAAGCTTAATAGCCAATATTCTCAACACAAACATATAACATAGAAACGATTGAGACATTGAGTATGCTCCGGTGTATGGGGTGAGTTTTTAATTCAGAAAAGTGAGTGGAGCAGGCACTTATGTTGGTAACAACAAGATATGAAGTGAGTAGAAAAGTGCCAGAAGACAATAGAGAATAAAAATTTTTCGCGGCGGTGGTGGGGTTTGAACATGCGACCTTATTGGTACAACTCCGCCTGGCAGGTGAGAGCGTGGCTTACCGTGTGAGCTATCCACGAACACAAAAATATTCGTTTCAAACCCAAGTCATTTCTAGATCCCTCTCTCACCCACTTCTTGAGACCGCCGATTCGTTCGCACACCACCATCGCGAAGTAATTTTGATCAGCAGTTAAGCTTAATAGCCAATATTCTCAACACAAACATATAACATAGAAACGATTGAGACATTGAGTATGCTACGGTGTATGGGGTGAATTTTTAATTCAGAAAAGTGAGTGGAGCAGGCACTTATGTTGGTAACAACAAGATATGACGTGAGTAGAAAAGTGCCAGAAGACAATAGAGAATAAAAAATGTTCGCGGCGGTGGTGGGGTTTGAACCTGCGACCTTATTGGTACAACTCCGCCTGGCAGGTGAGAGCGTGGCTCTACCGTGTGAGCTATCCACGAACACAAAAATATTCGTTTCAAACCCAAGTCATTTCTAGATCCCTCTCTCACCCACTTCTTGAGACCGCCGATTCGTTCGCACACCACCATCGCGAAGTAATTTTGACCAGCAGTTAAGCTTAATAGCCAATATTCTCAACACAAACATATAACATAGAAACGATTGAGACATATATTAACATATAGGACGGGACATGATGCCTGTTAGCGATATTACAATTTCTCGGACAAAGACAACGCTGTTAACGGCCAGGTACTCATTTTACACCTGAGCACGGTGAGAGAATGTGAGTAAAGAGCCTATTCCAAGGACTCAACTATGCGCCGAGCGCGAGGCTCGAACCCAGGACCTTCCGATCCGAGAGCGAGTGTCATACCACTAGCCGCACGATGATGATGATTATGATGATGATGATGATGTTGATGCTACGATGATAATGCTATGTGATGTTGATGTGGTTGATGATGATGACGATGATGATTATGATGCTGAGGATGCTGATGATGATGATGTTGATGTGGTTGATGATGATGATGATGATGATGATGTTGATGATGATGATGATGATGTTGATGAGGTTGATGGTGATGATGATGATGAGGAGGAGGAGAAAGATATGATGATAATGATGCCAGGTACTCATTTTACACCTGAGCACGGTGAGAGAATGTGAGTAAAGAGCCTTTTCCAAGGACTCAACTATGCGCCGAGCGCGAGGCTCGAACCCAGGACCTTCCGATCCGAGAGCGAGTGTCATACCACTAGCCGCACGATGATGATGATTATGATGATGATGATGATGTTGATGCTACGATGATAATGCTATGTGATGTTGATGTGGTTGATGATGATGACGATGATGATGATGATGATGATGATGATTATGATGCTGAGGATGCTGATGATGATGATGTTGATGTGGTTGATGATGATGATGTTGATGTGGTTGATGATGATGATGATGATGATGATGATGTTGATGTGGATGATGATGATGATGATGATGATAATGTTGATGAGGTTGATGGTGATGATGATGATGATGATGAGGAGGAGGAGGAGGTGAAAGATATGATGATAATGATGACGACGACGACGACGACGACGACGAACTGATGAGGTATAGATAGAGGAGGATAAGAAGGAATGAGGATGAGGAGGAGGACGACGATGAGGATGATGATGATGATGATGATGATGATGATGATGAAGTTGATGAGGTTGAGGTTGATGATGATGATGATGATGATGATGATGATGATGATGATGATGATGATGATGATGATGATGATGAGGATGATGATGATGATGATGATGATGAAAATGACGGTATGATGATGATGATGATGATGATGATGATGATGATGTGGTTGATGTTGTTGTTGATGATGATGATGATGTTGATGATGATGATGATGATGATGATGATGATGATGATGATGATGATGATGATGATGATGATGATGATAAGATGATAATGATGACGACGACAACCTTGGTGAGGTATAGAGAGAGGAGGAGGAGGAGGACGAGGACGACGAGGAGGAGGAGGACGAGGACGACGAGGAGGAGGAGGACGAGGACGACGAGGAGGAGGAGGACGAGGATGAGGAGGAGGAGGACGAGGACGAGGAAGAAAAGAGGATGAATAGTTAAATAATGATTGCTTTCTAAGATTGTTGCAAAATAAAAAGAACAAAAACATAGACCAATGAAATCCCTAAACAACCACCGGAGAGAGGGGGGAAAACCCTCCATACGTCTGCTCCAATCGATCAGAAATCCCTCGAGAGATTCTAGACAAGGACAAAGTCGGCTTACTCTGTAATAATATTTTGACATCCGGGTTGCAAGTTTGGCGTATTTATGCCAAAATATGGTAAAAATAAAATAAAATAAAAGAAGATTTTTTTAAAAAATTATATAAATAAATTATTAAAAATAGCGTTTGACATTTGGAGTATTGTGATTGCCAAATTTCATTAAAAATAACTTAATTCTACCTTTACCTGGTAAAGTAAACCTTCAGAGACATACGGCTAAAGGAGCTAGAGTTTATCCCGGTTTCTCTCGCGTGAAACGGACAAAAACAATTGCTTGCTACTCTTTGGAGAGGACGCTAGTTTACGCAAACATATTTCCACCTTATCTGACAGGTTTGAGAGTTTATGCCAAGGTGAAGGTCATTTAAATCGATCGATATTTGAAGGACGGGTTGAGTTTTCTGGCCATTTTTTAAAAAATACGCGTCTTTCCAGAACAAGACAGTTAACTGGTTAAATACATCTACATCATCATCATAATCTGGGATACCTTCCGGCTTCATGGGTCTTAGTCTTATGGCTTTACATGTCAGAATAAAAAATTCCTAACGATCAGATTATAAGATGTCAATTTTTGATTTTCTGTTTCTCCTTCTTTCTTTCTTTCTATTTTTTTTTTTTTTATTTTAATTATTTATTTTTGGTGCGTGTGTGTGGGTTTTTATTGTTGTTGAATCTGCTGTGTTGAAATGTCATAGTTAACATTTCCTTGAAAACGAAGATGTCGGGGTTTGTTTGTGTTTTTTCCCCACTTGAGAAACGGATAAAACCAAATTATCTCCCTTTCGTGTTCAGAGTATTGCGTCTTGACGTCCTCATACTGGAGATGCCGTCTGGATGATGTTTGAAGTGTGCTGGCATGTCAAGGATGTTACTCTTGTAGATACAGGATAGATACAGGAATAGGATTATAACACGACTAGGGATTTTAGTGGTGGTAATCCTTAACGGATATATTATTGTGTTGATGTTGTTGTTGTTGGTAGTGGTGGTGGTGGTGGTGGTGTTATTATTCACATTGTTGTTGTTGTTGTTGTTGTTGTTGTTGTTGTTGTTGTTATAGTATGACGTTCAAGTGACAACATCATGACGTTGTCATCATCTTTATTATTATTGATGGAAAGTGTTAAGCGCATTTCCCCCATGAAGTGACGATTTGTGGTGGCAAAATGTCGATCTCACTTGGGACTTATCTTATCAGTCATCAAATCATATTATTAAATTTGTACTATTTTTCTTTATTTATTATTAGTTTGTTTAATCATGACATTTATCAATTTGACATAATCCACGATGTCAATATCCATATCATCAATGATTTTAGACAGCAATGAACACAGCACAACACGCAATAACTAGAAACTAAAAACACATAAATAAAATTCTAACAAATTTAATAAAATGATTTGATGACTGATCAGATAAGTCCCAAGTTAGATCGACATTTGCCACCACAAATCGTCACTTCATGGGGGAAATGCGCTTAACACATTCCATCAATAATAATAAAGATGATGACAACGTCACAGTGTTGCCACTTCAACGGTAGGGACCATGTTGACGACAACTACAACAACAACAACAATAAAAAAAAAAAAATTAAATAAAAATTAATAAGAATAATAAGAATAATGATGATGATAATAATAATAATAATAATAATAATAATAATAATTAATAATAATAATAATAATAATAATAATAATAATAATAATAATAATATAATAATAATAATAATAATAATAATAATGACAACCAATGGCGGATGTGCTAAAAATAGAGTCCACTTGGAGATAAAGAATGAAGGAGATGATAAAAGACTGAACACAACCACAACGCCAAGCTTGAAATGAACAAGATTCATTGTCTATTGATAGTATATAAGAAGTCACTGACAAGATTCCATACACCTATTCCCTTTCACGTCGGCCATCATCTGACAGTGGGAGCATGCCATATAGATAGTATGCGCTTGGCTTAGAAGCTCATAACATTGCCATCCGGAAGTATAACGGACCAACAAACAAAACTGTGTGTATCCATGAACGTTTATAGTCGGGTTAATACAGTTCAGTGAGCATTACTCATAAACGCGGATGGCAAAAAACAATAACAAAGACCTGAGTGACGTCATCTGCATACTATCTATTGACTCTTCTGTCTCACCAATACAAAACGGTTGCCCGGACCAGGCCAGTCGTAAACAACATGTACCTACGGCCATTGTTATCACCGCCATCAGACTTTCAGCTAGGCGTGAAATTGAACTAGGAGGTTTCCCGACGTTTTGATTCTGGTACAAAATAACAGATCGGGAAACAAGCACCGGTTGATGCAACGCGAGATTTCACAACAGAAACTGGAAACGTGTTTGATTGTAAAGATTATACTGAATGTGTCCCAACCATCGGGTAACCTCTGGTGTAATGGTAGCGTGTCTGACCGATAATCAGAAAGTCTGAGGTTCGATCCACAGTCGAGGCAGCTGATTTGTTTTGTCGGTTTTTTTTTTTCTTTTTGTTTGTTTTTGTTTTTTTTTTTGGATGATTTTTTTATTTTCTTCGTATTTTGTCTTTCTGTTTCGTACAGACCTTCTCAGAAATCAAAAGCATGGACAGTCAAAACCCGAATCATTCGATATTGATGTTATGTGTTTGGGTGAAATACTCACAACATCCGCCAGCCGGATATAACGTACCAACTACAAAACTATGCGTTTAGTTGAAGGTTTATTAGTCTGATTGGAGAACATACAACCGAAATGACTGTCTAAAAACAATAACAAAGGGCTGAGTGATGTCAATTTCGTTCCATCTATATGCCACAGAACCCGGATCAAGCTCTGATTACCGGCTTGCATTAGCCTACTTATGGATTGTGTTCTTTCCTCTCCTTTATACTATTTATTCTCGTCATCGCCATTCGTTACATGGTTCTCTGAAACACTGACAGGTACGAGTATTGAACACACGTGTCAATGTTTTCATTTCGCTCAAGGCTTGGCAGCCATATTGAATCCATCCGCCTGCTTCAATATCAAGTGCTATATAAGATACGTATTGTAACCAACGCAATATCAACACCTATCAAAAACGACCTTTCTAGTCGTGAGGTAACAAAACACATACGGGTAAATCACCACCCAGATAGAAGATATAGAAAAGTTGGCAGAATTAAGGATAAATAGAATTAAAAGATAAAAGAAAAAAAAAGAAAAGAAATAATGATAATAATAATAATAATAATAATAATAATAATAATAATAATAATAATAATAATAATAATAATAATAATAATAATAATAATAATTACATTATTATTATTTATTATTATATTATTATTATTATTATTATTATTATTATTATTATTTATTATTATTATTATTATTATTATTATTATCATTAATATTTTATTATTATGAAAATGACGAGATGATGATGATATAATAATTAATAATAATAATAATAATAATAATAATAATAATATAATAATAATAATAATAATAATAATAATAATAATATAATAATAATAATAATAATATAATATAATATAAATAAATATAGAAGAATGAAGAAGAGAATAGAAAATGAAAAGAAGAAAATAAAATAGAAGAAGAAAAAAAAAGAAAGAAAAATAAAATGAAAAAATAATAAAGAAGAAGAAGAAGAAGAAGAGAAGAAGAAGAAGAAGAAGAGAAGAAGAAGAAAAGAGAAGAAGAAAGAAGAAGAAGAAGAAGAAGAAGAAGAAAAGAAGAAGAAGAAGAAGAAGAAGAAAGAAGAAGAAAAGAAGAAGAAGAAGAAGAAGAAGAAGAAGAAGAAGAAGAAGAAGAAGAAGAAGAAGAAGAAGAAGAAGAAGAAGAAGAAGAAGAAGAAGAAGAAGAAGAAGAAGAAGAAGAAGAAGAAGAAGAAGAAGAAGAGAAGAAGAAGAAGAAAGAAGAAGAAAGAAGAAGAAGAAGAAGAAGAAGAAGAAGAAGAAGAAGAAGAAGAAGAAGAAGAAGAAGAAGAAGAAGAAGAAGAAAGAAGAAAGAAGAAGAAGAAGAAGAAGAAGAAGAAGAAGAAGAAGAAGAAGAAGAAGAAGAAGAAGAAGAAGAAGAAGAAGAAGAAGAAGAAGAAGAAATCCAACGCTGAAAAAGTCTACCCATGTTTCCATATTATAATATCATCTAGGCATTGACATCCTAAATTGATTCACCAAAAAACAAAATCAAATCGATATGTATGGAAATCAAAATTCAAATGATAACCACGTCTAGGGTCCTGGTGATTGAATCTACGTGTTCATATCGATACGTATAAATCGATACATAATCAAATTTAAAAAAAGTGAAAGACATCGGAGGAAGGGAGACGGGGTGAGTGACGTGTACAGATTGTACAGATGGTGAAAGAGAGACATATAGACAGAGAGAGAAGGGGGGGGGCACGCACACACACACACACACAGAGAGAGAGAGAGAGAGAGAGAGAGAGAGAAAGACCGAGAGACGCACAGAGAGAGAAGAGAGAAGGAGATGTACGAACACACAAACACAGATATATATATATATATATATATATATATATATATATATATATATATATATATATATATATATAAGAGAGAGAGAGAGAGAGAGAGAGAGAGAGAGAGAGAGAAGAGAGAGAGAGATACACATACACAGAGAGGGGGGGAGACAGAAAGAGAGAGAGAGAGAAAGGGGGGGGGCAGAGAGAGAGAGAGAGAGAGAGAGAGAGAGAGAGAGAGAGAGAGAGAGAGAGAGAGAGAGATATGAATTTCATACGAAAATTATTTTGATTCAAATCCGAATGTCACCCACCAAGCCACTCAAAGATGACAAATATTCCTGACAGATCGAATAAATATCGATGACGTCATACCAGCCACGAATGAACGATTTCAAGATATCGATTGTGATTGAAGTGTGAGCGGTGTAATGTGACGAGTGCCTGAATAAAACTCCAATTATAAAGAGACAGGTATTCCGATGAACCTCGACACCACGGACTGACTCATCAATCTATTTATAAACTACCTTTTCATACCTGTATTCTGCCTCGACTAAAATTGATTTCAAAATGAGCATTAACCCTGAAGTAGTCATTCAGATTAGGCCATGGAGCCGGAGTTCATCCCGGTTTCTAATTGCTTGCTACCCTGTGAATAGGACGCTAGTTTATTGAAAAGAAAAGTACTTTCCGCCAGACCTAACAGACCCAATCACTACACAATCTCGACTTCACCCGGAATCGATCTCGGTCCCTTTGAGTTTAAAGCGAGTGCTCTACCAACTGAACTATCGGGGGCCCCGATATCCACTAAACGTGCTCAAAAAGCTTTCCATGGGGTCCCCAGACAACAGCAACACTTAACAGACACGGCGAGACACAGCGCCTGTGAGGCAATAGTCTCTACATTTTTTTTCCTCAAAAGAGACAAAGAAGTTGTTAGCAGCCAGATACTCAATTTACACCTGTCTACGGTGAGATATATATATATATATATATATATATATATATATATATATATATATATATATATATATATATATATATATAATATATATAATACTAGTAAAAAAGCCCGCAATTTCGCGGGGAAAAAAACTATTTTCATTCGATATTGCCAGAATCATTTTCTTGATTAGCTTGATTACGATTAGATGCACATTTTAATCGATGTGCTTGTCGTCGCTGCCATGCTTTATTCGGCATGATTTTAGATTATCAGTCAGTAGATATCAATATCAATAAGTCGCAAGTCTTTACCATGCTTTACTTGGGAGTGCTTTGCACTACCTTCAATACTTCACAAATTAAAATGTCGGCCGAGAATCAAAACAATGGTCAAATTAGGACATTTTAAACTTTCACAAATCTGTCAAGGTTTGTTCTAGAGTTTTTAAAACGCTTTTATATGGATGACAAATTGAATAAATAAACGCCTTACAAAAGATCAACGGTGAAAATACAAATTGAATGAATACTGGGTATGTAGGAGCTTTCGGAATGTCTCCCCTTTACTTAACTTATGTGAGGTCAAATGAAAATCTGAAGCGGACGCGATAAATATCAAGTCCCCGAATCTGTCTACTTTTGGTTTGTACGGGCTAGAAGCTAGACAGAACCAATTGACAGTTTGCCGAAACATTTAAATAAATATTTCCCAGGGCAATAATTATCACATCGATGGCATAAAAACGACAGTAATAATAATAATAATAATAATAATAATAATAATAATAATAATAATAATAATAATAATAATAATAATAATAATAATAATAATAATAATAATAATAATAATAATAATAAAATAATAATAATAATAATAATAATAGATCTTTATTGTCCATAAATATGGACAATTATATTATCAGCAGTAATATTAGTTGATGTTGTTAATCGGTGAAACTTGTTTAAAATTTCTGTAAATCCGAATACCGTTATGTGATCAAGTGAATTATATCACTATGAATGTCACGATTTGCTGAAAAATGCCAATCTGACAGTTCCTAGCAAACAACCCCCCCCCCCCCCCCCCCCTGCTCAGGAATTTCTCTACTTGATGGACACCCCCCCCCCCCTTTTTTTTTCCACGCAACCACATTCCACAACACACATACACACACAAATATACACCACACACACACACACACACACACACACACGCACACACATAAACATACACGCAATGAGAACACACTACTACTACATAACAACACTGACCACCGCTAAATCAACACAACGGAAGTAAGGAGTCTACTGGACAGATAGAGTTGAGGGTGTGGCCATGAGATGTTAGTGTCTTCGGTAAATTTTTTATCATATCTGTTTGACTTAACGAACTTTCAAACTGACTTTAAATAATAAAAGGAAATCAAGTTATCTGTTTATCTATCTGTAAAAAATACATTTCTATTTTTCAAATCTTTCAGTAGAGTTGTGCGCCGTATCAATTTTTTTATTGACTCAAATAAGCACAAAGTTCTCCACAATGCTATATTTTTTAAAGAAAGGATATATATATATATATATATATATATATATATATATATATATATATATATATATATATATATATATATATATATATATATATTTCGTCTATCCGATCACAGTTGCAAATCTAAATCCTGGTAGACATCCCTCCACCCCCCACCCCTTCCTTATCCCTTCAATCTCGATGTTTCTAATGGTAAAATCAAACGACAATAATAACGGAATCAAATAAATGCCCGATCTTTGACCTGACTCAAAAGTCAAACGCAGACATTTTAATCCGTTATTTCAATTGATTTCTGTTGAGGAATTTATTCCTATTTAAACCCGGCAATCGACATTCGCGGGTCTTTTTGACCCGGTGACTTGAAAAGAGATGAGAAACTATTTATGGCAACGGAATTCAACAACTGCTGCCGTACTATTTTAAGATTTGGCCAGAAAACTCGTCCTTCAAATAACGATCGATTTAAATGACCCTCATCTTGGCAAAAATTCTCAAACCTGGGACTTCGCGAAGTTCCAGGTTTGACAGTTTGTCACGATGAGGGTCATTTAAATCGATCGATATTTGAAGGACGAGTTTTCTGACCAAATCTTAAAATATGGAGTTTTCCATAGTACGACAGTATATGGCTTTTCAGGACAAACAAATGTACAAATAATGACCATAAACATTTAACCCTTTAGGATCCACACTGGATTGTGTTTCAAGTCATAATTTCCCCCCGTCATTTTTATTTGTTATAACTGAAACCGAATCCTTTTCACCGAGAGAGAAGAAACAAAAATGTGATTTGGTGCTGTGTGGTAATTTATGTAGATAGCGCAAAAACAAAACAAAATAACAACAACAACAAAATAATAATAATATTATATAAAAAGAGAGAATGTTCAAAGTGATCATCAGAATGTCTCTGATGCAAAATCATTATTAATAAGTGATGTAGGCAGATCCAAATAACTCGATTTTAAAGGTAGCTACTAAAAGTCTGACAAATGAATTGCTCACCATGTTATATTATATAATTTGGGGCGGATCAGACCTCTGACGTCATCATGTAGGCTTCAGAGTTTTGATTCGCCGATCGTGAAAATCGAGACTTCAGAGGTTTGATCGGCCGACCATCAGTATGTAACTTTAGTTGGTTGGTCTTTAAAAAAAAACTGAATCCGTTCTCCTCGATGAAACAAAACACAATTCTCATATTTCTAGTACAAACTAAATTTTCAGCAACCAAACCAGCCCAATATAATACCGCACTGAGGTGGCAGGTTACAATTACATACAATATGGTCTCTGGTTGGAATTAAATCTAACTCTGCCTGTAAAAGGGCTGGTTATATTGATGCTATGGTTTTAGTTTGAAAAAAAAAAACAACTCACAACATCCGCCAGTCGGATATAACAGACGAACATACAATACTATGTGTACTCTTCAACGGTTATAGATGCTGTGCGCTTGGCTAAGAAACCCACAACATTGCCATCAGGAAATATAACACACCAACACACAAAACTATGTGTACTCTTCAACAGTTATAGATAGAATGAAGTTGACGTCACTCAGGTCTTTTTTTATTGTTTTTTTAATTTTTTTTGGTGTTTTTATTTTTTTTATTTTTTTTTGCCATCCGCGTATATGAGTAATTCTCATTAAACTGTATAAACCAGACTATAAACATTTAAGGTTACACATAGTCTTGTGTGTTTGTTCGTTATACATCCGGATGGCAATGTTGTGAGTTTCTTAGCCAAGCGCACACTATCTATAGTCTGATGAAGTGAGAATTATTCATTAAAAAATGGCGGGCTAAAAATACTAACAAAGAGCTGAGCGGCGTCAATTTCGTTCCTTCTGTAGGCCCCAATCGATAGATTCGATAAGCATTAGATGATTATGTATCTGCTTTCATATCTACACAACTTCCTCGTCCAATGAAAAGGCAATCGTGACCAGATCGAAACCCGTTCATTATTCATACAACAACAACACGTAGAAATCACAGAGATCCTTACAGTTAAATAAACATTCATTTGAATGCTGACATCATTCCAGGAGCTATACAACCAAACATTTGGTAACTCTTTATCGCCGTCGTCACGTTTAAGCGCCCATAACAGTAAAGATCACAGTGATTTATATATAATGTCGGAAAAAAATAAAACAAAGAAAAATTAAGAGCTAACGTCTCGACACGGTATTGTACAGAGGTCGACGTGTACATATTTGCAGGTCTGATCGTTATGGGCCCATTGTTGAAATGGAAATCTCAAAAAATGACGCAAAATATTGTCCATTATAACAACATGTTAAACTAGGCCCATAAGTGGGTTCGGATGTCAGACCTGCATATATGAACACGTCGGCGGGGTGATTTAGTAGCTGAAAAATAAATTTATAGATGTGTGTTAGGTCATTTATTTCATCGAGGAGAACGAATCCAGTTATTCTTTTGAAAAGAGCGACCAATCAAAATTGTCTATTTTCTGATCCTTTCCTAGTGGAATCCATTTTCCTCCATCTAGTTTGCCCAGGCATAATATCGGATAGAAACGGAGGGCCGCAATTGAGTATAAACTAAAGTCAGAATGAGAAGAACCAGGATTAGAAGGAGGAAAGGGTTTAAAGGGCAAAACACACACCTCTCAATGGAGCCACTGATTTTAAATCACATTTTATAAGTACGGCTTAAAATTCCATTTTAAGGATAAGGTGTCCCCCCCCCCCCACCCCCCACCACCAACAACAACACTACCATTTCTCCTCTCCAATTGGATTCAATAGTCTGATGTCACGTCACCCAGCAACGGCGGCCATCGTGGTTCTAAACAAAGAAAATCGGTACTTTTTATTCTTCATGCTGGCTAGAACTTTTCATGTCTTGTGATCAGAATGTGTAAAAGTCAAAACATGATCAGATTTATAATGGGTTTTTTTTTCTTCCTTTGGATACGCTTTTATGCTCGTCGGAGAAATATTTCATAAAGGCGTCTGCCATTGCTCCGATAGTTTAGAGCCAGTTACTAAGTTACCATGCGTCATTATGAGGGAAGTGACGGTGCGACTGTTGAAGCGTATTTGTTATTTGTCAATCTATTGTTTTACGTTTTGTTGGGGTTTTTTTTTTTTTTTTTTTTTTTTTTTTTTGTTTTTCTGTTGGGTTTTTTTTTTTTTGTTTGTTTGTTTTTCTGTTGGGTTTTTTTTTTTTTTTTTGGTTGATTTTGTTTGTTTTTCTGTTGGGGTTTTTTTTTTTTGGTTATTTTTTTGGGGGGGGTTTTTTTTGGTTTGTTTGTTGTTTTGTTGGGTTTTTTGGGGTTTTTTTTTTTTATTCCTTTTGTATTTTGGGGGAAAGGGGGAAGTTGTTTTCTGTTGGGGTTTTTAAAAAACTGTTTATTGATTTTGGGTTGTTTTTCGTTATAAAATCCCAGTAAATTGGATCATAGATGGGACCAGAACGACATATTTTGTAATATTTTGTGCCGAGATCCCGACTTAACGATACAACTTAAAGTCGATCATCGAGACACCTATTTTACACCCAAGAACGAATGTTACAAAGAGCCTTTTCCAATGAATCAGTTTAGAATCGACGGTCCGAGGGCGAATGGCAAATACCATACGGCCACAAAGCTGCACAAGCCTAGAGTATAACTCGACGTGTATGGTGCTTATTTATTTATGTACCATGTTGAAGAAGTGTTAACGACGAAACGCACCATATCGCCAGACTTGCCTTACTGTTGAGTCACTGCTCAACCATCAATGATAGCAATGGTAATGGTAGCACGTCTGACCGGTAATCAGGTCTGAAGTTCGATCCCCAGTCGAGGTCGGCTGATTTTCTGGGAAGGTTTTCTTTTTCTTGTATTTTTCTGTCTTGATTAACTTGTCTGGCACCTTTCATACACACTTGTTCAGATCTTTATCTTACACCGGTGTCTGCTCCTTAACTACTTAATTTGATATGCTCAACATTTATACGGTTTTTAAAAATATGTTTGGACTCCCATTTCAAGAAAAAGAGAGGTGGAGACAGGAAACGTGCACATAGTTTACACTCACAGATTTCTAGATATGTTACTAAAATAGACAGCTGTGTTTTCACTACAATTTATTGATACGACCTTGACCCGTAAAGTGCTCGGGACTTTAAAAACAGCGATAGTTAGAGAGATTAAACGAAATACGAAACCTGGTCCACATAATATTGATAAAGGGTTTTACAGGGATCAAAGGAAGTGGATTAGTTCAATGGGAACCGTGGCGTCGACTGAAGGGTTGGCGGGTCAAACACTCAAACCCTCACCGTGTGATTATGGTGATAACGGGGGGGGGGGGGGGGGGGGGGGGGGGGGTAAATCGGAAAGCAGACCTGCCAACTGGACATTGTAAAAGTTCGTAATTTTCAGGATGGAAATAGAGCTAACTTTATAACATGCCAAACTGTCTATCCTTACCAGGGTAGATAACGCTTCAAATGTGATGTGCCAACAAACATTCATTTCAACAAGTTTCAATGAATATAATTTTAAAAAGTTAAAAACAAGAGCATTTATACAGAGCAATATCTACCAAACGTGCTCAATGCGCTTTACAATGGGTCCCTGACCAACAGCAAGCAACACGTCACATATAGAACGAAACATGACGATATGATCTTTTTTTTCTGACAAAGACAACGCTTTTACGGCCAGGTACTCATTTTACACCTGAGTACGGCGAGAAAATGTGAGTAAATAGCCTTTTCCAAGGACTCAACTATGCGCCGAGCGAGGCTCGAACCCAGGACCTTCCAATCCGAAAGCGAGTGACATACCACTAGACCACATAGCCGCATATACTGTCTTTGTAGGACTCTGTGCCAAATAAGCGAAAAATGGGACACCCGACCTTTAAGTGTGGATAAAAATTTATTAAACGGTTATCATAACTTTTTACTCCTGGCTAAGGGGATCACAAAATGCTTGAACTTTGACCTGTAAAATTGTTATTGTTTTTCTTTCGTTAGTTCCGTAGATATTGGAATTTGAATCATGTAAAAAGGGCCAAAAGCTTGAGAAAAAAAATGTCATGGAGTACCTATGTTACTTTTCATTTTCTAATATATCCACAATTGCTCTAAAACAGCATTTCTCAGGTTTATACCATTGTTAAATAATTACTTTATCTCTCTGGAGACCGAAATTGACGTAGTTTGTCAAAAGTAGTGATTACTGAGGCATTACTTTTAATAATAATAATAATAATAATAATAATAATAATAATAATAATAATAATAATAATAATAATAATAATAATAATATCATCATAATAATATAATATATCATAATAATAATAATAATAATATAATAATAATAATAATAATAATAATAATAATAATAATAATAATAATAATAATAATAGATATTTATTGTCCATAAATATGGCAATTTGTCATTTAGTAACACTTGTTATAACGTTAAACGATAACTGTAACATTGAACAAATATTTCACTCCTACTTATTTTCTTCTCTCTCTCTCTCTCTCTCTCTCTCTCTCTCTCTCTCTCTCTCTCTCTCTCTCTCTCTCTCTCTCTCTCTTCTCTCTCTCTTCTCTCTCTTTCTTTCACACGTGCGATATACACAACATAACATATCCATTTCGTTTTCAATTTGTTACGATTGTGGCAATTCGACACCAAAAATTATCATCATTATCAATTGGTCAGTTAATCTTACATTAAATAAATTAATCAGTTAATCAGTCAACGAATCAATCCTTTGTTTTTCTGCACCATATGAAATATTCAAAATTGTTATTGCTGATGGAACGAACGTTGATTTATACTTGTTAGTTCTACATTTAATCTGACGAAACCTTCTCCCCGGTGGTAAAAGACTAAATTCATGGTATAAAATATGTTTTTTATTGTCGGTAATTGAGAATGCTTTCCTTTCTATTGCTTTTCCATGAATTCTTTCTACTCCATCAAGAGGATGGTTTATTATTTTTGATGCCTCTTTGATAGATTTTGAAATTTTTGATTTATCTTTAAGTCTATCACTTTTTTCTATCACTTAGACTTCAATTTGGTTGTCCTCATTAGGAAATGCGAAGAACAAATTATTTACTTTGATTATGAATACAAAAACAAACAAAAAAAACAGAATGATTTATTAGTTCTATACACAAAGACCTGGAATTCACTCATTTGTGAGGCCTTCGAGTATGTTTGAAAATATAATTATCGGCGAACAACAAATTGTTGTCCTTTACCCGTACCAGGTCGATAAAATTGTTCCAATTACAATAAACATTAGATAATGTAATTATTGCATAATAATAGCATAATTAGGGACATTCAGTTGTTAAAAAGAATTCATTTAATTATACCCTATTATAATTTAAAACTTTTTTGCGAAAAAAAAAAACCACCAGATAATGCGCTATTGCACCTATCACTGTGACAGAAGTGAAAAATTCGTAGTACACATTTTTCGTAGTACTGGGCAGATCTGTAGACAAGGGTGTTTAACCCTCATCGTGAGGACAGGACGGTAAGTGTGTGATTTAAACAAGGAGGATTGGAGGGAAATAGGGTCAATGTTTGTCTTTACGGCGCTTGCAACACATTTAGGTCATGTCAGCGCTAGTAAAAAGGAAGAAAATGGGATAGTCAAATTCTAGAATTAGAATTAAAGCACCCAAGAAAAAGTAAGACAAAGGGGAACTGGGAACAAATAGGTATGAGATGTAGATTCCAAGAGCATACCATCAATGTACTCAGTTTGAATTGGAAAGAAGACACAATAAGCGCCACCCTGCCCACTATGGGAGGCCAGGAACCCCACCCAGAAATAAGGTAATTGTACGATGCATATCTGCTGCGGCTTAATGGAATGTAGTAGTCGGCCTTTGATTTGACCCTGTTTCGAGTCTCCAGTAGGTGGCGCACAGTTGGAATCCTTGGAGAAAACTGTTTTTTTTTTAAACTCAAAACCTAGGCCAACGCAGATGACAAATAATTAGTAATTGGTCAACAACAACGATGTCTCTGTTGGGGGTGAGTCGTAGCAACGCTTTTCAGGCGTTTTGTCTCGTCCTGTTTGATGGTGACGGGGGTTGGGGGGGAAAGGGGTGGCAGACCCTTGTAAAAAGCTTTAAGCTCTATATAAGAGCTCCCATTTTAAAAACACAAATTTTATCGTTTCATTTATCCATTTACTTTCATACTTATCAATTGTTATAAATCATTTATGTATTTATCTACCTATTATCCTGGTCTTTATTTATCGAATTTTACTGGAACCCCCCCCCCCCCCCCCCATTCATATTCAATTACATGTAGAAGACAGAGGGCCAGAACCCTCACCCCCGACCCCGACACACACTGGAAGAGGATTCGAACTACCACCCATTTTAGTCTAGTTGAAAGCTCTATCCATAACACTATCCGGTCCCCAGGGTAGGCCGGTAAACAAAACAAAAATACATTATAGTCATTAATTATTACTGACCACTTCCTATAAGTGTGCCTTAATTAACAAGGTCTTAGTGTCTGACCCCAGGTCAGTCGACGAGGACATAATGGTCACATAATGATATGGAAACTATTCGACCAATTAGAGATACAATAAGTGTGTGTGTGTGTGTGTGTGTGTGTGTGTGTGTGATATAATTGTAGGCATGACCACAACCAGGCACGAGAAAGGGTGTAGGTAGATAGGGACCAATTAGTTCAATTAGGATCAGGTAGGAGGTCTAGTGTTGTCCTGGTGGTCACAAACCTTACACGGTTGTTCATTGAACCTAACACACACACACACACACATACATTCACACACACACAGAGAGAGAGAGAGAGAGAGAGAGAGAGAGAGAGAGAGAGAGAGAGATTATAGGTCTCACATACACACACGAATAAACACATATATATTATACGCACAAACCCGCACATTAATACAATATACACCCACATACAAACACACAAACATGGTCGTTAAATTTTAATAAACACAAAAACCCACACTCACAAGCATTCACCCCCTACCCCCCCCCCCCCCCCCCCAACACACACACACACACACAAACATAAAAACACACGCGCACACACACACATAAACAAACCCCCACACACAAATACACAAACACGGTCCTTTAAATTGACATAGAGTAGTCATGTCGATATGAATACAGCTACAGTGTCCTTCGATTGGATTAGAACTGATCGCTTGTTTGATTTTCATGAAGGCAGAATTTTTATTTACATGGGCCTTGAGTTCACTGACAAAATGCTTGGCTCTAATTTCGGTCAGAAAGCAAATCATTTCAAATCAAAACAACCGTCTTTCTTTTGTTTTTTTTTTCTATTATATTATTAACTAACTGTACCCTAACACTGACTACATCCATAGTTTACCCAGGTTGCTTTTACCCCATGCCTATTTGTAACATTTTTATGAGACAAATTATAGGTGTAGTATCAAAGCTAATGTTTTTAGTTTTTGCATGTTGAATAAAACAATCTATGTAGGTATATCCTCAATTTTAATACTTTTTTTTTCAAATTTTGAAAAGTAGCAAATCTCTCTAGGATTGAGCGAGTTAATACGGGTCTCGTAAATAGCGGTAATTGGCTGATTGGAGTGAGAAAACAAATAATTCATGGTGTTATAAAGGCTGTCCATAATGAAAATGTTGCTGCTTGAAGTGAGAAGGAAAGAATAACGATAAGTATTGAACCATAAGCTTCAATTTATTAGACGACGACAGATACTGTGACGCTTCAGGTTTCCCCTTTATCAACAAAACAGGATGGAATGAAACACTACAGACGAATGAGATAATGTGATAGATAAGAAAAAGTCAATTTTACCATTCATTGTTTTATTCCCAAATCTGTCCTTAGATGTACGTGAATTAGGTATTACAATACGATTTTTAACAAAAATTGTTAACTTTTTGACCTCGAGGAAATTGGATTCAATAGTCTGGTGTCACGTCGCCCAGCAACGGCGAGCAGCGTGATTCTAAACAAAGAAAATCTGCACTTTTTATTCTTCATTCTGGCTAGAACTTTTCATATGTCATGTGATCAGAATGTATAAAAGTGAAAACATGATCAGATTTATAATGTTTTTCTCCTCTGGATACACTTTTATGCTCGTTGGAGAAATATTTCATAAGGGCGTCTGCCATTGTTTCGATAGTTTAGAGCCGGTTACTAAGTTACTATGCGTCATTACGAGGGAAGTGACGTCATGACTGTTGAAGCCTATTGCCGATATCGGTCAACTATATGTAGAATCGTTACGTTATTACTTCAAATACCAAGAAACTCAAACCGCCCCCAACAGATCAAAAATAAATTTTTTTTCACACACACACAAAAATTGTTTTATCGGAGAACGGCAATTTTGTTAGATTTGCCAGCAACTCTAGGATCCACCCACCTACCACCCCCCCCCCCCCTCCTCAAACTTCCCTTTACTTTATCTTTTCATCTCTACCTGTTGTAGCTTAGATACACAGATACATTACTGACATATTACACCTATCTATAGCTCTACCAGATACGCACTATAATGCAGGGTGTCCACAAAGTCTGACACTGATTTCAACGACTTAAACCGGTTTTCGCCATCCTCTAAGGAAAAGTCATACATATATGCCCATTACTCATCCACCCAAATTATCCCCAATAAATTTACCAAAAATCAACCTGACCTTAAAAGACATCAGTTTTCTCTCCTTCTATTTCGGGGAATGGAAAAAATGCGACACGAAGCTTTTTGTGCAATGGGATGGCATGAAACAATATAGCTCAACAACCTTTCAAAGCCCAGTTAGCAGACCTTTACAGGAAAACGACTTTTTTTTTCTTTTTTGTTTTTAAAGGATAATCTAAATTTGCTGAGACTCTCATAGTGAAAGAATGAACACACTCCCGTGGACCAAGTGATTTTTGCCGCACTGTTGCTATTATTATTTGAGGGGAGGGGGGGGGGGGTCAGCGTGGCTCAGCGGTACGGTCTTTGCTTCGTGACCGAAAGGTATCGAGTTCGATCACCCGCCGCTGCTCTGTGTGGCCTTGAGCAAGTCACCTCGCCCTAGCTCAATTTGCGGCGTTGCACCGCGGCTGACGCCCGGGTTATTCCAGTATTCCCTTGTATTAGACCCTTGCGACAAATTCCCCCTATGGGATGAATAAAGGGAATTTATTTTATTCCGAAACAGAAGGAGAGAAAATCGAGGTCTTTTAAGTTCATGATGATTCTGGTAAATTTAGTGATGTAATGTTGGTCTATGGCTAATGGGCATAAATGTACGACTTTTCCTTAGAAGATGGTGAAAACCAGGTGTAAATATCTATAACGGTTTAAGTATAGTAAGTCTTTGAAATCAGGGAAATACTTTGTGGACACATTGTACATCTGTGTATAAAATTATACAACTGGTATCTGCTCCATCGTGTCATATCAAAGGGTGTAAATCTATAAACGGGGCCGAATGCGATCCACATAATGACCCAACCCTTTTAGAACCGCTATGATGTGAATGCTTCTTCGATCATTTCCACAAAATTGTACGAACGACAGACAGTGCCTGAGAAAACATGGCGGAGAGGTTGTCTCGAAAAGTAAGGGGGAAAATATGCAGTGTCGATCAAAAGAAAGAAAGAAAGAAAGAAAGAAAAAGAAGGAAGAAGAACGCGAAAAAGATGTTTGTGTGTGTGTGTGTGTCTATGCTATTAGTATTAATTGGGAGTCCTGATAGCTGTTTGTAGAGCACTCGCTTTACACGCAGAGGGACCGAGATCGATCCCGGGTGCAGTCGCTATGTTTCTGGAACCCCCCCCCCCCCCCAGTGATTGGGTAGCAGGGACTGTTAGATCTCGCGGAAAGTTATTTGCGCAGATTAACGTCCTATCCTAAAGTTAACAAGAAATTAATCGTTTCACGCTATAAAAACCGGGATAAACTCCGGCTCCATGGGCCCAATGGCTCTGATGGACTACTACAATTACCATTGATTCATCCCAAATCTGACACAAGTCTTCAGGGGCGATAATTCAGGAGGCAAAAATTTACTGAAATATTACGTGAACACGTTGATCGACCCCTCTCTGAGTGCTGCACTCCAGTAAAAGGACATTTTATACGTACTTTTTTTCCGTTCATTATGTGACTGGAAAGTATACTGAGGGTTTATAACATACTGAATTCCGTAAATATACGGAAAATAGGCAAACTTGGGATTTACAATTCCCACAAGGAAATTCAATCAACCTGGTTTTTATTTCAGAACAGCGTTCACATCACGTAGTAGGATATAAATCTAATAGAGACGAATCGTAAACCAAAAGGGAAGAAAAGTTTGATGTCAAAAAACTGGTTCCTATTTCATTGAAAGTGTAAAATCACTCTTCCAGGGACTGAATACATATTTTGTGTGATTTTGGTTTCAGAGTGATGGCGCCTTATTTCTAGTCTAAATATATATTTGTCGTCAATAAAGATCATCCATCCTCGCTTTTTTACGTCCCGTAATCCTAAAAACTTGCATATATATACATCCTGCTACTGAAATAGTTATGCCACTTTATGTAACCTATTCATTACTAGTGCTCCGAAGGACTGGTTACATACACACTCCCAGGGTTTTAGGAACAAAAAGAGTGGAGGGTTTGATGTCACGACTTTTCATCCCTATTATCGTGCATTAAATAAACACACAAACAAAAATTTAACATAGCATTCAACCAGATAAATTTTTATATTAGAACTCCAAATACTAATGAAGTAAGTTGGCCCTCAAATTATCCAATATTTCTAACAATTTCTAAATTCTAATAATTCCTGTCAAATATCATTAAACCGAAGATTCAAAGAAATTATCTAAATTCAGTTGGAAGTCTTTAGAAGAAAAGAATCTAATCAATATGAAAAAAAGGCGTTTTATGAGTGTATGGCGATCGTAAATTCCTGAATCCAGTAACTTCGATTAGAGAGAAATCATTAATTTTATTTTTACGAGGTGTCAAATCATGATCGAATTACCTTTGAAGTTTAAAAAGTTGGATAAAAACAAATCACGGAACCCCATGAATGTTCGTCTACAGTCTGCATTACCAGTGAGGTGTCCAAGTGATAAGCGTAGGGCTACTTCCTCTCTTCCCATGTTAATAAAATAATAATAATAATAATAATAATAATATAATAATAATAATAATATAATAATAATAATAATAATAATAATAATAATAATAATAATAATAATAATGAAAATGATGATGATAATGATGATGATAATAGTAATAAGAAGAAAAATAACAATGAAAATGATATCAACAACTATAAAGACCTGACATGCGTGTATGCAACAGTGCTAGACAAGGCAAGAAGGAAAATAAAAATACACGAAAAGAAAATAGAAAGAATAAAAAAATATCTTGTATATAACTAGTAATATTCTACATATATATATATATATATATATATATATATATATATATATATATATATATATATATATATATATATATATATATATATATATATATATATATATATATATATATATATATATTATATATATATATATATATATATATATATATATATATATATATATATATATATACATATATACTGTGTCAAGTTTCCATCATACTCAACATTTAACCCCCCCCCCCCCCCCCCTCTCTCTCTCTCTCTCTCTCTCTCTCTCTTTCACACACACACACACAACAACCCTCACATAAACACGCAGACACACACAGAGAGAGAGAGAGGGGGGGGAGAGAGAAAAAAAGAAAAAGAGAAAGAGAGAGAGAGAGAGAGAGAGAGAGAGAGAGAGAGAGAGAGAGAGAGAATGCCAATGTCTATCAAGCGTATCATACTCAACATTTTAAAAAAACCACCTGACTCCAGTCGCTGATTGCCCTCCACCAATACTAATTCAATCAGCCGATAGAATGATGATGGTGGCTGTAGTCAAGGGTGTAGATATTACCAGCAGCTTGATGTACTCAGGGAACGGCGCCTGGCCTGGGGAGACGGTTCAGCGGGGTGCAAATACTTAAAACTATCATCGCCTCTCTCTCTCTCTCTCTCTCTCTCTCTCTCTCTCTCTCTCTCTCTCTCTCTCTCTCTCTCTCTCTCTCTCTCTCTCTCTCTCTCTCTCTCTCTCTCTCTCTCTCTCTCTCTCTCTCTCTCTACCCCCCCCCTCACCTGTGGCAAAACTTTTCAGCTCTATACTGTGCAAGATGCTGATTAGATTGGACTCATTTTGTTTATAACACATTAAAAATATTTTATTCAGCCAATCACTCATCCATACATGAGTTGAGTTATCTTCTGTAATCAAACATTCGTGTTGAGAACAATAAGGTATAACACAAGTCTGATATGATAATATTCCCTAACCTTGTTAAACGTTTACCTCTCATGGAACCGGCTGTTTCTTTCCACAAGGTGATATTAAAATAACCTTTAACATTTATCAATAATAACGTTGGCCTAGTACAGTATCACCGACAGAATCTCTCTCTCTCTCTCTCTCTCTCTCTCTCTCTCTCTCTCTCTCTCTCTCTCTCTCTCTCTCTCTCTCTCTCTCACACACACACACAAACACACACATCTTTCTCTGATATGACTGTAATACTATCAGGCCATTCAGCAGTTGTAACAATGAAATTATGGAAAAGTTAATAGCTCAAAGTTTAAAGTCTAAAATAACAAGCACACAAAAATGTAAGACAGAGGACAGATTCAAACTAGGAGCAGCTAGCTTGAAACCCCTTACTTAAATTTCCAAGCACATGAATCCATCAAGAACAACAATCATATTACAAATAAAAATGTTGCATGAAGTTGTCCAAAAAATATTTACCAGTTCGATAATCAGTGCTGATGGTGGCAAAAAGTAAAAAAGGAGGAAAATTTTGAATGTTTACCTTTTAAGTCCCATTTAAAAGCGTTAACCCCCATTTTTACAACAATAGAGATCAGATGAATAAATTATCTCTGATAGTCATACAGTCCAAATGTCTTCATTGATCGATTATAGAAAGACTCAATGAAATGAAAAGTGAATGATAAAAATGAAATGAAAAGTGAACGATAACAGTAAAATGAAAAGTGAATCAGCAGGAAAGCAGTATGAATATCACAAAAATCTCAGAAGAGCCACAAAGGAGGAAATTCCTCCCTGACTCCAAAACGTGGATTTCCGCGGAAAACCATCAGCACTGGATGATCTCCTTCTAAGCAAAGTACTCCAGATAAGGTAAATGAATCTTATCAAGCCATACTCTATTTTCAATCAAAACTGCAGACTTAATTTTCAACGAGATACGGAGAAAAAAAATGAAGTAGCCCAGACAGTCCATAGGGGCCAGAATTTATTAGTCTCTGGAGCATTAAAATTAAACAGACATTATCATTGAGAACTGCTTGATACCATTTGGATGTTGTCGTTGTTTATTTGTTTTACGGCACTTGCAACACATTAAGTTCATATCAGCGCCATTAAAAAGGAAGACAATGTGATAGTAAACAGTTCTGGAATTACAATTATGGCACCCAAGAAAAGGTACGACAAAGGGGAATTGGTTCAAACAGGAAACAGATGTAGATTTCAAGGGCACACTATCAACCTACTTAGTTTGAGATCACCTGAAAGTCTCATCCAGATACCAGAACAGGTCCCCACTAAGAGGAATACACTCAATGTTTACAAATCATAAATAATATGTAAACAAAATATAATACAGTGCATAACAGGAAAGAAATATCATCTCCCAAAACGAACTATACATTTAACTGTTTCCCTTCCAGCCAATACCAGGACAAAACCAAGTATACTCATTCCAAGACAAAGACAGAAATCATTTGGAAAACAGATATAAGGGGATAGAAGACATAGTAAGTACCTCCCTGCCCACTATGGGAGGTCAGGAACCCCACCCAGACCTTTTGGATGTGACAATCCATCAGATCTAACAGAGCCCGACGTTAACCAGACCATTACTGAGTGCAGAGAACTATCAGTAAAACTTTGTGAGGCAAGTACCATACCAAACTGAACAATCAAAACCCCTTTAAACCAAATGTGTAGCAATATGAAAAGGCCTGAGTCGCATCATTTGTATTGCTCTCTAGTTGGACACAGAGGGTCCTGATAGTGATAGCTCAGTTGGGAGAGCAATCACTACACTTCAAAGAGGACCGATATCAATACTTACTGAGTGAAATTGAGATTAATTTGACCCCATTGTCCACCCAGCATTGATTGGATAGCTGGGTCTGTTAGATTTGGCGGCAAGCACTTTGTGATAGACTAGTGTCTTATCCAAAGGGCAGCAAGCAATTGCTATTGTTCATATTGTGCTGCAGAAACTGGGATAAACTCTGGCTTCATGTTACTTGTTGGACACATCAAAATATGGAGTGTAAAACCGATATATATCGACAAGCTAATTTCGACATCATGCACATACGTCATCATACCCAAATATCCTTTCTTTACTTTTAAAACATTAATACTAAACACAAATCTTTTATATCATCAAATATTTTCATAAAGGAGTGGAATCAAACTTTGCCGGATTGCAAGTCGGCTGTAAGATTCGATTCAAGCTCAAATTAGACGGTATCATACATGATACAAAATCAAAGCACCAATCCTGGCAAATTCTACTCACTTTACATATAATAGGCTTTTAACGAAATCGGGCCGAACGAGACGCCGAACGCCGAACCCGAACGGATATAGCCTTCTCACGTGACCATGAACGAGATCTGGATAGTGAAGACTCTTAAGCGGTATGCAGCATCGGATCTACCATGTGTTAGGGGAGGGGCAAGGTCAGTGTCATTCAATAGTATATAATTGTGCTCTATACGGAGAGAAAATTATAAATTGATTACGGGGGAAGGTGGGGGGAGGGGGGGGTTTGACCCACAAACGACCGAGGTGTTGGGCTTCGGATAGACCATGATACGAAATCAAAGAGAAAAGGCCGCTGGTACTTGGATGGTGGAAATGGTTGGGGGTGGGGGGGGGGGGGTGACAATCAGCATGGGATGTATACATTAACATTAATAATATAGGCAATAGATGATCAGGGATGTGTAATGTTTGTGTGTTGTTTGTATGTGTGTGTGTGTGTGTGTGCGCGCGTGTATGTGTGAAAGGGATTACACAAAAACACCTTTCTCTGTAGCTTCCAAATGATTACGTATACGATAAATTTGAAAACCACACTGTTTGAATCAGCTTGCAAAAAGGAGAACATTTATCTTTGTTTCACAAAAATAGGTTTAGAAATAAAAAAAATTTTCTAGTAGATTGATTTTGAAAAAAATATTGCTCAATTTTTTTTAATTTAATGATAGTTTCTTTATTATATATATTATTATTATTATCATTATTATTATTATTATTATTATTATTATTATTATTATTATTATTATTATTATTATCATTATTATTATTATCATCATCATTATTATTATTATTATTATTATTATTATTATTATTGAACGTATTGATGTTATTACCATTCGTGTATTTTTGTGTGGTGTATCAGTTTATTTTTTGGTTCCATTTACCTTTTTTTTTCCACTTTCATATATGTTGGCATCAAATTGTTGATTTATTGGCGAAAGCCTAATATTGAATAAACTTGTAAAACTTTATTTTCCGGTCGATTTTCTTGATTTATATCTCATTTTTCAATTCTCAATGCGACGAGCACACTGATGTATCTCGTGTGATTCAAAAGCGTTGTTTGTTTTTATAATATATATATACTGAGAGTCCTGCCTCACTAATTAATTCCTGAGCGTTGAGATGGTGACGCAACTATTACATACAAGACCTCGCAGTCGAGTCGGCAGGGCTTTTGGGTTACACAACCACTATTTACCCATCGGTCAGCGGTACTCTTTGATGCATACAACACTCACCGCCTTTACGCAAAGCCGCCTGCCCATAAATCAAGAGATGATCTCCTAACTGTTCACAAGCGAACTGTCAAACGAGCAATCGATGATTGGATAAGAATCTCAAGATCTCATATAATAAGGTAAGTTTTGGAGAGGTGATATCCCCCCACCCGTCATTGGACAGAACTTTCATTGCGTTATATCATAAAGCTCCGCCTCATTTTTCTATTCCGGAGTGACGAGATTAGACGAGAGGATGCGAGAAAAAAAAGTCAATCGTTAGGGCTGCTTCGGCTTGTAACTATAACTCCGTAATGTCTCGTTCGTGACGCACCTCATAAATAGATTACTTTATGTGAAGTTTTTGTGAATGTCAAATGGTCAATATCCATTTATAAAATTAATAGCAATAAAGATACTATAGTAATAGTAATAACAACACTTCAATAATAATAATAATAATAATAATAATAATAATAATAATAATAATAATCTAAGAAGAAGAAGAAGAAGAGGGGTTACGAATAGCAATAGGCAATAGATACCAAATGCTACTACTACTAGAGAGTTTAGAGAGGCTTTTCACTTGAGTTTGAGTCAACATTAGACCTAGAATCTCGTCAGATTGTATATCAGGTAATATATTTATTACTATTATGAAAGACTTTTCACAGCTTATTGAAAGTTTTTTTTGTTTTTTTTTGTTTTGTTTTTTTTGGTTTTGTTTTTTTTTGTCTTTTTCTTTTTAATTCAACTGGCTCTTAGACAAGAGACTTAGGGTCATCAATTCAATCTTTCACTTTCACTTTCAGTCTTCCGTTTTGATTCTTAAAACATTTTAACTTTGCTCAACCTCCCTATTCATACCCTCTCAAAACGGTTTGACCATCTGATTGTATTACAAATGAAGTCCTAGACCTTGAGAATTTCTATCTCTGGCCCCCTAGGCCTAGGTTTTGACAGGTGTGTACTGACTGAAGGTGAAGTGTGTACCACTAAATAACTGATTCTTTCTTGTGAATAGGAAGTTGTTTCATTGAAGAAAAATATTGAGGTGTTATTCTACTTACTGCATTAATAGACACCGGCGTATCCATTCCAAACACTCTCCTTCCAATTCTGAAGGAACTATGCTCGTGTTGGAAATTCTGAAAGGAGTCTCACAATCCTCTTGACACAGGTTATCAATTTTTATCGAGAAACTCTCAAGAAACTGACGGTAAACAGTCACAGGATCACCATTTTCCATGGTTACAATTCACTTTTTTAACTTTTATCCACTCAACATAAAAGAATAATGAAAAAATATAAACAATGACGCAAAATACATCCAAAACAAACACAATATTGAACGTGAGTAATTCAGTGAAAGTTGAATATGAATCCGTCCTCTCGCTGGTCCAACTTCAACACACTGTTTCAACTCTACTATCAACACTCGTATCGTACACAGTTCACACACACAAAGTAAATAAAGATCATACTTCCGTGTATGTGCACACAAATATGTGACGTCACAAGTACTGAGCTTGGCGTTTTTTTTCGATCACTAGTTTCCATCGACGTATGAATATAGACGGGACGCTAAACGAGAGAGTTGCGAGGCGTGCATGGGGAACTGCCGCGCACGCTATAGCGCTCCACCTCTTCTCGCTCGCCGCACCAAGGCAACGACTCGACTCGATAACCACATCATAATATTCTTCAACAAAGCTCTTTAGAGTGGGCTTATATTCCACCCGTATTATTATTATTATTTATTATTTATTATTATTATTATTATTATTATTATTATTATTATTATTATTATTATTATTATTATTATTATTATTATTACTTACTTACTTATTTATCCTTTCGGTGCTTGGCAACAAGTCCGTCATAGTGGATCGCCGTCTCCATCGGATACAAGTGTTGTAATCTTGCCCCAGGTCTATTATCTCTACTTCTTCTTCTTCTTCTTCTTCTTCTTCTTCTTCTTCTTCTTCTTCTTCTTCTTCTTCTTCTTCTTCTTCTTCTTCTTCTTCTTCTTCTTCTTCTTCTTCTTCTTCTTCTTCTTCTTCTTCTTCTTCTTCTTCTTCTTCTTCTTCTTCTTCTTCTTCTTCTTCTTCTTCTTCTTCTTCTTCTTCTTCTTCTTCATTATTATTATTATTATTATTGTTATTATTATTATTATTATTATTATTATTATTATTATTATTATTATTATTATTATTATTATAATTACCTACAGCACGATCAGTTAAGTCGAAAGAAAACACCATTCACTGATTCATTAAAACTAACAATGTGTAACACCTCCCCCCCCCCCTTTCCCCCTTTTGTACTTATAGTCCACTGAAAAGGATGATCTTGTTGAACTTCATCCTTTTTGATGTTTTCCCCATCATTATTTTCCGTCTCTGGTACATTTGCCCCGCTTTGAAAAGTCTCATCCTAAAGTAAACGCTGGAGATGGATTTGACTAGCTGTGTGATGTGATTGGTTTCTATGGCTATCTCGTGGTCAAAAAAATGGTCCCTTAAAGAAGGGAAAAGGCTAAGGTGTTTGGAGCGGAGATGGGACAAGACGACGGTCTGCATGTGAAGGTCAATGTGACTCTGGGACGGAAGTCTGTCCATCAATGCTGGACTAGGCATAGTGCAGCGAAACACCTTTTCACACGTTTCCACAACTGTCACAACACCATTTGATGGGATGGTTAGACCGCCAGTGTTCTTGCGCTTGAGGAATTGAGATTGCGTAGAAGATGTGTTTTGTGCATCATACAGCGCGTCCTTACAGGTGTTGCATTTGATGGACTTTTGGGCTTTTTTTGCAACAAATCCGGCCGTGTAAAATAAACAGGACTGTCGCCAATCTGAGTCGCTGACGAGAGGCGTGTCCAGTAAGTCGTTTATTGCCACCATCATTTCTTGGTCCTCTTCCTCTTCCACTCTTGACTTTTCACAATCCATCTTCGTTAGAGGAACTGGCTTTCTTGTGTCCAGTGGGAAGTCCAGTTGCAACTCAACTGTGTCGTCCTGTGGGGTAGAATTTCCATTGTCCGACGCCTTGATCAAGTTGGTTATCATCAGACTTTTGAGGGCACTGCGGAACTGTTGGGCGTTAGGGTTGTTGTTCCACCCATTTCTCTGCCGAATTTTACTGAAAAACATTTCGACGTGATCCTGAGAGAACTTGTAAGTGAGGAAATACTGATTGCCACGGGCAAAAAGTTCTCTTGCAAGATCCAGGGTTGATTGGGCCGTTATGATGAAGCCCAGGACACATTGATTCTTCAGAGTTCTGTGTATTGGCAATCCCGATGGCTCTTGGAGAGACACGAGGTATTTCTGGACATCCTCCAAAAATGGTTGCCATGACTCTACATTCTGGGGACTCAAGGCAGCTTTCGAACCTCTTGCAAACGGATTTTTTGTGTTGAGTATATCAAACAGCCGGTCGATTGTCCGTAGAAAAAGGCACGTTTCCTCAGAGTCCTTGAATTGCTCCAGCTTTAGGTCGTCCCTCAGATGGTCAATAGCTGTGGCCACACTATTGGACAGTGTTTGCGCGGCTATTTTGACTTTCATTTTCACATTTTGAAACTTGATGTGTTTTTCCGTGATCTTGTTTGCAAGGTACAGACTGTCTTTTTTCTGTAGCAGGTGAAGTTGGACAATGTATTGCCAAGAAATTGCTTTCACTCCGCTGTTCGTGGTTCTCGTCAAGCTTCCTGTGTCCGCCAGTAAGTTTCTGAATAGCTTCAGCATATGGGGAGGGTCACATATCATGTAGACATTTTCATCCTTAAACTGAGGGTGGGGATGTTTGAAGTTGGTCTTCAAAGTCTCCAGATTTATGTCGCAGCCCAGCTCTGTTGCGGCTTTCATGTTGGCCTTCAGACCGTCGGCGACAACAGCTTTTACTATGAGATTGTAGTCTGCTGCTTTTTCCATGGCTTCTTTGATACAAAATGCCAGCTGAGAGGAGTTAATATGGTCCGTCAAAAAATAGGCCATTGGCACTTTCCATCTCCCTTTCAAACTGACCAGCATGAATACCAGTGCATTCGTAGCCTCCCGACTGTCGACGGGTCCTTGTCCGAAGTCTCTGAATCCGCAGAATCTGTGCTCACTGGGTACCCATGACACGTCCTGCCTTATACTCATTTCGTCTAATATCAACGAGCAGTATTTACTATTGGTCTCCTCAGCTTTTTTCGACGCAACTTGTAGCATATTGTCCAGGTATCCAGGCGAGCAACTAATTGACGCTTTCCAGTGACGAAGAGTCCGTTGGTGAGGTAGACGCAAAATGGGCCTCACAAACTCGTATGCCTTCGGAGACAAGAAGTGAAGAGCAAGGGCAAACTTCTTCACCTTAGGAAGGTAAATCCTTTTCTTTGCGTTACCACATCTTTGAATATGACGAAAAAGGTCCAGAGACATTCCACTAAAAGTTTTTTGTAGAATCGCTTCAGCTTTGGCCTTTATTAACCGTTGATTTTTAAGACCGCTTATGATCTCTGTCAATTTTTTGTTACGGGATTTTGATCGCATAATTTTTGTGCGATTGTTTTTGAGTTTTTTCCTTAGCCTTGCCAGTTGGTTTTCTAGTTTAGTTTGTTTATTTGCATTTGAACAAAAGTACGTGTGGTCTTGAAGAGCGGAATTTAGATTTTCACTGGTTCGAAATGGTCGATTGCTGGTCATAGTTGGGTTTCTTATTAATTTTCTCCTCTGGATGGCCGTTTTCGGCTGCAAATGTTGTGGATATGTAAAAACGGAAGGAATTGCAGTCTTTTTCAATCGCCGCCTTGTTTTGCTCGCTGTAAAGTCTGTGGCTGTAAAGTGTTTGCTGCAGATTCTAGTGAACCGAGATGGTGTGAATTTCTGTCGTTTAATCGCGACAATCCATTGTTTTCTCATTGGAGGATTTGAAGGAAAACGGTGGAAGGTAAGATCTTCTTCTCTGTCATTAGAATGAAGTTCGGACCTCTTGGTCTGTCTATTAGAACAATTCCAGGCAACACAACATGAGCCTTTCCATTTCTTTTTCTTCAGGCACTGACAAAACAAAACAGAAAAACCCAAAAAAACAATTAGCAATTATCAATGCTTGTTGCGGAATATATTTAAAATCGGGGCCTTTTCGCATCAGCACAGTAAGGGGCTTTCGCTTAGGCGGGATTTATAGATAAAAATATAAAATATCATACACAAATAAAGAAACAACAACAACAAAAGTTAAATTACATAGGTTATCTAAGACCTAGCTTACCACTATTGCTATTGTGTGGCACGCAGCATGAATCAGACACGAAAATGCCGACATGTCTACGATACCTATAATCCCACTTGCATTGCACACTGACTGTTGTTGATGCTAAGACAGAAACGCAGTTCTGCACCATCATTTGCATACATTACTCAATGGGTAGGAGGTGCACTGCCCATCGGGATGTATTGCTACAACAAGATCGATGAAATATGATTGGGTTTATCAATTATGTTGGTTGCATGCATACCTCCATAGTGTATTTTCGTGATTTTCTACTTTCAGTATATAGATTGACTCAATTAGACTGAGTATTGCTGTCGATGTTATAAGTCAAACTAAGTTGAAACATTCATAACCGACGAGGCGATACGGTTGTAAACCATACATGCCATTCGAACAATGCGCGGGAGTACTACACGCAGACCCGAGGGTGGAGTCATATAGGCGATAATGGCTGCGCACGCAAAAAGCATCGCATTTTGCCCCGCCGCGCAGTGGAGATTTCCGGTCTATTATTAGTAAGTCAATGCTAGTTTCATTTAATTCCGTTAACCGCGTTATTTATCTATTTATGTAGAGCTATTTGTTCATTTATTTATTTATTTCATCTTATTTACAAAGTCGATGATTCACAATTAGGAATATTTTCATTATAGAGAGTAAACACGACTTTTATATTTTTACTAGTAATGATATGGCGACCTAGATTGAACAGAACTATTTATTTATTTATTTATTTATTTGTTTATTTATTTATTTATTTGTTTAAAAATATCTAGTTACAAAGCTGATGACTCATAACTGGATATATTTTTTTACCATGGGGGTGTTGTCTTCGGATGGGGTGAACGCGATGTCCTTGCTATTATATAATGTGAGCGTTGATTGAGCAGTTTGGTCAATAAACAAATGAACATTTAGTCTTGAATTTGGGAAACTAATTCTGACACTCAAATACTTACAAAAACATGATATTCAAAACAAAACAAAAATAGTTCAATACATAACAGAGAGATAATGATTTACAAGGGGGAAAATCATCTCCCAAAATTAATCCTATACAGCTAACTGTTTCCCTTTCAGCCAAGGACTCAGGCCAGGGCCAGGGCCAGGACAAACTAAGCAATCTCGTTCTCGACAAAGTTAGAAAGCAACTCGGAAACTATAGGGAGATAGAAGACACAGCAAGTGACCTTCTCCCCACCAAACGAACGTTCATTTCCGACCAAATAATAAACAGATTCAAGCCTACTATTTCCCCTAATCCAACGGGGTAAATCAAACACTTAAGTCTTTGTGTATGCCACAACTGTTGTAAATTATGTGATTTTTGCCACAAAATGTTGTAACGGGACCTGTTGCATTTTTACACACACACAAACAGTTTTCTTTAATAATTAAAAAAAAAAAACTTAAATCTATTTTCTTCACCCATCCCCATCCCCACCCCCTCACAGACACACACACCACCACCACCACCACCAAAAAAAAATGTTAAAAAGAATAAAAAAAGACAAACATGCCTATTGCTAATTATATTTGGAATCCAAGAAAACAGGAAAATCTTATAATCAAACTGTAATGAATATAAGGGAGATAATCAATATTTACTCTTTACCGTGAATGTTTTATTGATTACGCACCCTTGTATTAAAGAAAGTTCAATCCCGAATATGTCGTGATAGCATCAAATCGCCGCTGTTTGAGAGCATAACAGCTATCGACGATCTCTCTCTCTCTCTCTCTCTATATATATATATATATATATATATATATATATATATATATATATATATATATATAATGTAAATTTTCACTCACATTTTTTTGGCCGAGACGACTCGTTTCTGTGTTTTTTACACTTCTTCAATCGGCGTAATCCATTGTAATGTCCGTAGAAAACTCCAAACTAAAGTTGTTTCGCTGTGTAGTGGTGATTAGTTTTGATGTTATATTGTGATGTGCTCTCATGTTTATATTATGTGTGTGTGTATGTGTGTGTGTGTGTGTGTGTTATTATTATTATTATCAACTAATCCATACAGGATACCTGCCAATAAATCAACAAGTTGCGATTTCAAAGATAATAGACTTGGCCTGATGTTAGCCAAATGGTCTCTCATATTTTTTCAATGTTGACATAATATAACAGAATCATACTCTAAGTTGAGCGCATTTCTTTTTTGACTTTTTAAAAAAATGGCACGTGAGAGTCCAAATTACAAGACCTCTTCTTAAGTCTTTAGACAAATTGATTTAAAGTTCTCGTCATCTAGTTTTCAAATCCATAATAGGAAATATTGAAATTTAGTTAAGGAAAAACACTATTGAATTCAAATCAAACTATGACATCAACACACTAGAAACATGATTTACAGATCAAAAGCACATCTCCCATTTAAATATGTCTCCATATGACCGACTGCCCCCAAGTAAAAGACACATGACAAGGCCTGTGCAAATCAAATGTCCAATTCCAGAACAAGAATACGCATTTGTCTTCAACCCTAGAAATGTTTGTTTATTTTTTAGGGTTTTACGGCGATTGTTTGTTTGTTTTGTTTTTGAGAGTCTTATGCGCTTGCAACACATTAAAGTCATATCAGCGCCTGTAAAAGAAAGAAAATGGGATAGTAAAAAGTTCAAGAATGACAATTAATGCACCCAAAAAAAAGTAAGACAAAGGGGAATTGATTCAAAATAGGAAACAGATGTAGATTTCAAGAGCATACTATCAGTGTACTTAGTTTGAGATCACCTTAAAGTCTCATCCAGACACCAGCACAGGATCCCACTAAGAGGAACACACTCAAATGTTTACAGAATACATAACTAACAATACATAACAGAGAGATGATTTACAAGGAAAAAAATATCACCTCCCAAAACTATAACTATACATTTGACTGTTTCCCTCCTAGTCAAAGACTCCAGCCAGGGCTGTGACAAAACTAAGTAATCCCATTCCAAGACAAAGATGGAAAGCAACTCAGAAAACATATAATATAAGTGGGATAGAAGGTACAGCGCAACCTGTTTTATGTTTTGTTTTAAGGGTTTTACGGCGCTTGCACACATTTAGGTCATATCAGCGCCAGTAAAAAGAAGAAAATTGGATAGTGAAAAGATTTTAGATGTACAATTAAAAGGACCTGAGGAAAGAGTAAGACAAAGGGAATTGGTTCAAATAGGGAACAGATGTAGATTTCAAGAGCACATTATCAGTGTACTTAGTTTGAGATTACCTAAAAGTCTCACCCAGACACCAGCATAAGATCCCACTCAGAGGAATACACATTATCAAAATAACAAATATAGCAATACATAACAGAGAGATGATTTACAAGGAAAAAAATTTAATCTCCCATAACAATAACTATGCATTTGACTTGTTTCTCTCCCAGCCAAGCTCTACGGTCAGGCCCAGGGCAAAACCAACTAATCTCATCCCAAGACAAAGACAGAAAGCAAATTGGAAAACAGATAGAAGGGGAAAGAAGACACAGAAAGTACCTCCCTGCCCACTATGGGAGGTCAGGAACCCCACCCAAGGCAGCGCAACCTCCTGCCCACCTTGGGAGGTCCAAGGACCCCGCCCAGAGCCCTGCAAGTGGAAAATGTTTCAAGAGATTATAGAAATCAATATAAAAAGAGAATTGAAAATAAACAACAATATTCATTAACATTAAAAAAAACTTTTAATCTTTGCCTTGTCATCAATGTCATGAATCAAATCATTGTAAACGTTAAATTACAACAGTGGTTAATCTATTGTTTGTTTTGTTTTTAAAGGTTTTATGGTGTTTGCAGCACATTAAGGTCATATCAGCGCCAGTAAAAAGGAAGAAAATGGAATAATAAAAAGTTCTAGAATTACAATTAAAGTACCCAAGAAGAGGTACGACAAAGGGGAATTGGTTCAAATAGAGAACAGATTCCAAGAGTACACTATCAGTTACTTCGATTGAGATCACCTAAAAGTCTCATCAAACACAAGTCCTCACTAAGAGTAAGACACTCAGATGTTAACAAATCGAAATATATATTTACAACAACAAAAAATATAATAGTACATATTATAACATATAAGGGCCTACTCCATAGACTGGAATAACCCAGATAAGCATGGTGCAGCGCCGCAAAAGAAGCTAGGCAAAGTGACTTGCTCAAGGCCACACAGTAACAGCACGACATGGAGTCGAACTCAGTACCTTCTGGGTGCAAAGCAGAGGCCATATCTTTGTGCCCCACTGCCCTATGTTCTGTTTGTTTGTTTTTAAGGGTTTTACGGCGCTTGCAACACATTTAGGTTATATCAGCGCCAGTAAAAAGGAAGAAAATGGGATAGTAAAAAGTTCTAGAATTACAATTAAAGCACCCAAGAAAAAGTAAGACAAAGGGGAATTGAGAACAAATAGGGATCAGATGTAGATTCCAAGAGCATACCACCAATGTACTTAGTTTGAAATCACCTACAAGTCTCATCCAGACACAAGCACAAAATCCAACAAAGAGGAACACACTCAAATGCTTACATTATACATTCAAAATAAAAATAATAATACATAACAGAGAGATGATTTACAAGGAAAAAAATATCATCTCCCAAAACAATAACTATGCATTTGACTGTTTCCCTCCCAGCTAGGATTCCGGCCAGTGCCAGGACAAAACCAAGTAATCTCATTCCGAGACAAAGACAGAAAGCATGTTGGATAACAGATATAAGGGGATAGAAGACACAGTATGTACCTCCCTGCCCGCTGTGGGAGGTCAGGATCCCCACCCAGGCCCTATGTTCTGTTTGTTCTTTGTCTACAAGAGTTTCAGAACACTTCAAACAATTTCATTGTTAGGTCAAATCAGTGCCAGTCTCCTACCCTTAAAAACTATCTACATTCCAACAGCCTGTATTACAGACTTAACAAGACAGCTAGTCTATCCATTTAATCAACTCAAATACAAGATCTGAGATATCGAAAAAAAAAAAAAAAAGGAAAAAAAAGGGTGCTCAGTCCCAACAACCTCGTTTGATCTGCGGTTCAATGTTCTAGAACAGAAAGAAAATCATAGAAAATCTATAATAAATTGGCAAAAAAAAAATTATCAAAACTTCAAAGTGTTTATAAAAATAATTCTTTAAATGAAACATCAACGTAAAATCAAATCTACATTCTAAAACCTAAGAAAGCATTTTGCAAACAAACAAAAAAAAACAAAAAAAACAAGAAGCATTGTTCACATTTTAAAATTAAACGTCATATCATAACTGAAAAACATGACTAAATAAATTAATATGACAGACCAAATCATAGCTGAAATGGTGACATTGAATGCTAATTCTTCATATTCAATCATCACTCACTTCATATTCATTCATCACACTCACATTTTATCCTAAATTCACATTGATCATTTTGCAAATTAAAATATATTTTTTTTTTTTATTGCATCATACAATTATTACCTACTTTAATATAATCACAATACTATTTTACATATTTACATATTCAATAAACTGTCAGAGCCAATAGGCTCACATGATAAAGAAACACGACTGTGGACAAACAAAATAGAGGAAATACTTGAACCATCCTGATTTCCGTCATAAAATTCAGATTCACTTTAAAAGTCATTTGTCGATTCCCATCTGGACAATTCAACGGTAAGACATCGAAAACCACTCAGAAAACTAATACAGAATTCCATATAGTAATAGTAATCATTGTATTGACTCAGGCAGTCGACCCTAAAAAATAATCGAACCCATCTACTTACTATGAAGAGCATTTTTACATCTCAAATGCTATAAATTGTCTTTTATGCACGTAACCCGTCCCCCGAGACGAAAAGGAAATCTTCAAGCAGTTACACTTAATGTTGCCATATTGAGATCTAAAATTTGTGTCATGTGCCTGGAAGAGCCCTCTGTATGGGATAGATGAATCATACACAATAGTAATGTAGAGATAGATGAATCATACACAATAGTAATGTAGAGATAGATGAATCCTACACAATTGTAATGTAGAGATAGATGAATCATATTCAATAGTAATGGAGAGATAGATGAATCATACACAATAGCAATGGAGAGATAGATGAATCATACACAATAGTAATAGTAATGGAAAGATAGATGAATCCTACACAATAGTAAAGGAAAGATAGATGAATCATACACAATGGTAATGTAGAGAGAGATGAATCATACACGATAGTAATAGTAATGGAAAGATAGATGAATCCTACACAATAGTAAAGGAAAGATAGATGAATCATACACAATGGTAATGTAGAGATAGATGAATCATACACAATAATAATGGAAAGATAGATGAATCCTACACAATAGTAATGTAGAGATAGATGAATAATACGCAATAGTAATGGAAAGATAGATGAATCATACACAATTGTAATGTAGAGATAGATGAATCATACGCAATAGTAATGGAAAGATAGATGAATCATACACAATAGTAATGGAGAGATAGATGAATCATACACAATAGTAATGGAAAGATAGATGAATCCTACACAATAGTAATGTAGAGATAGATGAATCATACACAATAGTAATGGAGAGATAGATGAATCATACACAATAGTAATGGAAAGATAGATGAATCATAAACAATAGTAATGGAAAGATAGATGAATCCTACACAATAGTAATGTAGAGATAGATGAATCCTACACAATAGTAATGTAGAGAAAGATGAATCATACACAATAGTAATGTAGAGATAGATGAATCCTACACAATAGTAATGGAGAGAAAGATGAATCATACACAATAGTAATGTAGAGATAGATGAATCCTACACAATAGTAATGTAGAGAAAGATGAATCATACACAATAGTAATGGAGAGATAGATGAATCATTCACAATATTAATGAACAGTAACTTTACCATTATCAAACATTTTTTAAAAGATGTGAATGATAGAGCACCAGTCAAAGTAAAAAGAAAAATCATCCAAGTCATTCCCAGACTTCTTCAACTGAGGATCGAACTTCAGACGCCCTGATTACAACTAGATGAGCCGGCATCATACCATGGAGGCTATTCAATACTTGGGAAACGTAACGTCTATATCCTTCACAAATAGAATGCAGTCCGCTGTAGCCCCTTTTCTCTGAGAAAGATATAGACATGACGCAGTCCACCCAACCACTGGGTAAGCTCTGTGGTGTATGGATAGCAGATCTGATTGTAATCAGGGGTTCCGAGGTTATAATCCATCTGCCTTGGGATTGGAAGGACTTGGGCTTGAACCTCGACCGGTCCATAGTTGAGTCCTTAGAAAAGACTCTTGTTGACTCACAATCTCTCACCGTACTCAGGTCGTTAACAGTGTTGTCTCTGTCAGAAAAAATGTAAAATCGCCTAACAAACGTCATGTCTCGTTCTACATGTTACGTGTTGCTGTAGGTCAGGGACCCTTTGTAAAGTGCTTTGAGTACATTTAGTGGCTATTGCGCAACATAAAAGCTCTAGTTTCTTTTTGGTTTACCCAGCATTGAATCATATGAGATACGACCTTTTTATCTGCTTTTATTTCTGATTTACCCACATGTATCAAGACAAACCACAAAGGTTATCAATCAACCGACAACCATCAAGCAACACCCTCTTTCCCCCACCCAAATAATATAAAAATACCAATCAGATCATTTAATTCCAGTCAGTGATTCCATCAATCCATGACAAATAAGTTGAAATCCTGACACGAGGATTTCAAAAACCCAAGTCATATTTTAGTCATTCTCAAGACATAGAATCCCATCCAAATGTACCAATTTGAAAAAAAAAAAAATAGATATCAACAATCAATAAAATGATGAGAAAACACGTGGACTTCATTTTTGAACTATTCTTTCTCAGCATGACACATTTGCTATGTTTTGTTCATATTAACTCTGGACGTAAATATTGAAATAATTCCTAATTAAAGCTTTCGGACGGTTAAAGGCTGTACCCTTTATATACATATCTGTGCCAAATCAACCCTTACATTCCACAACAAATAGGCAAAATTTTGTATGACCTTCGATAATAGAACACTGTAAGTTTCCCAAATAAGATTGAGACTTTTAGTGCTTATGACAACAAAAATCTGTCCTACATGGGCAACAAAATATCCCAGACTTATTGGTTCTATATAGTACATGTCAGAATCTATATTACTTGAACAACCAAAACAAATATACATATATAAATATATATATATAATTATAATAAAATCCACAGTGAACAGAGCAAAATTGCAAAAAAAAAAAAAAAGGCATTAATTTTGTCAATGTAGAATAATTCTTGTTAGGAAACACCAGAATTTTGCCAATTGTTGAATACAAACTCACAAATTTCAAGCATGCTCACAGACAGACACACAAACCAACAAATATCCCATGCGCACTTATCACAACTTCAGCCAAGGATGCGCTTCTAAGGCCGTCTTGCTTCGATCTCCATAATCGTAACTCAACTCTTCTCCTTCCTTGATGTGCCGGGCAGCAACCAGAATGAGATGAGGTCGGCCATCCACCATGACTACTTTGGTCCCACAGTTCCCATTTCGGCTGTGGTTGATTAGACGGCCCAAGCGGCCAGATTCAGATGTTGCATCCACACTGAAAAAAAATTCCATAAAATTAAAATATTCCATATTAAATCCTTTACCAGACCAACCAAAATAAGAAAGCTGTTTTGTTTGTTTTAAGGGTTTTACGGTGCAGCACCAGTAAAAAGGAATAAAATGGGATAGTCAAATTCTAGAATTACAATTAAAGCACCAAAGAAGAGGTAAGACAAAGGGGAATTGGCAACAAATAAGGATCAGATGTAGATTCCAAGAGCATTACATTAATGTACTTAGTTTGAGATCACCTATAAGTCTCATCCAGACACAAGCACAATATCCATCTAAGAGGAGTGCACCCAAATACTTACATTATACATTCAAAGTAACAAATATAAAAAATACACAACAGAGAGATGATTTACAAGGGAAAAAAATATCATCTCCTAAAACAATAACTATGCATTTGACGGTTTCCATCCCAGCCAAAGATTCCGGCCATGGCCAGGACAAAACCATGTAATCTCATTCCTAGACAAAAACAGATAACAAATTGGAAAACAGATATAAGTGGATAGAAGACACGGTATGTGCCACCCTGCCCACTATGGGAGGCCAGGAACCCCAGCCAGAAAAAAAAAAGCTCATGAAGCCAGAACTTATTTATCCCAATGTCTGCAGCACTAAACAGACACACACTTTCTTGGATAGGATGCTAGGCTAGGTCATCACAAAGAACTTTCCTTCAAATCTAACAGACCAAATCAATGCTGGGTGGACAGAAAAAGCTTTATTGCATCCTGTATCCATTCTTGTCTCTTAGCTTGTGAAGCAAGAGCTCAACCAAAGAGCTGTTAAGACACCCTGACCACAAACAAAATCTTTACCCTCCTCGCACTAAACAACAATTTTAAAAATAAATAAATAAAATTATTTTTAAAAATAAAAATTAATAAATAAAAAAGGGCCAATGCAGAAGAATGATTCAATAATCAACCGATCATTGCATTCATATTATCATAAACGGAATTAAATTTCTTTCCATACAGCATCATATCGCCCATTAGTCACAGCTTTCATACTAGCCTGCTTTCAGTATCAATCGCTAAATTCCACCAAGTACAGGGTGTCCAGGGAAATTCAGCCTTAAAATTTCCTACCTAGAAGTGAAATTTCCTACCAGGTATTTTATCAATTCTTGATATCCCCACAGTGTTCTATACGCTTAAAAAAAGACAATCCTACTTAAAATAGGTTATACCTCAACACAATCCATATATTTTAAAGTTAGAGCAGAGGTGAAAATGACTGTTCACAAAAAGGAGGAAATTTCTCAGAGCACAGATCATGACCCATTTATGCGACTATACTATAATCTATAAATTTGATTTTCATTCAAATTTACTGAGACGCAACCCAAACTGTGTCTCACAGCAATTTTTGACAACATTCGGAGGAATTTCAAAAGTTTAAAAACTGATAGCAACATATAAAATCTTATCTACTTAGAGAATGGTACCATGTGATTGATCATATGTCAAAAGCCATTACCCACCCCCATTTCCACTTTAAAAAATACTCATATGATTTGTTGGTAGGTATGATGTGGTAGTAAGTTATGGTACTAGTGGTAGAGATGATAGTGTAGTAGTAGTTGTTATAATGGTTGAAGTAGTGGTGATTGTGATGGTGGTAGGGATGATGATGTGGCAGTGGTTGCAGTCGTGGTGTTGGTGGTAGGGATGATGATGTGATGGTAGTTGTAGTAGCAAAGTGGTGGTGTTGGTGGTAGGGATGATAATATGGTGGTTGTAGTAATAGTGGTGGTGTTAGGGATAGTGATGTGGTGGTTGTTATAGCAGTGGTGATGTTGGTGGTTGTAGTTGTAGTTGTAGTGGCGTTGGTGGTAGCCAAGGTGATGTTGTGGTGGCTATAGTCGTGGAAGTGATAGGGATAATGATGTAGTGGTGAGGGTGGTATAGATGATGATGTTATAGTAGTTGTAGCAATGGTGGTGTGGTGGTGGTAGGGATGATGATAATGTGGCGGTAGTTGTAGTAGAGTGGTGGTTGGGATAATGATGTGATAGTAGTTGTAGTAGTGGTGGTGGGAGGTATGATGATGTGGTTGCATTTGTAGTTGTGGTGATGGGGAAGATGATATGGTGCTGGTTGAAGTAGTGGTGTGGTGTGTTGGTGATTAGGATGATGATGTGGTAGTGGTTGCAGTAGTATTGGTGATAAGAATGATGATGTGGTGGTGGGTATGATGATGTGGTAGTTGTTATAGTGATGGTTTTGGATGTGGTAGTGGTGGTGATGGGGATGATGATGAAGTGGTGGTTGCAATTTTGAGTGGTGTTGATGATAGGGATGATGATATGATGGTTTGTAGTAGTGGTGGTGGCAGAGATGATGATGCATAGCTACCAACCCGGTAATTCATTTAAGAGGGAGATTTGGAACAAAAATCAGGGAGATTCGATAAAAATCAGGGAGATTACATTTTTACTGACGTGAAGTGAAGACGCGCTGCTAGTTCTTCAAAAGCCACATGATTACTCCTCGTGATGCACAACAATGAACCAGAATGCAGAGGTATGTCCAATTGCATTTGTTAATTTAACTGCCATGTCTCAATTTAACTCCATTTGATATCCTAACAAATAAAACATTTCCCTTTAACTATACAGGGAAATTCAACACTATACTCAGCTTTGAATGAAGTTGAATATTTCTTTTTCTTAGCACAACCGTACTCAGAACTTGAAACAATGTGTCGTTTAGACATTTTAAAAATCAACAAAGTCTTTAGGCAGTATAAAAGGCAAATACAAATTACTCCCAATTAGAAAGAAACCGTCCTCAGCAATTGAAACACGTTGTGGTTAGGAAATTTTGAAAATTGATGAAGACTTAAGGCAGGGCATAAGCAAAAGCAAATTATTCTCAATTGAAAATATCGATACCACAATATATTCTTTTACTCCTATACAATCTATTGCCACATTACTGGTATCGATTCTGTTGCTTTCATAGCATCGACCAGCCAAAAAAAAGTTGACAATTGATTGTCTAGAGAACCAGCAACTCATCACACTCAATATTCAAATTGATAAATTTCCGGGGGATTTCTGGAGATACTAAAAAACTGCGGGAGAGCGGGAGATCGGTGATAAATACGGGAGACTCCCGCAATTTGCGGGAGGGTTGGCAGCTATGATGATGTGGTGGCAGTTGTAGTATAAAATAATAAAATTTTGTGCACAGCAGTTGTCCTGCGTACATTTTTGATATCGCATTTTAAGCAAAAAATTCCTAATTTTTCTCATTTTAGAGGAAATTTCACCCTCAATCCCATTATTTCCAACATTTCCGACCAAGTATGTAATTTCCGACCAATTTCCAACTTCCCTGGACACCCTGAAGTACTTATATGTATGTAAAGTGACTCACTACCCCTAATAATCAGAAACTAAAGACATCCATCCTTACCAATAGTGTTTGTTCCGATGACTGAAGAAATACATGTAACATCCAATGGATGGAGTCAGGGCATAGTCAGCCTCCCTGTCTTTAGCTGTTTCAAGGTCGACCAAGTCCCCGGCATATTCTACCACATAGTCTCCCTTGTCAAACATTTTAGTGGCTACCACTCCACGACCTTTGCCGTCAAACTCTTTCACCTGAAAACAATATAAGATCCTGACCTAACTCTCAGTGCTGAGGATTTGGGGGGATGTCATTTAAAACAAGTGGTTCTCATGAAAAAAATCATAACAAAAAATAAATAAATAATGAAGCAAACTTAATGAGACCTGATGGTATGACAAAGCAAGATAATGACATATCTAAATATATGCAAATTAAGTCACGTGACTTTGGCGACCATCTTGGAAAGCTCAATAATATGATAAAAATAGCTTTAGAATGAAAACATTGCCCTTTTCTGAATTATTATGCATGTGGGAGACTGTCTGAATGTGTTTGATACTGAATAAATGAATAAATTTGATGCTGAAAAAAAAAAGAGTGACATTCATCATTTCTAATAAAAAATAGAAGATAAGTGAAAAAAAAAAATTGTATAAAATCACAGAGAACGGCAAATTAAAATTTAAAAAACAATAACAAAAAAGTTTTTAAAAACGAAATGCTGTTCAATCCACCCCAGTTCATCAATGTCAATGAAACCCAGTCCATTCTGGTCAAAATCCATCAAACACTTTATAAGATTACCTGTCTCCCTTCTTATATCGGACCCCTCTTTGCCTTATCACCAACACTGCCACCACACCATCATCCTTCACTGAACCTTCTTCATCCCATGAACTGACCTACTCACTGCTTTCATTGACATATTCATCGCCAGAATCAACATCGTGTCGAAACTACACATGATTTATTATGATTTTGTCTCCAACAGATTGTTTACATTTCGACTTAAGTCGAATGCCACATATATAGAATACAGCATTGTTTTTTCGACTTAAGTCGAATACCGCACAATAAGGGTTAGAAGACTGGATTCAAAGCATGTTGCATGCGATTTAAACTTATAATCCCGATCATAAGTTTTTCATCAAAAGGGAAGCAACAGCTATGCAAGATTCAATGCAGAGCCCTTTAAAATAATTCAAACAACTTTCACAGGACATTTTGTTCATTATTATTGTGAATATCACATAGCTGCCAACTTTTCAAAAATAAAATACGGAACGCCCATTTGGCCTGGGATGAGTGGACGACGTGCCCCCCCCCCCCCCCTCTCATCGAATTGCAACATATAAAAGTCTGCCTTTTTAATTACTATTGCTAACACTAACAAATTTAAGGTGACAGAGGCTAGTCCAAATGTTGCTAAATTATCAGGTTTAATTCCAGCTCATTTGAATTGCAATGAAATGACACTTTCCACAATTAGATCAATATTTCAGAACAGACAAAATTAAGAAAGAATCCAACTGCTTTAACTTTGATAAGGACCAATACACAAGCACAATTGTAAAATAAATGAAATAACTTAGGATGTTTAGAAATGCATAATCTGGTACATCACTCACTTGAGAAGGGGGTTTAAATAGTTTTAAGATGAAAATAAGGGAGATTGATTAGAAAGCAGGTGATTGCATATATTGCCAAAATTACAAAATACGGATTTTGAACTAAAAATACGGACTTACGGACTCGGGAAGCCAAATAAGGAACAAATCTGTTTTTTACGGAACAGTTGGCAGCTATGATATCATAATTCGTGAGATTCAACAGCAAAGTTAAGTTCAAATTTGCCTCTTGTATTTTTGACTTCATGATTGAGCACCAAGAGCTGTGGTGATATGAAAAATGACTGCTTTAAAAATGATTGTCATTATTATTATTATTCATAGTGAAACTGATATTAATGAACTCGCCAAATATTGGCATAATTCTCCATCCAGCTTGAGCGAATTAACAGGTGTTAAAAAGATGTAAATCCACCAATGCCAAATGATGTCAAATAAGACAAAACCTAAGCAGGTGGGTTGTCAAATGTATGACATTCCTTCATTCTACATTTACGGATATCATTACTCTTCTTACCTCAAAATAATTTTTAAAAGTAGTTCTTCAGAGCCATAGAGCTTGAATTTATCCTGGTTTCTAGAGCGTGAAACAGTTGCTTGCTATCCTTAGGATAGACGCTAGTCTATTGCAAGTACTTTTCGCCAAATCTAACAGGCTCAGCTACCCATTCACTACTGGGTGCACAGGGGAGGAGGGAGGGGGGGGGGGGAGTGTCAGAAAAAAATCTTGACTGCACCTGGGATCGATCTTGGTCCTTTGGTTGTGAAGCGAGTGCTCTGCCAACTGAGCTATCGGGACCTCCTTACCCCAAAATGGACTGCATTAATTGAGCTAACCACAAACAGATATCAAGTTACTGAAAAATATTGACATACCCAAACCCATGTATGATGGACATCTGTTCCCGACCAAGTGTTGTTCTCTTCTAAAATCTTTGTCAACTTTTTTTATTATTCTTAATTCTTATAGAATTATCAAATAAAAAATAAAAAAGAAGAAAAAAAAACCCCAACCATCTGGAGCATTAAAAAAAAAAAAGACCGCCAGCCATAATACTGACAGAGAGATGTTTAAACGATCCTGACACACACACACCGCCGCCCCCCCCCCCCCCCCCCCCCCCCCCCCCCACTTACTTTCTGCTATGGCATCCACTGCATAAACAAATGTCAGAATTGTGCTTTATATATAAAGAGAGAAAAATATATTTTTAATCATTATAAAAATCAGTCCATTGAGTGTCTTTTCTTGACAGTTTCAGTTGTTTACAAAAACAGTTTGAATAAGACTTTAAAACGCATGACAGATCTTCAATATCAGAAAAGTGTTATAAGGTGTTATTACTTTTCTTCTATGAGTGCCAAAGTAATATGAAGAATAAGAATACTTACCTCTAGCCCGTCCTCACAACCCACGCTGATTAATTTCTCCAGATGAATCTGTGTCTCTTTCTGAATTGGGGGAAAGAAAGCGACAAAAACCATGAGCTTACACAGGCTGTTGTATTTTTCTTTTATTGGAGGGAGAGGGGGGGGGGGGGGGGGGGGGGGGGGCAAGGAAGAGAAATGTTCCCTCTTTGGTTTTTAGACCTGTAAATGAGCTCTATAAAAATTGACTGAAACTGAAACTCTTCGTAATTCGTCGTAGCGGTAAAATCCAAAGAATCAAAATGAAAGGTAAACAGCAAGCTCACTTGAGCAAAGCAATGGCAGAAAACTAAATTGCGAGGGAATTAATTAGGCTACTTACCATTGTTCCTTGTAATTAGGTACCCAATCAGTGAAGAAACTTAGAAACGGTCAACCAGTTTGTTTACAACATGAGGTAATCGAGATGTGCTTGTAGCAATCATTTAACTTTCGATTTGAAGGTGTCTACATAACAAACTTCCGGTGTTTCGAATTTTTCTTTCTCATACTTTTCCTGTCCTTCAAGTAAATGTGGTCAATTTTGGCTTAGACGAAACAGTGAAATTTATCGCTCGGCGGCTCAGTTAAAATTGGCTACGACAGGTTTCGAAAGTGAAAAAAATATTTCACGAAGGCTGTGTGAAAATACACTGGGGTGTGTTCAGACACGGCAATTCTAAAAAGCGTCGCTTAGCCTTGGCAATATATATCCATCATTAATATAAGCGGCCCATGAGCTATGCGTGGGGCTGTGGAACATTCCTAGTTAACTTTACAGTCACTCGACTACGATTCATGAATTCTTTCTTTATTCATTTCTTTCTTCCCTTTTTAAAAATATTTGAATTTGACGAATTGACTGATTTCAGTTAATTGACTGAGAATTTACAGGTCTAGGTTTTCAGCACTTAAGACAGATTAATAGTGCAGCACAGAGAGAGAGAGAGAGAGAGAGAGAGAGAGAGAGAGAGAGAGAGAGAGAGAGAGAGAGAGAGGGGGGGGGGGCGTTGGGCATGAAGTATTAAAAGAAAGACTGCAACACAAACATATCAATAATATTTTTAAAATAAAATAAAATGATAAAAAGACCAAGAAAATAAATATTAATTCAATTGATCTGTTGTTTGTTTTGTTTTTAAGGGTTTTACGGCGCTTGCAACACATTTAGGTCATATCAGCGCCAGTAAAAAGGAAGAAAATGGGATAGTAAAAAGTTCTAGAATTACAATTAAAGCACCCAAGAAAGAGTAAGACAAAGGGGAATTGAGAACAAATAGGGATCAGATGTAGATTTCAAGAGCACACCACCAATGTACTTAGTTTGAAATCACCTACAAGTCTCATCCAGACACAAGCACAAAATCCGACAAAGAGGAACACACTCAAATGCTTACATTATACATTCAAAATAAAAATAATAATACATAACAGAGAGATGATTTACAAGGAAAAAAATATCATCTCCCAAAACAATAACTATACATTTGACTGTTTCCCTCCCAGCTAGGATTCCAGCCAGTGCCAGGACAAAACCAAGTAATCTCATTCCGAGACAAAGACAGAAAGCATGTTGGATAACAGATATAAGGGGATAGAAGACACAGTATGTACCTCCCTGCCCGCTAATTCAATTGATCTGTCTCGACTGCAATTGATATAGAACTGAAAGCAATATTTAATGGAAACTTTAGTCATTACCGGATTCATTTAAATAATGAACACCTCTCATTAGAAAAAAAGAAACAACAAAAAAAAACAAAAAAAACATGGTATTCAGAAACAACTTTAAGTTTTGTCAAAGCAACAGCTAAAAGCTGCGTCTTACCTCAATCTGCGACTTAGTCTGTCGCCCACTCCTTCGTATAGGGAAATAGTCTGTAATGGCAGTGCTTTGAACAGGTTCTGCTTTTCTGGCAATACAAATAGGAGGGATAGGAGTTGGAGATGACAATTAATATCATTTGTATTTGTAATGTCTAGAATGTATCAAATTAAGAAATGAAGGCACCAATGTAAGACAAAGAATTGAACAAGTGTTATGAAAGGTGCCAGACAAAACAAGAAAGAAAAATATAAGAAAAATACCATCCCAAAAAATCAGTCTATCTCGACTGGGGATCGAACTTCAGACCTTCTGATTACTGGTCAGACATGCTGCACCTTTCATACACACTTGTTCAGTTCTTTAATATCTAAGAGGATACACTATTGGTTTTAAGATCAGCTTTACATTCAATTGACTTATATTTAAGTACCCAAGGATTAAGAAGTTCACCAAAAATTTGAAGTAATTGAAACAATGTGTAAAACAAAAATACAGCATATTGAATCATTCATATTTTAATGGGACAAATAAGTAAAACTTCTTTTATGAATAAATGAATTGATTACTCACAAAGCGCTGTTGTAGCAAACACTAATATTAATACTTTTTATTATTATTATCATCATCGTCACCTCCCTAGTTTGTAAAGATAAATCACAGTGACTATCTCAAATGATTTGCATTTTATACATGAATGAACTAAAAAGATAAAAACAGGTTCAAGGTAAGAATGAACTAAAAAGATAAAAACAGGTTCAAGGTGAATAAGTTTATAAAAGCTTCCATGAGAGAATGGACCCATCCAAGAATTCAGAAATTTTGATGAAAAACATTCAAACAATGATAAAGTAAATACAACCACTATAACAGCATTAAAAAAAAAAAAAAAAAAAAAACATACTTTCTCCTTCCAGATTGAGGTTTTGGACCAGCTGGCTGCTGCATTGTGCTGTTTGGTTGACTGTTGACAGGTGGTTTGGGCTTTGAATTCTTCCGAATCTTTGGTCGGGGTAATGAGGGAGACGAGACAACCATGCGATCTGCAGGTGACGATGGCTGAACAGAGCTGTTATTATCTGTTCTGACTGTTTGGCTTGAAGTTATCTGACATATCCGATGTTGATTAGACTTCCTCTTTGTGGAATCGGCTACTGTAAAGTCCTGCATGCATCCATTCAAACGACTAGGAGTTCTCATTTCATAGGAGTGAACAGCAACAGTCTTACCACACTTGTGTGACGACTTTGTTTTAGGGGAGTCAGTACTCGGAGGTTGAGAGGTGAAGCTGTGGTCTGACATTACTGTACAGGAATGATGAGATTCATTGAGAGCCATTGTTTTCAGATGTGCTGATCCATCCTGAGGCATTTGGTTTTCTTCACTGACTTTGATTGGAGATGACTTGGGGGTGAGGTAGACAGAGGAGTGTGTTTCACAAGACTCCTTGCCTTCTAGAAAATCTAAGATAATGGGAAAATAAATTAAAAAATTAAACTGTTGATTTGGAAGATAAAAATCAATGTCATCCCTGAAAATTCTTAATGAAAAGAAAAATGATGGATTACGTTACGTGTTCACAAATGAAATGTTAGCTTTACACTTACACTTGGAAATATTGTCAACCTTTTAGCAATTATAAACACTTGACAAATGCTTATTTTTAACTACTGAAGTCATTACATAATCCAATTTCTCTAGCCATTGTAAAATATATGAACTGATTAATCTTTATATAAATTAATAATGATTAATTGCAACTAATTAATGTTGGACCTCAACGTCCTAAATCAATATTGTAGAATGTTTGCCCAGATATAAAAGAAAACTGACGTGACAAACAAGCAATCAAATATTCACCAACCATTGCCATTCTGCACAGCTGTCTTTGAGCAGAAATAGTCTGTTATTTTACTTGGGGATAATATCTCTGTAAGAGCCTTGGGATGCTTTTCACCATCCATGTCCAATGACGTTCTCTCACTTTTTATCTGCAAAATAAAAATATTATGTTATAAAAATAAGAGCATGAGTCTTATCTTATTGGTTAAAATTAAGGTAGGTAAATTAACAAATCTTGAAAACATCATTCCTCCAGAACAAATGTTTAAAAGTTTTATCTTTCTTTCCATTCACGAAAGACCTTAATATATACAGAGTCAGTGTTGACTTAAACTTAAAACATACATGTTACTATAACTATAATGCAGAGCAAATTTATCACATAATTATAATTCCCATCATATTGTTTGTGATTTGTGACTGTGATTGTGATGAAATAGATGATTAATAATAATGACGGACTGACTATTTTCACCGTACGGTGATAATAGCCTGACAGACTATTTTCACCGTATGTATTAGCCAATCAGAAGCCAGGAAACTGTGACATATTAGGGCCTCAGCATCCGGTCCCTTCGACATAGTTTTCTTCCTGCGTGTGCAGATGGGTTTTTTAAAAAAAGAAAAAGTTTGCCGAGAACACTAGCTAGGGAGGCCTCCCGAAAGCTCCTCGTTATAGCATTTCTTTCAATTTGTATTTTCACTTTGGACCTTTTGTCAGACGTTTATTTATTCAATTTGTCATCATATAGAACAAACCTTGATAGATTTGTGAAAGTGTAAAATTTCCTAATTTGACCATTGTTTTGATTCTCGGCCACCATTTTGATTTGTGAGGTATTGAAAGGTAGTGCAAAGCAGTCCGAGGGTTGTTTTCTTTTCTTTTCTATTAGGGATAGCTAGAGGTAGTTTGTTTTTCCTATTAGGGGTAGTTAAAGGTGCTAGGTTGTATTTTTTCTTAGGATTAGTTGAGCGAATATTTGAGTTCCCTGCCTTAGCACGAGGAGCTTTCGGAAGGCCTCCCAAAGCTATAATAATACCAGCGGAATGGTAGATTCAGAATAGAATTGGTTACAGTTACCGATGAAGCTTTCCAATTTCGTGGCGGCCATGGGGTCTCGAACCCGCGCCTTTCTTACTGGTACAACTCCGCCTGGCCAGGGAGAGCGTGGCTCTACTGTAGAGTATGAGTATGAGCCATTAACATCTCTCTAATAGATGATAATGTATGAGCTATTCACAACTCGAGAAAAAGTGATTTCAATCTCTATGTCTATCTTGAGCCCCCCCCCCCCCCCCCCTCCCCCCCATGGGTTCAACACAGACAACAGACATACGCCGCGAAGTTTGTTAGCTACCAAGATACCATTATCACCGTACGGTGAAAATAGTGTGGCAGGCTATTTTCACCATACGGTGAAAATCGTCCACCAAGATATCATCGTACTGTGAAAATAGTCTCCCACACTATTACTATCATAACCATACGGTGGATATAGCCTTCCACACCATTATCACCGTACGGTGAAAATAGTGTGTCAGGCTATTTTCACCTTACGGTGAAGATCGTCCACCAAGATATTACCGTACGGAGAAAATAGTCTCCCACACTTTTATCACTGTACCAGTGAATCACAGCCTTCCACACCCTTATAGTGAATAGTCTCCCACACTAATATCACCGTACAGACAGGTGTCTGGGGATAATGAAAATTCGTTATCCCCAGACACCTGTCTGGGGATAACCAAATTTCGTTATCCCCAGACACATATTTGCAACTCCGCTCTTTTAAACAATTATCCACATTCCAGAATATGGAATGTTTCTGAATGCACATAGAAATAAGGAAAGTTAATAAAATATCTATAAAAACATAAAATTAACCAACATTAAATCAGTTGTTACTACATATACACAATATGCGTCGACTTCGAAGTGGGTGTCATGGCCGAATGGTTTAGTCGTCTGCCCTGGAAGTTTTACCAGAATCGACGTTGTGGGTTCGAATCCTGGTTCCACCACTTTTTTTTTTTTAATTCCGTCCTCTTTTTACAGAACGTTGCAAGGGATAAATGTCCCATCCATCCTCCCCCCCCCCCCCCCCCACCCACCTTTTTTTTTTGTGCGGTCTATTCTTTTGTCCTTTTCGTTTGACCCTTTGTTCCATTTCTGAGCATGAATCTCTTAAAATTGTTTTTATTTTTTTTTTAAATATTGTTTGTTTTCTTCTCTATCTGACCATTTGGTCGCTCTCTGAATATTTCTGTTTGTTTGCTTTTTAATTATTTATCCTTTTTAGTCACTTTTTGAGATCGGAGTGGGGACAAATATGACAATTTTCTAGAAACTAGAAAGGAACTAAGAGAGAGAGAAAGAGAGAGAGAGAGAGAGAGAGAGAGAGAGAGAGAGAGAGAGTAGAGTTTTTTAAAAAAGAGGTGGGGGGAGGATGGATGGGACATTTATCCCTTGCACCGTTCTGTAAAAAGAAGACGGAATGTTAAAAAAAAAATTTTAATTAAAAAAATAGTGGAGGAACCAGGATTTGAACCCGCAACGTCGATTCTGGTAAAAGTTCCAGGGCAGACGACTAACCCATTCAGCCATGACACCCACTTCAAAGTCAACGCATATTATTGTGTATATGTAGTAACAACTGATTTAATGTTGGTTAATTTTATGTTTTTATAGATATTTTATTTTTATTAACTTTCCTTATTTCTATTTCTATGTGCATTTGGAAACATTCCATATTCTGGAATGTGGATAATTGTTTAAAGGAGCGGAGTTTCAAATATATGTCTGGGGATAACGAATTTTGGTTATCCCCAGACAGGTGTCTGAGGATAATCACAGCGTTTTTATTATCCCCAGACAGGTGTCTGGGTATAATCACAGCGTTCCTAATATAATGAATGATGGTGATCGGCGGAGAACGTCGTTACCCTTGGTGATATATTATAACTTTTTTTTTCAGGGACCTTGTCCTTGGATCTCACTTTCAACTTTCAATTTCACAGTCGTCAGTGAATAAGTCAAGACCTCAACCCTCAAGTAAGCAAGACCAAGGAGTCGTGAATGTGAAATCGTGAAAAAGACTGGAAATGCTCCAGCAGCATGTAGACGCCAAGCTACTTCATGTAATGATTACGCCAGCAGATAAAATCAAACACAAAACACAACCAATACCATACAGGCTAATGCAAGCAACATTAGATTTTCAATATTTTGACATCGAGCTTACTTTTGTTTATATTTATATATTTGTTCAGAGAAAACAAGACAAGCTGTTGATTAGTTGAGACTTTGTGGAAGATAAACGCGAAATTTGATTGGTTATCTTGGAATATTTCAACGAATCCTCTTTAAGCGTATCGCTTTCGAAACTTAGTATCGAACTTTGGGATCATCGTAGTTTCATTTTTACTTTGAAAAATTTTATTTTGGCTTTAAGGTAAGAAAACATGACAATCACTATGTTTTCTATAATATGCCTGATCGTTTTAATATTTCAAAATGTTTAGTCTAGACACACTAATTGTGTGGAATATGATTGGAAAATGAACATCGGCTAAACATTTTAAAAATAAAATATCGATAGCAAAGGAAATCATTTGTATGAGAAATAGAAAGAAACATAATTTTTACTTTCGCTTTTGTAAAGTGGGTGAGTGGGTGTGTTCGTCAACTGAACTGAAATATTGCCTGTATCAAAATGAAAAGACTAACAGTTGAAGGATTTGAGGCAGCGAAAAAGGCGATTCAAGAATCGTCTGGAAAAGTTTATGTTCTATTCGGTGGTTCTGTCGACAAAAGCGGCAAAAGCTGGTGTCCTGATTGTGTAACAGGTAGAGAATCATTCTGTTCTGACGATAGAGTCTGCCCTCCCCTACCAATATTTACAGAACGTGAAAGACTTCCTTTCTTACTGCTGACTGAGACTGATACTGATAAAGGAGGCCTTCCGAAAGCTCCTCGTGTTAAGCGAACAACCCAAATGTCCCCTCAACTAACCCCAAGAAAAAAATAAGGCCTAGAGAGGTGGGCCTTTGGCCTACCAACCTCCGCTGCACGTCCAACTCGCCTTGAGCATGCATTCACGTAAAATATAAAGATTTTTTTTTTAAACCTACCTCTGTTTCAAAAACTAGCATCTTTCAACTTTCTAAGAAACATTTTGATTTTTCAGAACTTTAGTTTGTTAAAAAAAAATACCGGCCAATCTGACCCGTTGAGTCGAATGAAAACGAAATTTTGTTGTTTACACGGTTCAAAGGAAATGCCGTAAATAAGCTTTCATGGACTTCCTGTGTTGTTTTTACAGTGTCACGTGACCGTTTTGAGAAATTTGACGTCTGCTACAAATAATTAGACCGGTGGGGGGTAGATATTTTCGTTGGAGCAGAAAAAAAGTGAGTATTATTTCTTGTACTTGTAGAGAGGCCTAGGGTCCACCAGCAGACCAGTTGATTGAATGAAAGAGAAAAAGGCCTTTTTTATCCGCCGCCACCACCACCTTGAAAGAGTGGGGGGGGGGGTGCATGCCGACGAAAGTGTCGCTTGGTGACTTTGGTGACGTAGAGGTGACGTAGAGCATCTCAAGGATACTGTCAGTTGCAGGTGTTCTTAACCCCTTAACAGCGAAGCTAATTTTTTGCTTTTAGATAATAGTTTGCTTTTATCTTTATTATCGTTTCCACCAAGAGAGCAGTCAGACTATCGCAACTCGGACTTCAATTGTCTATAATCGTTTTGCCGTTACTTGTCTTTTGATGATAGAAGATTTGGTGTTAGGTCAAAGATCGAATTTCGCCGCTAAAAGGTTGCATTGCTACTGGGTTTGCTCTTCCCCCCCCCCCCCCCCCCACCTTTTTTTTTCTTCTTTTTTTTTTCACCTTATTATTGTTGGTTTCTGCTATTTCCCTTTTTATGATTAGCAAGTGCCGTAGGAGTCTCACAGGATGCAGGAGTACTGCAATTAACCCTTTGCCAGTGACACTGATTTTTTTTGTTTTCAAATAATAGTCTTCATTTATATTATTTTTTAACGCAGAAAAACAAAAACGTTTCCACCATAAGAGCAGTAAGAATATTGATAAAAAGCGCTTTGAGCACGTTGGGTGGATATTGCCCTATATAAAAGCTCATGTTTTTAAATTGTATTTTGTTTTTTGTCTTTTGATGAAAACGGTAAGATTTTATTTTTGGTCCAAGTAAGATTGATATTCGCCTTTAAAAGGTTAAGTTGTTTTGTTTTTTTTTCAGGTTTTTGTTTTTTTTCAAATGCCTAGTGAGAGAGAAAAAACAAAACAATCATACATGTATCTGCAAACAGCAGAACGTTTTCATTTTACAATGAGATGGGAAGGGGAAGGGATAACACTATGACAAGAGAGAGAGAGAGAGAGATGGCGGGGGAATGGGGGGGGGGGATAGTAAGGGGGAATGGGAAAAGATGAAAGAAACAATGGGTTGCCTGATGACGTAGATCAAAGGATTGTTACAGCGGTGTTCACGGTGCGTACTTCGTGAAATTTTAACCTTTTACAGTGACACTGATTTTTTTCTCCAGATTGCTTATGCAGAATAAATCGTTTCCACCAAGAGAGCAGTAGTAAGAGTATATTTCGACTCGGGCTTCAATTAAACTATAAATCGCAAAGCTTGTCTTTTAATGATAACATTAAGACTAAGATCTGGAGTTTGGGGAGTGTAAGATGGAATCTCGCCATTAATGGTTAAAATTGTTTTGATTTTTTAAAAAATAACACACACACACACACACACGAGCGCGCGCGGTCACGACAGCGAGGACCATCTATTGCTTGTGTTGCAACGGTAAACCAGTTTACGTGTAGGTAGATCCTGAGGCTAGATGCCCCGTTACCGTGTACGTAGGCACTCCCCCCCCCAAAAAAAAGAAAGAGACACACACACACCACGGCCTTCGTTATACTAAGAGTTCACGAAGGCCACGCACACACACACGCACACACACACACACACAGTCTCGCATCCGCTACGAACTAATTTTGCGCACCAATTTTTACTGCACTAATGCACCAAATTGCATACCTATCAAGGGACACTTTTTTCCTTATCTTTTTCTCAATAAACTTTTTAAAAAACCTTTGTTTTGCTTGCACTGCACCGGCACCAGACGTAGTAACAGACGGAAACCCACACGATATCGCGAGGAATGAACCATGAAAATATTTAGGATATAATTTCAAACACAACTTTTGAAATTCATCAAGGCTTGTCTAGTACCGAATGTTTTTTGATAGAAAACAAATGCATCTTCAAATCTAAAATGCTTTTGACGGTTAGCGGTAAGTTTTTTATTTATTTTTCTGTCCAAACGAATGATTTGTCCTGGTATAGAAGCTAAGTATTGGTAACACCGGCGCAGCTCTCTAGTACTTGTAACTGACCGTAATAGGAAAAACAAACACCCTATCATCACCTTCACTCACAAAGACTTATTATTATTATGACTAACCCCAATAGAAAAAAAACCTAGGACTGCTTTGCACTACCTTTCAATACTTCACAAATCAAAATGGCGGCTGAGAATCAAAACAATGGTCAAATTAGGACATTTTAAACTTTCACAAATCTATCAAGGTTTGTTCTAGAGTTTTTAAAATGCTTCTATATGACGATAAATTGAATAAATAAACACATGACAAGTGGTCCACAGTGAAAGTACAAATTGAAAGAAATGCTAGAACGAGGAGCTTTCGGAAGGCCTCCCGATCCAGGTTATAATTTATAATGATGCAGTAAGTATAGTCTTTGGTAACTGCAAAGACCGATATAAGGGCATTGTCATTGTCTGAGAGTTTCATTGTCCCCCCCCCCCCCTTTCCGTAATCCTGGACAATGAGTTTTTTCAACAAACGATCACTCAAAGTTGTAGACCATTCGAATAGTTTTTAGTAAAGCATCTCTAAGCATTTTTATCGTCAATCAAATATGTGACCATTGTCTTGAACCAGTGTTGTGTCGGGGTGAAACTGACCGGAAAGATTGAGTAACTAAAGTATCAGATTTAAATTAAAATCAAATGTTTTCATTGAAGAAATAAATAATTCATATCTCAAAATTATTTCTGTCTCGTACTTTAAACCGAGTATTTTAAAAACAAGTTAGGGATAATCCTGGTTTAGCATTGACACAGTGATGCTGCTTGACAGTGAATGAGAGAGGGAGGGGTGGGGAAGTATTACTTGTAATAAGAAATCAATTATCAACAGTTTCCTACCTTATTCAAAATGATCATCAGGGTCCACAGTGTTTTTGCGACAATCATAGCATTGCTTAAAAAGAGGCACGAAGTTGAGTCCTTGGAAAATGCTCTTTACTCACATTCTCCCACCGTACTCAATTATAAAATGAGTGCCTGACCATTAACAGCGTTGTCTCTGTCGGAAAAGTAATTTGTAATACTGCTGTGCTGTTTCTCGTCCTACCTGTTATATGTTGCTGTTGGCTAGGATCCCTTATAAAGCACTTTCAGCATGTTTTGTTGAAATTGCGCTCTATATAAAAGCTCAAGTTTTGAACTTTGGAAAAGCTTTTCTTTTTTTTTTTCCTTTATTTTAGAGTGAAGTTGGTATTTGTGTGGGGTTTTTTTGATATTATTGTTGAGTCTATTGGGTCTGTGTGAATTTTTGGTATCATGAGGTTTACAAATTGTGATGATAGGATGTCTGTGTTTCCTGTGTCCTCAGTGTTCTCAAAGCTTGATATCGACAGATCTTCGTAGTTTTCCCCATCTGTCCAATTGCCAAAAAAATGGAGCATTGAGCTTGATAATACCAAAGTGGTCCATTGTAGGATTAGATAAAAAAATCTTGCAGGAAGCTGAAATGTATTTGTACTGCTTTTCCAATTTGGCCCAAAAATCTCACAAAGGTGACTTTTCAAAGTTTGAGGCTTTTGTTCTGTAACACTCATACAAAAGGCCATCACTGCCTTACAATAGGCCGTCAATGCCTTACAATAGGCTGTCAATGCCTTACAATAGGCCATCACTGCCATACAATAGGCCATCACTGCCTTACTATAGGCTGTCACTTTCCTTACAAAAGGCTGTCAATGCCTTACAATAGGCCGCCACTGCCTTACAATCAGCCTTCACTGCCTTACAATAGGCCATCAATGCCTTAGAATAGGCCGTCACTGCCTTACAATAGGCCATCAATGCCTTATAATAGGCCGTCACTGCCTTACAATAGGACGTCAATGCCTTACAATAGGCCATCAATCTCTTACAATAGGCCATCACTGCCTTACAATAGGCCGTCAATGCCTTACAATAGGCATCAATGCCTCACAATAGGCGTCAATGCCTTACGACAGGCCATCACTGCCTTATAATAGACCATCAATACCTTACAATAGGCCATCAATGCCTTACAATAGGCCGTCACTGCCTTACAATAGGCTGTCAATGTCTTACAACAGGCCATCAATGCCTTACAATGGGCCATCAATGCCTTACAATAGGCCGTCAATGCCTTACAATACGCCATCAATGCTTTACAGTAGGCCATCAATGCCTTACGATAACTACTATGTTACTATGTGCATCTTGTGTGAGTGTGTCTATGTCAATATTGTATTGTTATAAATGTGTAACCAAATGACAAATTGCCACTTTTTTGGGGACAATAAAGATATATTATTATTACAATAGGCCATCAATGCCTTACAATAGGCCGTCAATGCCTTACAATAGGCTGTCAATGTCTTACAACAGGCCATCAATGCCTTACAATGGGCCATCAATGCCTTACAACGAAAAGATTAGGAAGGTTGTTGTGATGATGATGACGCTGATGATGATGTTGTTGATGCCGGGGTTTTTTTGTTTTTTGGGGGGTTTTTGGGGGTTGTTTTTTTTTTTAATAGTTTTTTTACGATAACTACTATGTTACTATGTGCATCTTGTGTGAGTGTGTCTATGTCAATATTGTATTGTTATAAATGTGTAACCAAATGACAAATTGCCACTTTTTTGGGGACAATAAAGATATATTATTATTACAATAGGCCATCAATGCCTTACAATAGGCCGTCAATGCCTTACAATAGGCTGTCAATGTCTTACAACAGGCCATCAATGCCTTACAATGGGCCATCAATGCCTTACAATAGGCCGTCAATGCCTTACAATACGCCATCAATGCCTTACAATAGGCCATCAATGCCTTACGAGAGGGGGTCAATTCCTTACAATAGGCCATATAATATGGAGTATGATGACGATGGTGAATGGTGTTATAGGGGAATGGTGAAAGTGAAGGATTGTAACGAAAAGATTAGGAAGGTTGTTGTGATGATGATGTTGTTGATGCCGGGGTTTTTTTGTTTTTTGGGGGGTTTTTGGGGGTTGTTTTTTTTTTTAATAGTTTTTTTACGATAACTACTATGTTACTATGTGCATCTTGTGTGAGTGTGTCTATGTCAATATTGTATTGTTATAAATGTGTAACCAAATGACAAATTGCCACTTTTTTGGGGACAATAAAGATATATTATTATTACAATAGGCCATCACTGCCTTACAATAGGCCTACCATGTCTTACAATAGGCCATCGATGCCTATGTGTAAGTCATAAGCTCAGTGGTAAGTTATCTCGTCTTGTCATGAAAATTAAAAATATAAATAAAATTTCCTTTGTTCATTACATAGGGGAAATTTGTCTTTAGGGTCTATTCACATCTGTGGCATATAGAATCCACATAAAGAGTCCATAAAATTGAATTCATTTAAAGAAGAACATGCCAGTCTGTTTGAAATTGTTCATTAAGGACCAAAAGGAGATCCATTTGCACCTCAATGGTTGATATGGAGAAAATACAAGAAAACTTTTTTTTTTAAAACATGGGTTTCACTTATAAGAGCTCTGAATTATCAAAAGCCTCTTGAACTGCCTAAGTCAAATCTCTCGTATATAAACACAATGTCACGTGTACTTTGTAACACTGAAGCTGTGAAAGAGTCCAATTCTGGTCCCAGCTCAATTTTATTAGCTAGCTGTTTCAGTTTTTACTATGGCTTTATCCAGACTTTATCAGCAACTGCTGTTCATTTGATGCTAGTCCGTTAATTTCTGGATTCATTTGTTAAGATTCAAATGAAGATATCTGATGTCTTCCATTAATTTTCAACTTATCTTTGTTTTTTTATTTATTTATGGGTTTTTTTTGTGCTTTGTTTTTTTGTTTGTTTTATTTTATTTTTTTACGCCTGTGTGTGTGTGTGTGTGTGTTTGTCTTATTTTAAAATGTAAATATTTTCATTATTTCCTTTTACTTTCAGCTGATCCAGTAGTTGAGAAGGTTGTAAAGAAGCTAGATGAAGATGAGATCACTTTTATCACATGTCATGTTGGAGAGAGAGACTAGTAAGTCAATTTTGTAGCAGGTTTTATTGGATGATAAGAACGGTGAATTGAAATAGAAATGTATCATGTATGATTTTAGTCACTATGCTGAACTGTAAAATAAATATTCAAGACCCTTTAACCCTTAAATGGCGAGGCTGAGTTTCTTTGTAATGATAATATTTTAGCTTATTTTTATTTTTTCGTGACTTCAGGCTATATCTGTTTTTACAAACATTGACAGGACGATGCGACTTCGGCTCTAGAGTGATTAGAGTTGCATTGATTCATCAATGATTGATGTGACGGGGTATTCAGTATGTTTGATATATTAGAGCTGTCTTACTCACTGTGTTGAAAATAATTAATTTCAGAAAAACATTTTTTTTTTCTATAGCTCTGTAGGGAATGACTTAAATCTTTTTGTAAGAAGACAGAATTTTAAAAAAATATTCTTGAAAATGTGTCCTTAATGTAACAAATTATGTACTATGTGGGTGCATTTTCTGTAAGTGATAGGATATTGGTTCAGCTATGTGGTCTAGTGGTATGACACTCACTTTCGGATGGGAAGGTCATGGGTTCGAGCTTCACTCGGCACATGGTTGAGTCCTTGGAAAAGGCTCTTTACTCACATTCTCTCACCATACTCAGGTGTAAAATGAGTACCTGTCCATTAACAGCGTTGTCTCTGTCCGAAAAAAATTGTAACATCGACTAACAGGCGTCATGTCTCGTCCTACATGTTAAGTGTTGCTGTTGGCCAGGAACCCCTTGTAAAGTGCTTTGAGCACGTTTAGTGGATATTGCACTATAAAAGCTCAATTTAAAGGTTGATTTTTTACATCATATGCGAAAGGAAAAGAAGTTAGAAAGATAATATTGCCATTGCCACTGTCACTGCCTCGTCCTTAGGCAATGAAGCAAGGTGGAGATGATGTTCATCTGCCATTGTTGTATGTCAAGGAAATAAGAGGACAGTCTAGAACGAGTCTGGTCATCACTGGTATACTGTTATGGTCCAAAGTTATGATTTTCCAGGATATGTGCTTTCATTTCCAGTCATTCTTTTCGTGCAAAATGATATGCTCTATGACCGTTTTTTTGGGTGTTTCGTATGAAATACGTTTTGTGTGATTATATGTGACTGGGGTGTTACTTATGCAGTCTGAGCATATATGAGGAGATCTGAAGAAACTATACTTCAATGGTGGTTGATGGCTGGGACTTTGTTGTACAGTTTTATAAAATATAATCTAACAAACTCTATACTATTTTGACTTGTTGATCAAAGACAGCAGGGAAAAGGGTTCATGGTTGACAATGACGGCTTACAGAATGCTTCTTGCACTATGACTGTACCTAAATTGTCAAGTGCATGATGATCTGACCGTCTGGTGGAAAGAACCAGGTCAAGGTTAAATGAGGCAGGAATTCCTGAGACAAAATTTTCTTGGAAATGTACAATACTTGTCTGCCATTTGCTTAACTAATACTGTAGTATTTGTGTTTGGGACAATGTATTAAGGTAGACTTTTAAACATATTTCAGTCAAAGTCTGATATGCTCATAACAAATTATAAGAAGTGAGATGTTCAAAAACAGGTGATGGTGGGGTAGGGTAAAATGTGGAAACTTTTATGATAAGGTACGGATAAAGCAGGTAGAATGGGGGGGTGAAACATTTTAAAAAGTAATCGCCAAAAAATATCAGTAGAATAACATTTTTTTGGACTGGGTATGGAACCTCAAACCTCATAATTTCCCGATAGATGTACACGGAGCTCCATGACTGTAGCTGTCGTTTTTATACCCATTGCCTGATTAAAAGAATTCATTGAGTATAGAAGTCGTACAACACTACAAGGTTGCTGTTATGTATCTCTTTGTCAAATCTACTCCTCAGCTGGAAAGACCCCAAAAATGACTTCCGCACAGATGCCCAATTTAAGTTGAAATGTGTCCCAACGTTGTTGAAGATTGGAACAGTAAGTATATGGCTGCTCCTGACCTGCCACTTGTCCAGATTAAATCGGAAAATGACGATTTTTTGGGTCAGCTAAAATTGGTCAGATTCTGATTTTTTTCTTCCAGTTTCTGATCCTTTTATTACCCACATTTTAAAGAGAAAAATTATGAAAATATAGTTCTTTTCTGAGAAATGAATATATGTTGAAATTAAACAACACTATATCAAGAATTAAGATTTTTAATTATTTTTTTTTTTTATTTATTTATTTATTTTTTTTGTCAACTGCCTGTTGCAAGTATGTAGTTGCAGTGATATCTTATTCTATCATCATGTCTTGGACTTGTCTATATTTGACGTTATAACGAATGGTTTTATCATTTTGTGATTTTAAAGTCCATACTTGACAGTTGGTGTTAAGCAGGGTTACTTGATAACAGGAAATGGTCCTGCAAAGTTCAAATGTGTTTTGTTTTCACCATAAAAAGCAGACTTGCTTACCAATATGATTTCTCATATTTTATTACGCTTTGAGGTCCAAAATATGATAATATGGGAATGTTGACCGAAATATAATGGGATTTGTGTAAAAAATGGGGAGAAAATTATTAAAGTGGAAGAGTTGAAGGTTACTAAACATCGTCTCCACCAAGAGGTGAACCAGAGTAGCCATACAAATGATTGTCACCGCAATTACAGTCAGTGCTATTCATTCTCTCTACTTGTCTGATAAAGTCTTCAAAATTCAGTTAATGTTTGCTTGAAATTTTGTATGTTGAAAATATGATCTTTTGATGGGAATATATATATATATATATATATATATATATATATATATATATATATATATATATATATATATATATATATATATATATATATGAGAAATTCAGTCTAAAAATGAATTGGGTAATATATGATAAATATTTTTTAATATTTGGGGTTGGTTGGCAAGTCTGAAAAGATTTGACGTCTTGATTTAGTACAAGCCATCAACCTTTGACATTGCAAATAATCATTTATTTAATTTAATAATAATGTTATTTATATAGCGCTCAACTTCCACATAACTGCTCAGCGGGGCTTTACTGTTAATATTGGTAATTTCCCCAATTAGCCATGAGATTATTTTGGCATGTTTTTAGCAATGTGGCCTGTATAGCCCAAGTGTCATTTGGCCAAATTGGCTTTTTGGGTCCAGGTCAAAGAAATAAGGTGCTAAAAGTTGTGGACTGTAAAAAGTAATGTAGAAATGATATAATAACAGCTTCAAACAGAACAAAATACTGGATCTAACACAATTTTTTTCAGGCTCAAACTTCAGTAAAAAGTATTTATTTGTCACATATTTATTGTCAGCAAGTACAATCTCAAAATGGTAGAATAAAGTGGATGCCAAAATTTGAATCAAAAAGTACAATATAATTTATTGTGTGTTTATGCACTTTATGAAACCATATATTCGACTCAATGGGACACATAAACAATCCAAGTGTCGTTAACTATAAATTCCAGTTTCAGCAACAACATCACTCCGACTAATACAGTACTTGCAGCATTCCAGCACGCTATGGAGAATCCAAGTGTGTTGAAATCCAATGGTCATGAGAAGTAACGACTTGTTATGTCGATAAATTTTGGTCACCCAGCTCCAGCATGTCATATTGCAGAATGGCCTGGAATTTAACGTGCTTGAATCCAGCAAGTACTGTACCTGTTTGAGATGGTGGGTCACATATTTTAATGTATATAATGTAATTAATTATTTGTCACAGCCACAGCGTCTGGAGGAGGGACAGTGTGCCAATGAGGACCTGGTGGCCATGCTGTTTGAAGAGGATTGAGATAGAAGATGTTTCCTTTGATTGTCTGTCTGTATGGTTGAGGCAGGCTTTAAACGTTTTGTGTGATTGTATGTGACTGGGGTGTTACTTATGAAGTTTGAGTGTATGTGACTGGGGTGTTACTTATGAAGTTTGAGTGTATGTGACTGGGGTGTTACTCATGAAGTTTGAGTGTATATGACTGGGGTGTTACTTATGAAGTTTGAGTGTATGTGACTGGGGTGTTACTTTTGCTTTTGAGCATATGAGGGGATCTGAAGAAACTATACTCCATTGGTGGATGGCTGGTTGGGACTTTGTTGTACTGATGTTTGTTTTTTACTTATATAATCTGACAATCTGTATTCTTATTTTGAATCTTACAACATTTTGATTTGTTGACAAAATACAGCAGGGAAAAGGGATCATGGTTAACAGTGATGGCTTATATCTTAATACTTCTTGCACAATGACTGTACCTACATTTTTCAAGCCTATTGATGTTATGCATTAGGTAAAATACTCACAACATCCGAATAACAATATAATTTAGTGAGAACTTATCATTAATATTAAAATGGCTGTCTAAAAATCATAACAAAGAACTGAGTGACATCAATGTCGTTCCTTCCATATAAGGGATGTTATTTTCCTTAAGTGATTTCCATAAGTCAATTTGAACAAGATGAGTTACCTTTTACTTCAAGTAGCCTTTTATATTTTAAAAAAATTTCGATAAAAATATTAAACTTACATTAGATTGTCAGATGAAAATGTCATTTGAGTGTTATTGTTTTGTTTGGGTTTTCTTTTTCACGTGTTATTTAGTGTTGTTTAATATGACCTTTTGCCTTACAACGATATTTTGTTGGAGTAAACCAGGTCCCCCCCCCCCCCCAAAAAAAAAAAAAATAAATAGCATTTAAAAGTTAAAGTGACAAGAGATATAATTATCAAATTATAGTTTTTGTTTGTTTAAGAGAATATCTAATTTCTCACAAGGAAACATTAAAACTTGGCTCAGCAGTATGCTTTCGTACCTGAAAAGTACTGAGTTTAATTACCCACCGCACTGAGCGGCCTTGAGGAAGTCACCTCGCCCAAGCTGACTTTGCAGTACTGCACTGCGGCTGATACCTGGGTTATTCTAGGCCTCTCTTGGAATAAAACTAAAGAAAGATTTCCCCTTTGGGATGAACAGCAGTCATTCAGAGCCATTAGGCCCATGGATCCAGAGTTGAACCTGGTTTCTATAGCGAGAAAGGGACAAAAGCATTTGCTCCCTCTCCTTTTGATAGGATGCTAGTCTATTGTGAAGTACTTTCCATCAGCTCTAACAAAGCCAGCTACCCAAACACTACTGGGTTGACAGGGAGGGTCAGTAAGAAAGTCTCGACTGCACCCGGATTGATCTTGGACTCTCTGCCAATAAGCTGTCAGGACACCTTTTGGGATGAATAAAGGGAATTTTATGTATGAATGAAACACTACAGATGAATGAGATTGATCTCATTCGTCTTTAGTGTTTCATTCATCGTGTTTTGTTGATAAAGGGGAAACCCGGAATATCCACATTATCTGTTTTCGTATATTAAATTGAAGCTTACATTCAATTTCACATTGTTATTTATTTGTAATCGATGCATGAATTTAGAACAGGTGTGATGAGTGGGAAAATGTTTACAGAATGTATATATGGTACTGTGTGTTTTTATGTGTGTGTTTGTGTGTGGTTTGTGCATGTCTAGACTTTGAATGCTTTCATTTGATTTGGTTTCCGTTTACAAGCTTCATCAGCCATAAAATGTTATTTATCGGTGCTTATTTCATTATTAGAAAATGTAAAATGAAGGTGCCGTGGAAATATTGCCTGAAAACTGTACTTTCCCTGTCCCTGTTTGTTGATTTGGAACTTGATTCGACAATCACAGTGTGCTCTACCAGAAGGATTGTAAAATAAATCTCTTGACGATGGTATATTGTTTTATGCATGTTTATTGATTTTTTGATTTATTGATTTTCTTCTTCTTCTTCTTCTTCTTCTTCTTCTTCTTCTTCTTCTTCTTCTTCTTCTTCTTCTTCTTCTTCTTCTTCTTCTTCTTCTTCTTCTTGGCTGGGGTCTTTTGACCTCATATAGTGGGCAGGAGGTCATTTGCTGTGTCTTCTATCCCCCCTTTATCTGTTTTCTGAGCTTCTTTCTGTCTTTGTCTTGGAATGAGATTACTTGATTTTGACTTGGCCCTTGCCGTAGTTCTTGAGAGGGAAACATTCAAATGTATACTTTTAGTTTGTGGCTCTTGCGATACTATTATTGTTAGGTCATTTCAACGCCAGTAAAAGGAGGATAATAGAGAGAAAAGTCGACCTGGAGCACTAAAGGAAAAGCAAGACAGGATGGCTTGGTTCAAATAGGGAACAGATGTATCCACGAGTAATCCACCGATACACCCATTTTGACATTACCTAAAAGTACCACCAGATCAAGCGAAGGTCCCCCTTAAAAGACATGCCAAATGTTTACAAATAAAAAAATAACAACCTTGAGGGCAATATTCACTAAACATAATCGAAGCGCTTTACAAGAGGTTCCTAGCCAACAGCAACACTTAACATGTAGGATGAGACGTGAAGCAATATTACAATTTTTTTTCCCGACAGCAACAGCATTTTTGATGGCCAGGTATTCGTTTTATGTCTTGGTACTGTGAGTGAATATGAGTAAAGAACCTTTTCCAAGGACTCAACTATGCAATCCTGAGAGATGGATCTTCCAAGATATTCCATTCCTTGGGGAGTGTAATACCGCTATACTACATAGCCATAAATTATATATATAATAGTACATTAAAGATATTTTGCAAAGAAAGAATATCATCTCCAAAAAAAAAAAGTACTATTACTATTACTATATATTATTTTACTGCTACTACTACTAACTAGCATCCAACTTTTGACACAGACAAGAGAGGAGAGGCAGCTTTATATAGCTGCGTGTCGTCAGCAATGAATGTGGTAGCTGACAGAATGGGAGCTTATTACACTGCCTAATGGTATAGTATATAGTAGGGTATAAAGGTTAGGGCCTGAAACAGAACCTTGCGGGATGCCATATTCTATATAGACACAGTCAGAAACTTTCCCATTTACACTCACTGCCTGTTGTTGAGATATGATTTAAAACATGAAAGAGCAGCACAAGAGATGCCAAAATCAGAATAAAGCCTATCACTATCACATAGGATTGAGTGATTATTGTGTCGAATGCCGCAGATAGATTGAATAGAGTAAGGATAGATATATCACCATTATCACTTGCTATCAGCAGGTCATTCATGATCTTAAAGGGCGGTTTCAGTGCTATGATGCTATGGTAAGCTGACTGAAAAGGTTCGATAAGATGATTTGAATTTAGGTGATTCTTTATATGATTTTGTGCTACTTTTTGCAGGATTTTAGAAAGCAAAGGCAAATTAGATACAGGGCGGTAATTTTTTCAATTTTCAGGGTCTAAATTTTGGTTTTTTAAAAGAGGAGTGACGATTGCTTTTTTGTAGCAATCTGGTACAGCCTCAGACTGCAATGACTTATTTATGATTACAGTAATTGGTTCTAGAAAACAGTCAAGACATTTCATAAAGAGATTATAGTTGGTATCAGGTCAATGGAACAAGATTTGGGTGGTGAGGCTAGGATAATTTCTTTCACTTCATCAAATGATGCATGATTAAAAATACTAAAATTAGAGATTCTTTTTGTGGTCTAACACAGTCCGAATGTTCCTCATCGTTTTGAACAGCCGAATAAATATCTAGTTTGTTTCTTATAATTTGCATTTTGTCTGAAAAATACTTGGAAAAAGCAGTTGAGAGATTTTCTTCAGGGATATCTTTTGGTAAATGGTTATTATCAACTGCATTCTTCATTTCTTTACTGTTGGAAAAAGAGCATGTGTTGTGGAAATTTTATCAGCAAAGTTAGTTTTTGGGACTTTTGCAATCGCTGTTCAGCAGTTCTACTATGTCTTTTTGCAACCATGACTTAGTTCGTTATCCATGGAGCAGTTGGTCACCTTTCAGTCTTGTGCGCAATGGTGCATGAAGGTCAGTAATTTTGCGAAGTGTGGCATTATAGGAATCATATGATCCAAGAATCGCTCGCTCTGTTTCAACACTGCTGGAAAATTCTTCAATTTTCATTTTATCTTATGTTACGGGACGAAACAAGCGACTTTACTTTGGGTCGTTTCGATTTGTTTATGTTGAACACAATGATGAAGTGGTTGGGTATGATTTTATCATGTACGGTTAAATTGTAAACTGGGCAAGTTGTAGTGTTTGTTGCAACCCAATCTAAAATATGGCCTTTGTTATGGGTGGGAGTTAAAACGATCTGTAAAAGATTATGGTTGGCAAAAAGATTCCTCAAACACTTTGAATATGGGTCAGCTGAATCAAAATGTAGATTAAAATCACCTGACATTATAAGACGATCAGTAAAAGAAATATAAAATTCTATAAGGTCTTCAATATCTCGCATAAAGCCTGCACGTGTTATTTTATTGTTTTGTTTGTTTTTTAAGGGTTTTACTGCGTTTATTTAGGTTATATCAACGCCAGTAAAAAGGTAGAAAATGGGATAGTAAAAAGTTCTAGAATTACAAAAAGCACCCAAGAAAATTAAGACGTAGGGGAACTGGGAACATAGGAATCAGGTGTAGATTCCAAGAGCACACTATCAAAGTACTTAGTTTGAGACCACCTATAAGTCTCATCCGGACACAAGCACAAAATCCAACAAAGAGGAATACACTCAAATTACATTATAAATTCAAAATAACAAATATAATAATACATAACAGAGAGATGATTTAAAAAGGAAAATAATATCATGTTAAAAGCTGTGATTTCTGTGCAGTCGAAAGATTTGAAGGTGGTTGTTATTTTCCGATTTTATTTTAATACAATTATTATAAAATACACAAATAACGCCACCATATTTCGGTGTCCTTGGATGTGACAGGATATTAAAATTGACAGGCGTTGATTCACGCAAGATTACTTCGTCTCTGATCTCTTCTAGCCACGTTTCAATAATAAAGCCTCAGCTGCCTCTCTAATCATCTGTGTCATTTCCTTCCACAGTTCACGGTCTTTTGCTGTGGATGCTAAGTTCATAAGGTCTTACCTGGATACCTGGATACCTCGGTATAGAGCTTTTAGACTTGGTGTAGTCTCCTTCGCTCCTCCTCATCTATTAATGATTGGACCAATTTTTATAATTGAACTTGTGTCCTAGGATGTTGCTTATCTCCAACTCTGCTTTGAATTTATTCAAATTTTTGCTGATACTGTGGTTTCTTGCAGTTTATTCCAATTCTAGATGAAAAAAAGTTCCTTCTTTCATTTGTTTTAAAACGTTCTTTTTCCAGTTTCTTGCTGTTTCCTCGTGTCTGAATGTTCTTGTTTGGTTTAAGAAATCCTGCCTCTACCCTGCCTATTCCCTTTACTATTTTATATGTTTGGATCATATCTCCCCTTCTTCTCCTGTAATCTAAGGTCGGGAGATTTAATTCTTTCAATCTCTCACAGTCTTCCTTTGATTTTAATTCTTTGTTATTTTGAAGACGTTTTACGTCTCGATTGAACTAAATAATAACGTGAAGTTGAATGTAAGCTTCAATTTAATTACAAAAACAGATCAAATGAACGTTTCGGGTTTCCCCTTTATCAACAAAACAGGATGATTGAAACACCACAGATGAATGAGATAATGTGGTAGTGGCGTAGTTAAGATGAATAAAC
>NC_088362.1:36975725-37020725 GCF_034508935.2 Berghia stephanieae
TAGTAGTAGCAGTATCTTACCTTTTAATTGTCGCTACATCAAGAATATTTTTACCCTCCAATTTTCTTCTTTTTTTTTTTTACTGGCGCTGATATGATCTAAATGTGTTGCATAAGCCGTAAAACCCTTAAAAACAAAATCAAACAAAACAAGGATTCATGATGTCGAGGAAAGACCTTTTGGCTACGTTCTCAATACTCGTATTATTTCGCCATACTAATAGTACAAGCCATTCTTTTTAAATCTTTATAAATATGGGTAGTCTCCCTTTGATCGTCTCAAATATTGTTTTATGGTTGATACTATCATAACATTCATATAATTCTAAAACTTTAATATTTATTTGGAATTAAATAATAAATTAGTACATAAATTACCGTTTTATACATTAGTTAATTCAATTACTTTGTTAAAAAAGCTCCACAATCCTGCATTATAGAAAGATTAAAACATTTTTACAAATGTTATAAATGTCTATATACTCAAGATGTTTTCGGATTTGTAAACAACTCTGTAAATGCAACTTTAAATACAGATAGTTTAGTTTTTATAGGCTAAAGGAAACCGACGTTTCCTTAGGCCCCAGCAAAGCAGAATCGAACCGACACCGTTATTTTCCCATTCTGAAAGACAAGCACCGATTCCGATTAGACGAAATCGTACTTATCGCCTTTAGGCCATTTTCGACAAGACGCTGGGAAATGCACTATTTTGGTCGGTCGTCAGAGTCATCGGGCATTTCCTTCGTCTGAGATTTATTTTAAAAAAGACATTTTTGTGCTCACATCTAAATATTATCAGAATCGAACTCAGCACCTCAAAATTAGTCACACCTGCTCTTGTGCACTTATTTCTAATGCGTTTTAACCATATTTCAAGTTCATTTTTCATCAGGCACGACCACTACTACTACTACTACTACTACTACTACTACTACTACTACTACTACTACTACTACTACTACTACTACTACTGCTGCTGCTGCTGCTACTCGCCCTCCTCTTCCTCCTCCTTATATTGCAGATGATGCCAAGTTGTGGTTTTAATTATTTATCACGGGGAAATTGAAATTGCTGACACATTTTCTACTCAAAGTCTAAAAAGACACAACCAACAAAGACACAGGCCCAGTCGAAGGCATAGCACCTATCACTAATGAACACATAAAATCCCTCATCCTTTTCAACCATGCGATATCAGGGTGTGGTAAAACATACTTTACAATATTTGGGTGGGGGGAATAGTACCATGATCATTTTGGAAAGTTGAGAGACCCATTTCTTCAACATAAGATTTAAAGAAACAAGCAAACAAACACAACCAAACAATTCGGGTAACCGGGAAGCGGCATCACCGACCCAATTCTAATTCCATATAAGTTATTTGGACAATGACCCAATGCTAATTCCATTTAAGTTATTTGAACAATGACCCAATGCTAATTCCATATAAATTATTTGGACAATGGCCCAATGCTAATTCCATATCAGTATCAGTTATTTGGATAATGGCCCAATGCTAATTCCATATCAGTTATTTGGATAATGGCCCAATGCTAATTCCATATCAGTTATTTGGATAATGGCCCAATGCTAATTCCATATCAGTTATTTGGACAATGGCCCAATGCTAATTCCATATCAGTTATTTGGACAATGGCCCAATGCTAATTCCATATCAGTTATTTGGATAATGGCCCAATGCTAATTCCATATCAGTTATTTGGATAATGGCCCAATGCTAATTCCATATAAATTTTTTGGACAATGGCCCAATGCTAATTCCATATCAGTTATTTGGATAATGGCCCAATGCTAATTCCATATAAGTTATTTGGACAATGACCCAATGCCACTTCCATATTAAGTTATGATAATATTCTATGTCGTTTTGTGATTAATCAGTTAACTGCCGTGCTCTGGAAAGAAACGTACTTAAAATTTTCGACAGAAAACTCTTCCTTTAAATATTGATCGATTTAAATTGCCTTTATCTTGGCAAAGACCTGGCCTAGGTCCCAGGTTTAATCTTCCTCACTCACTTCCAGACCACTCCATTATATATATTTAAAGAGTTTTATCTTACTCTCGGGACTTTGTGGAATACTTGATTGATTTTGATTTCCGCCATCAAGACGCGGGAGCTTTTGCCTTTGCCAGTTCAATCACTGTCAAGAATGTATCAAGCCTGAGCCCGTCGGAAGAATAACTACAACCCTTCTCAACCTGAAATGGAACCCCACAAATCTACCCGTCTTATGTAATATTATCATAAGATACGTAATATCTTCATGTTCCTATTTGTAACTGTGATCAACATTATTCATCAGAAGACTCATTTAATTAAATTTCATCTTTCTTTTTATATCATCTTAAACAAATCGTTATTTGTTCTTCATTTTAAAGTAACTAGTAAATTCTGGAGGCCTTATTTTTCACATCTTTATTTTATGCATAGTCGAGTAGCTCTTAACACTTATTTGGACCTTGACAGTCTGGGCCTGATGAATAGCAACAGTGAGAGGTTTTCCAACGTATGTGTCCTAGCAAAGCATGTTTCAGAGTAAATGCCTTTCCACAAGTCACACATTTAATATGGCTTTTCTGCTGTATGAGTTCTAAGGTGTATTTGTAAACATGAATTCTGAGAAAATGCCTTTCCACAAGTCACACATTTAAATGGCTTTTCACCCGTATGAGTTCTAACGTGTACTTGTAAATATGAATTCAGAATAAATGCCTTTCCACAAGTCACACATTTATATGGTTTTTCTCCTGTATGAGTTCTGATATGAGTTTGTAAATAAAAATTCAGAATAAATGCCTTTCCACAAGTCACACATCTAAATGACTTTTCTGCTGTATGGATTCTAACGTGTACTTGTAAATGTGAATTCCGAGTAAATGCCTTTTCACAAGTCACATATTTATGTGGTTTTTCTCGTGTTCGTCAATTTCCATTTGGATGTCTTCATGAAGTCTATCATTCAAAGACTGGTCACAGCTGTCAACATCGTTGTTATCTGTAAAATAGATAAGAGTATTTTTACATTCTCAAACTAATAACTTAGAAATCTATTGAAGTAATAAATTATCTCCAGTGAAAGAATTAAACATTTGTCTATTCTAAATATAAATAACATAGGTTGATTTTTAGATATTCATAGCGTCTAAAGAAAGTTGGCGGATGGATTGTTGATCAAAACTGGTGAGTCGGAATTCTGATTATAGTCGGACGGTTTACAAGTCTCAATATTAATATCAACAACAACAGCAATAATATCAACAATATTAAAGACAATCTGGAAATTCTCCAGCCTTATGGATGGAATTCAAAAGAAAATAGTTGACATATTTGAATGCTGCACGAAGAGGTCTCCTGCCAGGTCATCCAAAGAAGAAAAGAAATATAAAATTCTATATGGTCTTCCATATCTCGCATAAAGCGTGAAGTGTTATATTGTTAAATTTTGACGGTGGTGGATTGTATAAACATAAAAACACAATGTTAAAAGCTGTGATCTTTGTGCAGTCAAAAGATGTGAAGGTGGTTATTATTTTCCAATGTTATAAAATACACAAATAACGCCTCCGTGATTTGGTGTCCTTGGATGTGACAGGATATTAAAATTGATAGGCGTTAATTCACGCAAGATTACTTCGTCTCTCATCTCTTCTAGCCACGTTTCAATAATAAAAATAATAATAATAATAATATATATATATATATATATATATATATATATATATATATATATATATATATATATACATTTCAAAGATAATTATGATTGTTTGACTTCTACAACGTTGTATATATATATATATAATATATATATATATATATATATATATATATATATATATATATATATATATATATATATAGGATATATATATTATATATATATATATATATTATATATATCCTCATCATCATCATCATCATCATCATCATCATCATCATCATCATTAGTATTATTATTATTATTATTATTATTATTATTATTATTATTATTATTATTATTATTATTATTATTATTATTATTATTATTATTATTATTATTATTATTATTATTATTATTATTATTATTATTATTATTTATTATTATTATTATTATTATTATTATTATTATTATTATTATTATTATTATTATTATTATTTATTATATTATCATATATTATCATTATTATTATTATATTATTATTATTATTATTATTATTATTATTATTATTATTATTAGTAGTAGTAGTAGTAGTAGTAGTAGTAGTAGTAGTAGTAGTAGTAGTAGTAGTAGTAGTAGTAGTAGTAGTAGTAGTAGTAGTAGTAGTAGTAGTAGTAGTGGTCTAGTGGTATGACACTCGCTTTCGGATCGGAAGGTCCTGGGTTCGAGCCTCGCTCGGCGCATAGTTGAGTCCTTGGAAAAGACTCTTTACTCACATTCTCTCACCGTACTCAGGTGTAAAATGAGTACCTGGCCGTTAACAGCGTTGTCTTTGTCCGAAAAATTGTAATATCGCCTAGCAGGCGTCATGTCTCGTCCATCATGTTAAATGTTGCTGTTGACCAGGGACCCCTTGTAAAGCGCATTGAGCACGTTAAGTGGATATTGCGCTATATAAATGCTCAATTTAATTTTAATTTAGTAGTATTAATATTATTATTATTATTATTATTATTATTATTATTATTATTATTATTATTATTATTATTATTATTATTATTATTACATTATTATATCATAATTTATTATTATTATTATTATTATTATTATTATTATTATTATTATTATTATTATTATTATTATTATTATATTATTATTATTATTATTATCATTATTATTATTATTATATTATTATTATTATTATTATTACCATTATTATTATCATAATTGTTATTAATATTATATTATTATTATTATTATTATCATTATTATTATTATCATTATTATTATTATTATTATTATTATTATTAGTAGTAGTAGTAGTAGTAGTAGTAGTAGTAGTAGTAGTAGTAGTAGTAGTAGTAGTAGTAGTAGTAGTAGTAGTATTCTCCTTCTTCTTCTTCTTCTCCTCCTCCTCCTCCTCCTCCTCCTCCTTCTTCTTCTTCTTCTTCTTCTTCTTCTTCTTCCTTCTTCTTCTTCTTCTTCTTCTTCTTCTTCTTCTTCTTCTTCTTCTCCTCCTTCTCCTCCTCCTCTTCCTCCTCCTCCTCCTCTGCTATTCGCCCTCCTCTACCTCCTCCTTTCCTCCTTATATTGCAGATGATGCCAAGTTGTGGTTTTAATGATTTATCACGGGGAAATTGAAATTGCTGATACATTTTCTACTCAAAGTCTAAAAAGACACAACCAACAAGACACACGCCCAGTCGAAGGCAAAGCACCTATCACTAATGAACACATCAAATCCCTCATCCTTTTCAACCATGCGATTCCAGGGTGGGTAAAACATACCTTACTATATCTGGGGGGGGGGGGGGGGGGGGAATTACCGTCATCATTTTGGAAAGTTCAGAGACCAATTTCTTGAACATTATCCAGTAGATTTAACTAAGCTTAAATAGACAAACACAAAAACAAAAAGAAAACACAAACAACTAGGATAACTGGGACGAGGCTTCACTGACCCAATGCTAATTCCATAGAAGTTATTTGTTTTGTTTTTGTTTTTAAGGCTTTTACGGCGCTTGCAACACATTAAGGTTATATCAGCGCCAGTAAAAAGGAAGAAAATCGGATAGTAAAAAGTTCTAGAATTACAATTAAAGCACAAAAGAAACGGTGAGACAAAGGGGAATTGGTTCAAATAGGGAACAGTTGTAGATTCCAAGAGCACACCGTCAAAGTACTTAGTTTGAGATCACCTAAAAGTCTCATCCAGACACAAGCACAGGTCCCCACTAAGAGGAAAACACTCAAATGTTTACAAATGATATATAATATACAAAACATAATACAGTGCATAACAGAGAGATGATTTACAAGGAAAAAAATATCATCTCCCAAAACTAACCATACATTTGAATGTTTCACTCTCAGCCACGGTATCCGACCAGGGTCAGGACAAAACCAAGAAATCTCATTCTAAGACAAGACAGAAAGCAAGTTGCAAAACAGATATAGGGGTATAGAAGACAGTAAGTACCTCCCTGCCCACTATGGGAAGTAGGAACCCCACCCAGTTAGAAGATATTTGGACAATGACCCAATGCTAATTCCATAATAAGTTATTTGGACAAAAGACTTCTATGTGATTAACCAGTTAACTGTCGTGCTCTGGAAAGAAACGTATTAAAAATTTTGGACAGAAAACTCCTCCTTTAAATATCAATCGATTTCAATGACCTTTATCTTGACAAGAACGTCGCCGAGGTGCCAGGTTTGAGAGTTTTCTGCCAATATGAAGGTCATTTAAATCGATTGATATTTGAATGAGGAACTTTATGGCCAAACTTTTTAATACATTTCTTCCCAGAATACGTCAGTTAACTTGTTAACATGGTAACATTGTGTTGTGTAGAGAAATAGTGTCACGTCCTGTCACACAAGTTGTGGCGTAGATGATGATGATAATAATAATAACAATAATAATAATAATAATAATAATAATAATAATAATAATAATAATAATAATAATAATAATAATAATAATAATAATAATAAATAATAATAATAATAATAATAATAATAATAATAATAATAATAATAATAATAATAATATAATAATATAATAAAATAATAATAATAATAATAATAATAATAATAATAATAATAATAATAATAACAACAATAATAATAACAATAATAATAATAATAATAATAATAATAATAAGAGAAGAAAGAAGAAGAAGAAGAAGAAGAAGAAGAAGAAGAAGAAGAAGAAGAAGAAGAAGAAGAAGAAGAAGAAGAAGAAGAAGAAGAAGAAGAAGAAGAAGAAGAAGAAGAAGAATTTTTTTTAAAGGATTTTACGGCGCTTGCAACACATTAAGGTCATATCAGCGCCAGTAAAAAGGTAGAAAATGGGATAGTATAAAGTTCTAGAATTACAATTAAAGCACCCAAGAAAAGGTAAGACAAAGGGGTTTAAATAGGAAACAGATGTAGATTCCAAGAGGGCACTATCAAAGTACTTAGTTTGAGATCACCTAAAAGTCTCATCCAGACACAAACACAGGCCCCAACTAAGAGGGATACACTCAAATGCTTACAAATTATATATAATATTAAGAAAACATAATACAGTGCATAACAGAGAGATGATTTACAAGGAAAAAAATATCATTTCCCAAAACAATAACTATGCATTTGACTGTTTCCCTCCCAGTCAGGGCCAGGACAAAACCAAGTAATCTCATTCCAAGACAAAGACAAAATACAAGTTGGAAAACAGACATACGGGGATAGAAGACAGCATGTACCTCCCTGCCCACTATGGAAGGTCAGGAACCCCACTCAGAATAATAATAATAATAATAATAATAATAATAATAATAATAATAATAATAATAATAATAATAATAATAATAATAATAATAATAATAATAATAATAATAATAATAAAAAATTATCTTATATTTTTACACTAGCATTGATGTATTTATGTTGCTTTGTTTTTAAAGGGAAGCCGTCAACAAATTTGATGACTTCCTAATTTCTTTTCATCTAAACCTAGCTAACTCTTATGCGTGCATCTAGTAATCGGTTTCTTGTTGGCAACTGGAGTTTTCAATGCCAAATTGAAAAAAAGAGAAATTGGCATTTATTGAAACTGTTCGGCTTCGTGTCATATTTTGGTTTGTACTTAATTTCATCTAGGGTATGTTCCTATGCAACATTATAGTGAACTATGGTCTGGTTGTATATAGTGTAGCTAATTAATAACACCATGACACATATAAATAATAAAATAAAACACAACCGCTGTACGCTGTATCGTGTCTAGTTAAGAAAACTAAAAAAACAAAAGACAAAAAAAAAAACCAACTCTAATCTCCCTCCTGGTGCATAACTTTATGTGAAATACAAGTGGCGTGGGACTGTGAGATGTGGACATTACTTTAAGGAGTGAATCCAAGGCTGAGGAAAAAGACACCCAGTGGAGAGTAACCCCAAATCTAAGTTGGGTGGTCACAAGTGGGGAATGAACCTGGGACTGTGGGAGGTGGACACCGGAGGGCATTGAACCCGGAGCTAGGGGAAGTGGACATAAGAGGGAAGAAACCCTTGGACTATGGAAGATGCAAACCAGTGGGGAGCGAACCCGAGACTCAGAGATACGGATACCAGTGGGGAGTGAGTGAATCCAGGGCTATGAGAGGTGAATACCAGTGGGGAGTGAGCCCAGTACCAGGGGGTGTGGACACAAGTGGGTAACTGAACCCAGGGATATGGAAGAAGACATCCAGTGGAGACTGAACCCGAGACTATCTGGAGCGGACACCAGTGAGGAGTGAACCTGGAACAATATGTCTACATCCTGTAATCTTGGCCATGCAACTTCCATAGTCTTGGGCTCGTTCCCCACTGGTGCCCATTTGATGTAGTTTATGGATTACTTTTCACTGGTGTCCTTATCTCATTTGTACCGGGTTTATACTCTATTGGTGTGTTTTTTATAGTCCCGGGTTCGCTCCCCACTGGTGTCCACCTCTAACAGTTCTGGGTTCACTCCCCACTTGTGTCCACCTCCCAGTCTTTGGTTCACTCCCCATTGGTGCCCACCTTACATTATTCTGAGTTCACTCCCCACTGGCGCCCTCCCATAGTCTCTGGTTCACTCCACACTGGAGTGGATTTCGGTGGGGTCTGGTATTCAGCAGTTCCCCCATAACAGAGATGATTTACAAGGAAAAAAAATATCATCTCCCAAAACTATAACTATACATTCGACTGTCTTCCTCCCAGCCAAGGACTCCAGCCAGGGTCAGGACAAAACCAAATAATCTCATTCTAAGACAAAGACAGAAAGCATGTTGGAAAACAGATACGAGGAGATAGAAGACACAGCAAGTACCTCCCTGTCCGCTATGGGAGGTCGGGAACCCATCCAGACACTATCAGTGTACTTAGTTTGAGATCACCTCAAAGTCCCATCCAGACACAAGCACAGGATTCCATTATAAGGAATGCGCTCAACTGTCTATATATACACTCAAAACAAAATAATGATAGAAAAAACAAGAGTGTTGAGTTACAAGGAAAAAAATATCTCCAATAACTAATACTATACATTTGACTGTTTCCCTATCGGCCATTGACTCCAGTCAGGGCTAGGACAAAACCAAGTAATCTAATTCAAGACGAAGACAGACATCAACTGTAAAAGGGGATAGAAGACACAGCAAAAGTGACCTCCCACCCCGCCATGGGCGATAGGAAAACCCCACCTCAGTAAAGCGCTTTGAGCACATTTCATGGATATTGCGCTATAAATGAGCTCACGTTGTATATTTTAATGGTGTCCAAATTCGCCCGGGTGCAGTCGAGATTTTTTTCTGACCCCCCTGTCCGCCCAGCAATGAATGGGTAGCTGAGTCTGTTAGATTTGGTGGAAAGTACTTTGCGATAGACTAGCAAGCAATTGCTATAGTCCATTTCAGGCAATAGAAACCGAGATAAACTCCGGCTCCATGAGCATAATGGCTCTGAAGGACTACTTTTTTTTTTTAATTCCCCCACCCAAATGAAATTCCACCCCTAATCCCACCTCACCCTTCAGCATAACAATATATACGACCAACAAAAGTACACAGATAGGATTTCATACATAACATTTGTAATGACATTTGTTTATTTTATGTTTTAATTAATCATGTCTGAAATAGTGTAACAAAATCAAATATAACACATATATATATAAGAATAATAATAATTATATATATATATATATATATATATATATATATATATATATACATACATATATGGTGATATCACATGACAGTGGAAACATAGACCCCTGGGAGAGTGGGGGAGGGGGATGGGTAGGGGTAAGAAGATGGGGGGGGGGGGGGGGGGGGGAGAGAAAGAAAACCAAAATGTATTTTTCAACTATTTGCCTTTTAATCCTGATTCTCATTCAAATGGAAAGACAATAACATAAAACAATATAATATTGCATTTCGGGAAGAGGGGACACCACCAACCTATGCAGCATCATCATTTATCATTATATAAAAATTACAATAACTTTTGAATGGTCTGGGCTCGTCACATACTCCTACAGGCATTGTCATTATAACACATTATAACTATGACACATTGTAACTATAACACATTATAACTACGACAGATTGTAACTATAATACATGTTAACACAATGTAACGATAATGCATTGTAATTATAACAACTTGCAACGATTACGCATTATAAACACATTGTAACTATAAGATATTATATTTATTACACATTGTATCCATAACATATTGCAACTATAAACACATTGTAACGATAATAACACATTGTAACTATGACCATATTAACCTCGTATAAAACCTAATATTCTATGCATCACTCCCAACTGTTCTCTAAACAATAATAAATAAATTGAAACTTTTTCTTATATAATTATGTTGAGATAGATAGAGAGAGGACACACACATTTAGGTCAGTAAAAAGGAAGAAAATGGGATAGTCAATAAATTCTAGATTTGCAATTAAAAGCACACGATAAAAAATAAGACAAAGGGGAATTGGTTCAAATAGGGAACAGATGTAGATTCCAAGAACATACCATCAGTGTACTTAGTTTGAGATCACCTAAAGGTTTCATCCAAAGACAAGCAAAGGTCTCCACCAAGAGGAATACACTCAAATGTTTTTAAACTGTTTTTAAAAAATTTAAATAAAAAAATAACAATGCATAATAGAGATGATTTACAAGGGGATCAAAATAATCTCCCAAGATTTATATGTAATAAAGATTTGAATGTTTCCCTCTCACTTAAGGACTCCGGTAAAGGCCATGACAAAACCAAGCAATCCCATTCCAGGACAAAGACAGAAAGCAACTCGGAAAACATATAGTTATAGGAGGATAGAAGACCCAGCAAGTAACTCATGTCCATCATGGAAGTTCAAAGAACCCCATCCAGTAAAAATACCCCACCTTGACTTACTAGCTGTTGAAATCTGTGGACTTTATGATGAACAAAATGCTTGTTTGTTTTTTAAAGGTGCTTGCAGCACATTAAGGTCATATCAGCGCCAGTAAAAAGGAAGAAATTGGGATAGTAAAAAGTTTTAAAATTACAATTAAAGCACCCAAGAAAAAGTAAGACAAAGGGGAATTAGTTCAAATAGAGAACATGTAGATTCCAAGAGCACACTATCAGTGTGCTTGTTTGAGATCACCTAAATGTCTCATCCTGATACAAGCACAGGTCCCCACTAAAAAGAACACATTCAAATGTTAACAAATCTAAAATATATGTAAAACTATAATAAAACAATGCATAAGAAAGAGATGATTTACAAGGAAAAAAATTATTATCTCCCATTTGACTGTTTCCCTCCCTCCCAGCCTAACATTCGGTGAATTCGCTGAGTTTATAGAGGCAGATCAAGCCAGTGGATGGGAGGGAAATCCTGCAATTCCTGCGACAATCACCTGTCTGGCTACTCACGACTCAGGTTCACAGCTAGGTCGAGACCATATTTAATTGATCATTGATATCCTTCAACTCTTTCACTGTTATCATATCTCTCCCCCACCTCCTCCCCCCTTAAAAACATTTTTATTACAAACCCTGACTTCTTGCATTCAGCATAATTTGATCAGCATTCCCATATTCTCATATTTTGGACGTCACAGCGTATTAAAATCAGAGAAATCAGGCAGGTTGGAAAGTCATGTGTTTTGTTTTTAGGACTTTTAAGACGCTTGCTACACCATCAGGTTATTTCAACACCAGTAAAAAGGAAGAAAATGGGATCATAAAAAAAATCTAGAATTACAAGTAAGGTACCAAATAAAAAATAAGGCAAACGGAAATGGTTCAAATTGGTAACAGATGTAGATTTCAAGAGCACACCATCAATGTACTTTGAGTTTGAAATTAGACATATCCAGACACCAGCACGGGATCCCATTGAGAGGAACACACTCAAATGTTTACAGAATATGTCCAAAACATCAAACATAACACTACATAACAGATAGATGATTTAAAAGGGAAAAAAATTAATACCATACCTTTGACTCTTTCCCTCCCAGCCAGGGCATGGACAAAACTAAGCAATCTCATTCCACGACACAGACAGAAAGCAAACTCAGAAAACAGATATAGGGGAAAGAAGAAGGCACAGTAAGTGACCTCCTGCCCACCATGAGAGGTCAAAAGACCCCACCCAGTGCTCCAAATTGACAGAGGCAAAATGTCCCCATTGTCAAAGTAATGAGTTGTTTTGTTTGTTTTTTATGTTTTAAAGGGTTTTACGGCGCTTGCAACACATTAAGGTCATATCAGCGCCAGTAAAAAGGAAGAAAATGGGATAGTAAAAAGTTCTAGAATTACAATAAAGCATCCAAGAAAAGGGAAGACAAAGGGGAATTGGTTCCAATAAGAAACAGGTGTAGATTCCAAAAGCACTCTATCAAAGTACTTAGTTTGAGATCACTAAAAGTCTCATCCAGACACAAGCACAGGTCCCCGCTAAGAGGAACACACTCAAATGTTTTACAAATCATATATAATATAAAGAAAGCATAATACAGTGCATAACAGAGAGATGATTTACAATGAAAAAAAATCATCTTCCAAAACTAACTATACATTCGACTGTTTCCCTCTCAGCCAGGGCATCTGGCCAGGACCAGGACAAAACCAAGTAATCTCATTCCAAGACAAAGACAGAAAGCATGTTGGAAAACAGATATAAGGGGATAGAAGAAACAGTATGTACCCCCCTGCCCACTATGGGAGGTCAGGAACCCCACCCAGAAAGTAATGAGTTGGAATAACCATCAGAATAAATGCAATCCAATATCATCTAAGCTTATCCCACAACTAGAAAATTAATTATTTTAAATAAAAAAAACAAAAAACAATAATAATGTCTATGTCACAACCAGGAAAAACAAAATAAAGATTGAGGGGTGGGGGGGGGGGGGGGGGGGGGGGGGTAGGGGGGGGGAATTGAGTTACAAATTTGGTAGCAGGACATTATTATAATATAATATTCGTAATATAATATTCGTAAGATATTTTAAAAGTAATATTCCTTTCATCATCATCATTGTCATCATCATCTACAACAACAATGATGATAATAAAAAAAAAAAAAATTAAATTAAATTTTTAAAAAATAAAAAATAAAATAAAATAAAAAATAATAATATTAATAGTAAATTTTAACCAAAAAAAGTATATTATTGTTGAAAGCAGCCATAGCAACATTTTACTCACACACATATATAAACATGGACAAAACACACTTGCACACATAAAAAAACACACATACAGTCACACAAACACACACACATTAAGTAATGATAATGATGGCATCCCCATATCAAAACCAGCATCCCCTCATTTCAATCTGTCTCTCCTGGAGAAAGCCACCGTATCCACATCCATCATCTGCATAACTTTGCCTTCCACACGTCTTTGCCACATATTTCGTCATTTTTGTTTAGAAAAAAAAAATTAAAGAAAAAGTCTTTGCCGCATATTTCACCCTTTCCTATTAAATTGAGTTTTGGCGTTTAGAAAAAAACAAACAAGCGTGACATGCGACTAGTGGCTGATCGTAATGCTTATCAGAATCGATTGATGTTCGAAGACCAGAATTTTTTTAGAACCCTAACAAACTTTAGGCTAAATGATAAAGTGGAATCTGCACGAAGTCAACACTCTGAAAGTCAGCTCCAATTTCAGGATTCCACTGTCTAGGTAAACTAAGATAACCCCCAATACCGTCTAAACATCTCTTAAGCAAGTTTGAGGTTTAAAATATTTGGGCGTTGGATTTTTTATTTATCTGTATTTGAACAGGACAAAATAAATAATGTATTTTCTAGTTTAGGCCAGACATACCCAAATATCACAATATTATGTCAACAAATCGATCGACCCAGCCCACTGGTCAATGTGCCCCGATGTTATAATATGGAAACAAATTTATCAACCCAGCCCACTGTTCAATACTCCCCGATGTCATAATATTATGTAAACAATTTTATCAGCCCAGCCCACTGTTCAAATAGAAATTTCAACTAATTCAGAGATCACAGATGGTAAGTCTTCCATATAACATTGTCGACTATATGGTGTGTCATTGAATTTTTACAATGTACACACGTGTACATGGATCATTGGTGTGTAACACACAATCTCTACCACTACATCATCATAACTGTCCCTACTACAACCACCACCACTACATCATCATCACTGCCCCTACTACAACCACCACCACTACATCATCATCACTGCCACTACTACAACCATCATCATTATATCATCACTACCACTACAATAGCAACCACCACATCATCATCACTACCACCACTACCACAACCACCATCATCATCACTACCATTACTACAACACCACCAGCACCACCACATCATCATCACTACGACTATTACTACAACCACCAGCACCACATCCCTACCACTACTATTACAACAACCACCACATCAACATCATAACCATTACTACTACTATGGAATTGTGAAGAAAAAAAAATTCTTTTTATTTTTAAAATTTTCTAGAAAATAAAAAAGAGTGTTTTGTTTTTGTTTGTTTGTTTTTAAGGGTTTCACGGCGCTTGCAACACATTTAGGTTATATCAGCGCCAGTAAAAAGGAAGAAAATGGGATAGTAGAACGTTCTAGAATTACAATTAAAGCACCCAAGAGAAAGTAAGACAAAGGGGAATTGGGAACAAATAGGGATCAGATGTAGATTCCAAGAGCATACCATCAATGTACTTAGTCTGGGGATCATCTATAAGTCTCACCCAGACACAAGCACAAGATCCAACAAAGATGAATACACTCAAATGCTTACATTTCATTATACATTAAAAATAACAAATATAATAATACATAACAGAGAGATGATTTACAAGGAAAAAAATATCATCTCCCAAAAAAATAACTGTGCATTTGACTGTTTCCCTCCCAGCTAGGACTCCGGCCAGGGTCGGGACAAAACCAAGCAATCTCATTCCAAGACAAAGACAGAAAGCATGTTGGAAAACATATAAGGGGATAGAAGACACGGTAAGTACCTCCCTGCCCACTGTGGAGGTAGGGAACCCCACCCAGTAAAAAGAGTGTTTTAATACAAAGGTAGGTGAGGGCTTAAGAGAAATGGATATTTTTTTAAAATATATTTTTTATTAGGTTTTAAAAAAATAAAGTTTATATTCATGATAAACACTGTGAGGTGTCATTAACATTACCGCCATGTTTTGAGTTTAGATTTCTGTTATAGTCCGTCTTGCCTTTACATTTGTATATTGTTTGCTTGTTTAGAGTAATAATTTAATATTGCTCTTTCATACAGGGCTTGTATGAATAAATAGATATATATTGCATCTGCATCACAACAAATCTTCGCATTTTTTGACGTTACTGGCAAAATTTACGGCATCATTTCACTAATTTGGGGGGTGGGGGAGAGGAGGGGGGGGATGGCATTTTCCTGGAGGGATAGTTCAATGGGAGGGAGGAGAAAACAACTTTATATGAAATGACAATATACATTGTTTTGTTTTTGTTTTTATGGGTTTTACAGCGCTTGCAACACATTTAGGTTATATCAGTGCCAGTAAAAAGCAAGAAAATGGGATAGTAAAACGTTCTAGAATTACAATTAAAGCACCTCAGAGAAAGTAAGACATAAGGGAACTGGGAACAAATAGGGATCAGATGTAGATTCCAAGAGCATACCACCAATGTACTTAGTTTGAGATCACCTATAAGTCACATCCGGACACAAGCACAAAATCCAACAGAGAGGAATACACTCAAATGCTTACATTATACATTCAAAATAACATATAAAAAATACATAACAGAGATGATTTACAAGGAAAAAAATATCATCTCCCAAAGCAATAACTATGCATTTGACCGTTTCCCTTCCAGCTAGGAATCCGGCCAAGGCCAGGACAAAACCAAGTAACCTCATTCCAAGACAAAGACAGATAGCATGTTAGAAAACAGATATAGGGGGATAGAAGACATGGTAAGTGCCTCCCTGCCCACTATGTTTTTGTATTTGTTTTTAAGGGTTTTATGGCGCTTGCAACACATTAAGGTCATATCAGCGCCAGTAGAAAGGAAGAAAACAGGATAGTAAAAAGTTCTAGAATTACAATTAAAGTGGCCAGGAAAAGGGAAGTCAAAATGGGAATTGGTTCAAATAGGAAACAGATATAGACTCCAAGAACACACTATCAAAGTACTTAGTTTGAGATCACCTAAAAGTCTCATCCAGACACAAGCACAGGAGCCGTCTAAGAGGAATACACTCAAATGTTTAAAAATCATATATAATAAGAATACAAAACATAATTCAGTGCATAACAGAGAGATGATTTACAAGGAAAAAAATATCATCTCCCAAAACAATAACTATACATTTGACTGTTTCCCGCCCAGCCAGGGACTCCGGCCAAGGCCAGGACAAAACCAAGTAATCTCATTCCAAGACAAAGACAGAAAGCAAGTTGGATAACAGACACAGGGGGATAGAAGACAGTATGTACCTCCCTGCCCACTATGGGAGGTCAGGAACCCCACCCAGCAATATACATTGTAACAGCTTCAAAATTGGGAGGGAGGGGGGGGGGGGGGAGAGAGGAAGGGTGTGTGGATGTGTGGATGTGTGTTTGTGTGTGAGAGAGAAAGAAAGAGAGAGAGAGAGAGAGAGAGAGAGAGAGAGAGAGAGAGAGAGAGAGAACCATCAATATTCCTTCATCAGCCCAAGTTGTCTTGAATACAAATCAAAGGCTTCATTAGGGAGGAAGAGTCAATGTTAACAAAATGCTACAAATCAAAGTCAAAGGACCCCAGCCAGCCATCACATTTTGTGAAATGAAATGACACAACTGATAGGAATTCCTCTACAGTCTTAGACTGTGTTTTAACCACGAGTGACGTATTTCCCCCAAGTTTTGTCTGCATTCTCCATTAACACTAACATAGTAGGACTCTTTCCCCTTCCAATCCCCGAAGGCTGGATGTTTTGTCTTTTTTGTTTTTAAGGGTTTTACAGCGCTTGAAACACATTAAGGTCATATAGCGCCAGTAAAAAGGGAGAAAATGGGATAGTAAAAAGTTCTAGGACAATTAAAGAACTCAAGAAAATGTAAGACAAAAGGGAATTGGTTCAAATAGGAAACAGATGTAGATTCAAAAAGCACAATATCAAAGTACTTAGTTTGAGATCACCTAAAGTCTCATCCAGACAAGAACACAGATCCCCACTAAGAGGAATACACTCAAGTATTTACAAAACATATATATAACATGAAAACAAAAATAATATGGTGCATAACAGAGAGATGATTTACAAGGAAGAAAATATCATCTCCAAAAATTCTAATGTATATATTTGACTGTTTCCCTCTCAGTCAGGGCCAGGGCCAGGACAAAACCAAGTAATCTCATTCCAAGACAAAGACAGAAAGCAAGTTGGAAAACAGATATAGGGGGATAGAAGACACAGTAAGTACCTCTCTGCCCACTATGGGCTGGATGGTTTTAGTTTTGCTGTCCTGGCTTCTATCATACTTATGCCACACAGTGCAGGGTTGGGTTATGACCTGCCGGGGACTTGTGTTGTACAAATAGGTCAAAAGCTGTTAGATTCTAAAATAATTTCACCAATAGGGATACATTAAGATACCTAAACTCAGCAACACGATCACTGCCTGATCAACAAAAACAACAACAAACAACAGATTGGAAAACGATTCTCTAAAATTCCTTTAAACTCATTATTGGAAAATGAACGCCACTAATTGGTTATCCATACAATGATTTAAAACATTTTAAAGAAACACAACAAAAAACAAACATTTTCTCGAAATGCAGCAAATCAAAACAAAATAATATTATGAAGCATACTGGAAGTTTACCAATGAGAGTTGCAAATGAATACAAGTAAATGAATGCACATTTCTCTTTATATGTCTTTAAATGCAATCTAGCACCGTCCAAAAAAAAAAAAGAAAGAAAAATAACCAAAAAAATAACAAAAACAAAATCCAGTAAAAATAAAAATAAACCAACTCAAAAATACATTAAAATATGTGACCATTCTTCTAGACACGGTATTATGCCAGAATGAACTAGATAAGGGAAAATCTTGTCAAAATGTTGAGAACAAGGAAATTTTTTGATTATTTTGAATTCTAAGCAATATGGTTAACTCCCCTGACTGGAGTCAAGTTATTTAAATTTAAGCTCAAATCTTATCACTAAAGCTTGATATTCCATTTTAATCATTAGGTACCTCCAAAAATAATGGGGTCCTGTTTTGAGAAAATTGAGAAGACATAAATAGTTTTCTTGTGAGTGGATCGAGATCAATCACTAACTGGTACACATTTCCTGGTGTTGCTTTGCCATAGCAATCTACTGCCTTTTCACGCAAAACTAGTCTATCTCAGTTACAGATAGTGACAGAGTGTATGTTGCCTCAGCATAACCCATCCAGACAAAAGTACAGGAACCCACATGCACATATTAGCATTTCCATTACAACAATGAGCCCATGCGATTTGAGTTATCAGACCTGCTAATAAGTTCACGTTGACAGGAACCCAATGAAAAAAAATACAACCAAATGCTTACAAATAATTGTATTCAAAACAAACAACAACAAAAAGCAACTAAAACAGTACAAAGCAGACAGACGATTTACCAGGAAAAACATCTCATCTCCCAAAAATAACACTAATACTAAACATTTGATTTTAATCCTCTCAACTGATAACCTTGACCCAACGTAATCTCACTCTAATACAAAGACAGAAAACAAACTGGAAATGAAAAATTGGTATTCAGGGTAAGGAGGCATGGCAAGTCTTACCTTCACCTTCATCATTGGACATCAAAAGCCTCCCCTACCATTCCACGTGTAAAATGTGAGTGCGTATCAAGTTTGATAAGACCATTCACATATTCTCCACATGGCATGGACCCAAATAAAAACATCTATCTGAAACCAGCACAAGCATTATAAAACAACCAGTGCTAACAAACCATCGCATAAAGACTTCCAACACAACCACACAGGTGGTCAGGTGTGTGTAGAACAATCAATAGTAATGGAAATCTGGGTCTGACCAAGAGTGATCCAATGAGAATAGCATGAAATTCTGATGCCATTTTAGTGGAAATTCAGTCCTGACAGGAATGAAACACTAGAGTCAATCAATACACCAAGGTCATAGTCAATCAATACACCAAGGTCATAATAATAAATCCTTTTGCTATGGACTAATTTATTCTACCTACACGAAAACACTTGCTAATCACAACTTATTCTGTCATTATGTCAGCCCACAACAACAAGGAATAATGTAAGAAAAAAACCAATAAAAATTACAAATAATAATAATAATAATAATAATAATAATAATAATAATAATAATAATAATGATAATGATAATGATGATGATGATGATGATGATGATGATGATGATAATAATAATTATAATAATATATAATTCATTGCATCCACTAGACTTTACAATAAAATTCACACACACAGACACACATAAACACAAATAGCAGATACAAATATGCAAACACGCACACTGACACACACACACACATGAACCATTTCTTTCCTTGAAAAGAAGAGATAAATACTAAAAACCAGTCCAAACAGTTAATATGTACATGACTCATTTCTGCAATAGTCAGCCACGCAATGGCTCATGGGGGTTCAACAATTCAAAGCACAAATGTATAATCATAATAATATTGTAACAAAAGTTGGAAGGCAAGGAAAATAATCCAAGAACCATCGGCATCAATTCACAAATGTCTTCATTCACCGAGTGGGTCATCTAAATCTACAATCCATTGACATAACATATCCCTATACAGCAATGAGTTTTATCAAATGAACATTACACACATACACACACACACATACATACATATATACAGAAACAAGCCACACAAGCACATGTTGTTTGTTTTTGTTTTTAAGGGTTTTATGGCGCTTGCAACACATCAAGGTCATATCCGTGCCAGTAAAAAGGAAGAGAATGGAATAGTAAAAAGTTCTACAATTAAAATTAAAGTACCCAAGAAATAGGAAGACAAAGGGGAATTAGTTCAAATAGGGAACAGGTGTAGATTCCAAGAGCACACTATCAATGTACTTAGTTTGAGATCACCTTAAAGTATCAACCAGACACAAGCACAAGATCCCTCTAAGAAGAATACACTCATATATTTACAAATCATATCTTAAAGATGAAAAAATAACAGTACATAAAAGAGAGATAATTTAAAGGAAAAATATATCATCTCCCAAAACTATCATTCGACTGTTTCCTCCCGGCAAAGGACCCCAGCCAGGGTAAAGACAAGACTAAGTAATCTCATTCCAAGACAAAGAAAGAAAGTAATTGGAAAACAGATATAGGGGTATAGAAGACGCAGCAAGTACCTCCCTGCCCACTATGGGAGGTTGGGAACCCCACTTAGAGCAATGAACATTACCATTACCATTAAATCAGCACACATACAACACACACATACACGCACACTAAGTAACAAGTCACACAAGCACATCACAGGGCACTTATCAACAATAGATTGGTTGGTACAATTGTTTGTGTCACTTAAATTCATCATTGCTGCTGCTCAACAATAAAACCCTGTATAGAAAGAACGAAACTGACATCACTCAGCTCTTTGTTACTAATATTTTAGACGGCCATTTTTACGAGTAGTTCTCACTAAATTATATCAATCAGAGTTTAACTGTTTAAGGTTACAAATAGTTTTGTGTGTTGGTACATTATATCCGGTTGGCGAATGTTGTGATTATTTTAACTAAATGCATAGCACCAATAATCGAAAATTGGATCAAATTGACTGCTAAATAAGCTCTATGTAAGACATAGGGTGATCCTAGTCTATGACTTATGGAACCCTTATCAAAAGTGTACGATACAGGGTGCCTGCTGATAAACTTTTCAGTCTCACTGTACGACATGTAACAAATAGATATCGGTAGCATATTGTCAAGTGAGAGTGGGGTGTTGTCATTTGTATGAAATGATTGTTGATGATTTAGTTAAGGCCATCTCTAATCACGATTGTTTCTTTTTTTTTAAAAACAAAAACAAAAAAAAAACCAGCAAAGCAGCTTTTACAAAATGATGATGACACCAATTGTCCTTGCAACATTTCATTCATGATCTAAACAAATGACAAACAAACAAACAAACAAACAAACAAACAGGCCGACAAGCAGACAATGCTAGCTAGAGAAAGGTCTGAGGTGTTCTAATTGAATCTCTAGTGCTATCCTTTGCTCCATCACCTCTTGTAACTCCTGGTTCAATTCACTGTTCAGTCTGGTCAACACTGCATTCCGTTCCTTGTGAGTCTTCACTGCCATGTGTATCTCCCTACGGTCTCGGCTTCCTTGCCTGAAGGGAACATATGAGGGAGCGGAGAGGGGAGGGGATGAGAGGGGGGGGGTGTAGAATAGATTCAAATGTGAAGATCATTGCGGTAAAATAATGAGAGATAACAGTTTAAAATGGGGATCCTGACAGCTCAACTGTGCATGCAACAGGACCTTTATCCATCTCAGAGCTGCCAACCCTTCATATTCCAAAAGTGGAATCAGAATGTCAGAAAATAGGAATTTGAGAAAAACAATAGGATAATTCTATATCAAAATGAACACCAAACACATAAAGACAGTATTCGGGCACAGCTGGCAAAACTGCATATCACATGTATTAGGTAATGGAATGGGGAAGGGAGAAAGGAGTGCAATTAATTTTCCTACTTATCTCCCTTTTGGAAATCTTTTTCTCTCTCAAAATTCACCTTTTTAGCCCCCCATTTTTTTTTTCTTCTTACCATTATCATTTTTGAAAATCGGAATTTTAGAGACAGTGGCAGAATAGTGGAAAAGGAAAAGTGAAAATAGGAAAGATTCCACCAAAAGTGGAAGGGTTGGCAGGTATACGATTTGTGAGCACTTGACATTTTTTTTCTAATCGCCATGTTCACTCAGCAGTGATTGGATAGCTGGGTCTGTCTGATCTGATGGAAAGTACCTTGCAATATTCTAGTGTCCTATCCCAAGGGTGGCAAGCAAATTGCTTTTGTCAGCTTAATGCTAATCGGGATAAACTCTCATTCCATAAGCCTCGTGGTTCTGAAGACCGGTGGCCATGCCCTGACAATGGACCCCACATTATGTCTATCAACATATCTGCCTACTTGAACATTTCAAAATCAGTAACCAACACAAATTCATCAGTAATATATGGTAAAATTTCACTAACACTAAACCAAACCCCAAAAAATGTGAAATAAATTTTGTTGTTGACGGCCACCATTTCATTAGGAGTTAGAGATCGACTTGGCTATCATGGAAGTGGACTGAGTGTTACAACTTTAAGGGAAATTTTTTTTCTCTATCTTAAATCAGTACTATGTACCCTAAAAGAAAAAAAAAATTTTTTCCCTCCGACCAAATTGGTGAGAAATCAAAATCTGTAAAATTTCTTCCATTTCCATAAGTCTGTAATTGTCGCCTAATTTACGTGACGGTTACGAACGATCCGTAAAAGTGGACAAGTATGAATTAATCTTCACTTTAATTCAAGTGAGAAGATTAATGGACAAATAACATCCCGGTTACCTGAGACAAAGAGTTGGTTTGGGATGAAGACTGTCAGCTGTTCCACCATTGTCTACGGCATCTTCATCCTCCATCAAATCCTGTCATCAAATAGATAAGGATAAGAATCATCATAGTAATTAACATCAATATCATCATAATCATCATCATCAACACCAACAACATGTCTACTGATAAGCACCTTCTCATTTGACTAACACATTTAAGCAATTAATAATTTCTTTAAGCAATTAATTATTTATTTAAGCAATCACTTTTTCTTGTTATCACAATTTTCATGAAGTGTGTATACTTTATCATTGTCTGTCTGTCTGTGTGTGAAGCTGAGAAAACAAAACTCGACTCTCTTCAGCTTAGGCATTTCTCAAATTTTATAAGTAAAGCTTAAAATCCAATTTTGTGCACCCGACTCACTCCGACACTGTATCACTTTGAGATGGCTGCTCACATTCATCTTATTCATCTTTTCATTCAGACATTCAATCCAAAGAATGGTGAGATTGTTACAAAAATCAAAAACAACTTTTGACTAAAGTTGGCAATAATTAGTCTGTAGCATATCCCACATCTAATAGAGAGTGAATGTCAAACAACACGCCTACCTTCTCCACTCCTGATATATTCTGACTGACATCTGGAAGGAAACCAAAGAAAACAGCATTTTTTAAAATCTTAAAATTAAAATAGCATGAAAATGAAGAATAAACGTGAGCTTTATATAGCATAATATCCACAAAACATGCTCAAAGTGCTTTACAAAGGGTCCCTGAAAACAACAACATGTAACATGTAGAACGAGACATGATGCCTGTTAGGTGATATTACAATTTTTTTTCCAACAGAGACAACGCTGCTAACGGTAAGGTACTCATTTTACACCTGAGTATGGTGAGAGAATGTGAGAGCCTTTTCCAAGGACTCAACTATGCGCCGAGCAAGGCTCAAACCCAGGACCTTCCGATCCGAAAGCGAGTGTCATACCACAAGAGCACATAGCCACAATAATTGATATGAAGCTGCTAGAACCCATGGATGGACTGTGATAAACAATGAACAAAAACGAGTATAAAAGATTTGAAAAAGAACAAAATAAACATGGAATGTTTTGGGCTCAAAACCCTTCTTCATCAAATAACAAAAACAATCAAAACAAAAACAGAGAGAGAATGTGAGTAAAGATCCTTTTCAAAGGACTCAACTATGCACCACTCGGAGCAGGATTCAAACCTTGACCTTTCAAATCCGAAGGCCAGTGTCATCCAACTAGACCACATAGCCGCGTAGATTATTCACTTTTGAAGATTATAAAGGTTAACATAAAACACTGACATTGTGTGCTGATCAAATCTTGGCCTCGAGAGAAAGTGAACACGTCAGTTTTGCAAACTGATGGGAAACCCCACTTGTCTTTAAAATTGTCCAATTATAAACGAGGATTTATGCCAGATATCTATTGTCGTTGTGCATAAAATGTCAATCAGCTTACCAGAGGTCAAATCCAGAGCCACCGGCTTTGACGATCCCTGAAATAAAAAATAAATAAAATAAAAACATCACGTTGATTAGAGATGGTTTATTTGTCATTTGGATTACGAATATTAACTCTATAAAGGACCAGACTCAATTTCTTTTAAGGAAGGAAATGAGGGGGTAGGTGACACTACAAATTTACTATTTTTTGGAAATTTAACCAAAATAAGTTATTGGTTTGATAATGAACGTGTTCTTTTAACGTCATAGAAATAAAGAGAAAATATTATCATTTCTACTACTTTATCTATCATAACTCCATAATTTTTTACCTAAAATTGTCAAAAAATAATATCACCATTTTCATTTTCTTTAAAGCAAAATCAGTCAATTAAAATATATTGAATTTGATATAATTATACAAATCTTTTTGAAACTGGAATTAATTTTTTTTTAATTGAATTATTTATTGGCTGCAGGCAAATAATATGTATCAAATTTCAGGGAGGAATAATTGAGTCCCATTTCAAAATCAAATTTTTTAATTTCAAAGATCGAAATTTTAAACTCCAACCTTTAAAATGGTTTTGAAATTCATTTTTTATTCTGAAGACATTTTTGAAGACAAAATATTATATATTTAGATTTTAAGAATGCTTATTTGTTGGGTCCCCCCCCCCCCCCCCCCCAAAAAAAAAAAAAAAGATAGCAGCAGTTTCCATGGTTAGATTTTATTTTTTTCAACACGAAATGCTTTCATATTTCCTGACCATTCATTACTTCATATATCTATGCACATGACTTATAAGCTCTTGATCAAATTTTTAAAAAGCCTTTTTAGCCCCATTCCCCTCCTATCTCTTCCATTTCATTGTTTCCTTCCTAATTCATCTAGTTCTAACTGTGGCAAAAACGTTATCATTTTTTAAAAACAAAAACACTTGAGCTTTTTATATAGCACAATATCCACTTCATGTGTTCAAAGCGATTTACAAAGGGTCCCTGACCAACAACAACACGTAACATGTAGAACGAGACGTAATGGCCGTTAGGGGATATTACAATTTTTTTTTATGATAGAGACAACAATGTTAACGGCCAGGTACTCATTATACACCTGAATAGGGTGAGAGAATGTGAGTAAAGAACCTTTTCCAAGGACTAACTATGAGCTGAGCGAGGCTCAAACCCAGGACCTTCTGATCCGAAAGCGAGTGACATACCACAAGACCGCATAGCCTTGGATCTATGCTATCATGGTTGTGAATAATTTCTGGTACCAGGGTCACCCTGACATTGAACCAGATACAGGCTGTGTGTGGATCACGATTTATGATTAGAACAAATATCAAACAAACAATATAAAGGTATTTAAAAAAAACAAATGTAAATAGTTTTCATTATTGGCCACAACATTCATGCTTATGTGTGTATTTGTGAATAGTGAATTGAACACAAAGGACAAACTATTACTGATACACCTACAGGTAATAAGATATTATGTTCAAAATCAAGTAATATAGATGAATTCCAATGGTGCCAAATAGGTATAATATTTTATAGAAAAACAATTATACATGAAGATGATTCATAAGAAAGAAAAATAAAATCACCCCCACTCCCACTCCACACCAATATAAAGAGAAAAATATATTTATGAATTCTTCCCTTTATGTAAAGTAGCCAAATTATGGCCAGAGGTTTAACTCTGCTACAACACTTAGACAAAAGGCATTGTGGAAAGCGCTGACAGATTTAGGGCAGATAAAAAAGACAGTCAAGGTGTCAATCAGTACAGAGACCCCCAGCCCAGGGGACATGAGCTCTCCTGCCTTGGGGGGGATGGGGTGGGGGGGAATATCCATCTATATCAAGCAATGTCTTGGCCGTCCTACCCAAAATCGATGTCTTTCCTGGAACCTTTCCATTTTCAACACATTATCAGCAATTTAAATTTTTTTAAAACAATTTGTGCTTTACTTAAATAAATTTTAATATTTTCCGCTTTAACCAAACATTTGTTTAAGACGATAAAAGGTTCATATGTTACCTTTTGTGAGAAACGGGTCAAATTTGTTACTAGAAAGACAGTTCTTTTGACTCCATTTTGGGGTCAGAAATGTTTAGAGATAAAGTCTGTGTACTCTCCACAGACCTCATTATTTTCTATCCTATTCTTTTTTCTTTTTTTGATTTCCAATTTAATTACCAATTGCAGAAATTTGAGGAGAAAAAATAAAAAAATTAGAAACAATCTACGGTTCAATCAACAAAATGGTAAAACATATTAAATAGTATTTCATCATCCCAACACCAAAAAAAAATAATAAAATAAAATAATGTAAAGAAAATGAATCAAAATAAAATGAATAATGAAATACCATCCATCAATTTTTCAATGAACAATGAGCCTTATGATTGAAATGTTATGTGTATTGATGAAATAATTATCACAAAATATAAAACGGTAGATGAACTTCTTTTTTTTTTTTTTTTAAACAATAAAAAAGATAAAAAAGACAAAAAAATTTAAAAACTAAAACCCTCCACCAAACCAGACGACCATTGAATTAAAAACACAAACCAAAATACTTATAAGACTATGATAATAAATCAGACATAACTTAAATCTTTGACATGAAAAGAACCCAAAACAAATAGATAAATAAACAAATAAATAAATAAATAATAAATCTATACAAATGAGCGAATGAAATAACCAAATCAAAAGGTTTAATATCATATTCATGCACCCCTCTCGATCTCACCAATTTGACCATGCCTAGAGACACAGTGCGACGATGACTTTGCACTATTGGTTTTCTAATCACTCTTGGAGAAAAGTGTCTCCGCTGCAATGTAACAATGTAAGCATAAACGTGGTTTGTCAGAGACAGTAGACAGGACCAGTTTGGAATTATAACCAATGTAACAATGTAAACACTGTAAGAGACGGTAGACAGGACCAGTTTGGAATTATAACCAATGTAACAATGTAAACACTGTAAGAGACGGTAGACAGGACCAGTTTGGAATTATAACCAATGTAACAATGTAAACACTAAGAGACGGTAGACAGGACCAGTTTGGAATTATAACCCATCTCACTTCCAATCAATAAGAAATGCGTTTGTTTCAAGGAGCTAGACAAAGCATTTTATGGATCGAATGTTTATCCCCCCGATAGAGAAGAAGTTATTCAGACTTACCAACTTTTCAGAGACAAAATTTAGGAAATTTTTAGGGACAAATCTGAGATTAAAATGAAGTGGTGATTTTGATGGTGGTAAAGATAATGAGAATGATAATGATGATGGAGATGAAAATGATGTTGATGTTTTTTTTCTGAAAAATAAAATACAATTAAATAGAAAAAACAGCTGGAAATTAGGGAAATCATGAATGAGAACAAATATCAGGTTTTTCCCAACAAAATCTGGAGTTGGCAACTCTGGTAGTTTTATACCAACTTCTGATAAGATTCACCATGGGTCACATTTGCCAACCAACCTCAACTATTTCAAAATATCTATCTTATTTTCTCCAATATTTAGGCTCATTTTCTCATATTTCCCCCTAAAAATCACATTTTCCACATCAGCAACTATCTTAAATTTAATAGTCACTGAATTTCTAGAGAAAACCCAGTAATTCCTTTGGCAATCGTATATCTGGCCACTCAGATTCACATCAAGCTGGAGACAATTTAATCATACTTGAACTCTTCCACTTTTTGTCACAAATCCTGACCTTTTGCACTAGCATACTTTAGTCAACGTCCCCAAATCATAATATTTTGAGTCAAAGCGTATTAAAATATGAGAAATCATACAGGTTGGCAACTCTGCATGGTTTTGCATCAGTTAGACAAAATTTTGTTGGCTATTTGAAATTGTTAACTTATACAACTGTTCAATGTTCACTAGTGTTTCCTTCACTGAAACTACATATAATCTTGGACCATGTTTGTATATTTATTTATTTTTACTGTAAGAAACAAAGATGATTTGTAAACCTGCAGCAATGTGGAAAGAAAATAATCTGTAGAAGTTTAATAAATCCAAACTGCAAGAATTTAAACCCTCTTTCTATGAATCAACAAATAAAATTTTTGGGCCGCCAGTTAAGCATTTTAGGTTCCTTTGCATGAAAAGCAAATGTTTTAGCAACGGAGCTATCGGGACCTCCTAACCATGATAGCAAAGACAAAAAAAAAAAACAGAACAAAAATAATGATCAACATGACTGACCTCCATGATGGGTGGAGCTGAAGGGCCTGGATCTCCTGGTTTGACTATAGACTGGGCCTGGCAATGGAAATACACATTTATGAAGAAGTACGATGGAGATTTGAATTGCTTCATCTCTTATCTAAAAGCGACGCATCTTTGAAATTTTAAAACTGTGAGATGCCTTTGTTTGGAAAGTGCTGTACAAAAGTGTTATTATTATTATTATTAGTATTATTAGTATTATTATTATTATTAGTGTTATCATTATTATTATTATTAGTGTTATCATTATTATTATTATTAGTGTTATCATTATTATTATTATTATTATTATTATTATTATTATTATTATTATTATTATTATTATTATTATTATATTATATTATTATTATATTATTATTAGTGTTATCATTATTATTATATTATTATTATTATTATTAGTAGTAGTAGAAGTAGTAGTAGTAGTAGTAGTAGTAGTAGTAGTAGTAGTAGTAGTAGTAGTAGTAGTAGTAGTAGTAGTAGTAGTAGTAGTAGTAGTAGTAGTAGTTGTAGTAGTAGTAGTATCATCATAATCATCATCATCATCATCATTATTATTATCATTATTATGATTATTATCATCATCACCATTATCATTATAATCTTTATATGTGGATATCACTAACAGTCATTTAATTATTCTACATCCAAGTGCTGTTATTTCTCACCTCTTTGGGCGACACCCTTGGTGGTACAGCAGGAGCTACCAGTTGACTTCCTGGAACAGACAAGAGGTATCAGTAGGTATAATATCACGTATAGACAAAACAAGATAACAATGTTCGTATGAGCAACCACTGTGCGCATGACAAGCTAATGAATATGCATTACCTATGTGCTGCTGTAGCAACAATTACTTTCTCAAAATAAAATATATTACATTATCACCATCATCATTGACCCCACCACAATGACTACCACCACCCCCACCACCATCATCATCATCACTACCACTATTACCACCACCACTATTACCACCATCATCATCATCACCATTAACATCAACCGCTACAAGAACAAATTCAACAACAATAACAACAGAATTTTTTTTGCGTAACTTTACAACCATTGCAACCATTAATGAATGCAACACGATTGACAACAACCACATAGATAGTTGCTTTTAATGTTAAATCATATACAGTAAAATTACTTTAAACCGAAAGAAGCTAAACCGAAAAATACCTCAAACCGCAAAGAATTTAATAAATTGTACTTGTTTCTTCATTATCTTTGTAATAATTCTTCCGATGAACCGAAATACTTCTAAGCAGGACTTTCTTTAAACCGAAACAACTTGAGAGCACCTTCCCTTTTTCTCTCTCTATTTTTCTTCAAATATTTGGGAAGGTGGCCACACGTAATAATGCCCGGCAATATTAAACAAAGAGCCTAAGATGAGGTTGAGGGGTGGGGTGGGGGTGACGGGTAGGCAAACACTTCAATTTCAATCACTGCACTTGGGCTTCGCCAACACCACAATCGCACAGACTGGAAATGGAAGACAACGGGTGACTGGCAGGCGAAAAAGTAAAAAAGAGGGGGAGGTAGGGGTTTAGAATCTCGCAGGATGTTCTCGTTCGTGTGTTGATGCTTTGGAACTGACTGGATTTTCAACAAGACAATAAGGGGGTGGGTGTAGACAACTTACCATTGACATGCCATTTCATTTCCACTTTGTTTATATGTGTATGTGAGGGTGTGAAAGGGGGGGGGGGGGTTCTATGGAATTAGGCCTAATGACTTTTCAACAAAAGAGAGGTGTGTAGTAGACAGCTTAGCAATGACATGTCTTTTCATTTCCATTTCACTTCACCTCTGAGTAGCTGCGCATCATTCATTATCAATTATCACACGAGAACTTTCGATCTTATTTCAGCTTTACATTTTACTTAAAGATGTTTAAAATTAAGCACTGTACTTTAGCAATGACTATGAAAATTTTTGTTTTCTATTTTTGTAGGAAATACTATTCTTAAATCAAAGCCCTATCTCCACTGAGTAAAAATCTTTTTGAATTTTGAAAATCCATTAATATATAACAAAGTTATGCAGTTTCAAAGATGTCATTTATTTGGATGACTCACAAAGAGAAAAAAATACGGAAAATATGGGACGCTTTTTCTGCGTTTTATTCTGGTTTGTGGCTGTATCTCGCTTAATACGTGGAATTAGATATCAAAACTTAGCAATTTTATGGCAAAATTATCAGAAAATATGATGAAGACATCAGAAGAGTTCTAACTTGTATAGTTTTAGAGCTGTATGGCTAGGGTCAACTATAAATTTGTTTTAAAATATACATAATATTGATCATTTGGAACTTTTCCGAAGTGTAATCTTGTGTCTACAACCCATACAAATGTCAATGACACGAAAAATGCCTGCTGAATTATTATCAATCAGTCCCGTGAGACCATGGCTTATGTTAGTTCTAGTATTTATTTATATGAGAGAGAGAGAGAGAGAGAGAGAGAGAGAGAGAGAGAGAGAGAGAGAGAGAGAGAGAGAGAGAGAGAGAGAGAGAGAGAGAGAGAGAGAGAGAGAGAGAGAGAGAGAGAGAGAGAGAGAGAGAGAAAAGTACCTATCAAAATCGAATGAAATTTGAAATAGAAATAGAAGAAATGTGCATATATAACCTTATGAGCGACAAAATCTCTCCTCTTTGTAGTTTTAGAAATATTGTACTCCAAAGAGTAAAAATCTATTTTTAACAGTCTTCTGGTAATCGTACGAGTTTTGTCGCTTGACATAATCTAAAATGACCTCTTTTCTAACTGTGTGCCAACTTTCAGTCATATTCATCTATAAACAGCGTCGTAATTAATTTTTTAAAATAGCATATACGAAACGGCTTCGTCCCATATTTTGTAGCGAATTTGGGCACTTGGTGAGCGAAACAGAGGCCCAAAGATTTGTGCGGGATAGTCATTGCTAACTTACACATTGGAGTTTAAAATATAATACTATGTGAAGTCAATGAAAAAAAAGTTGAGCAAAGACGGAGATATGTTAAAAAATACGGCATCCCGACTCAACTTTTTCAACAATTTTGAATGGAAAAACAAAACCCCGAAAATATTTTTAAAATACAGCAAAAATAAAAAAATAAAAATAAAATAACATTTTAAAGAAATGGTTACCAAGACGGCATTTATTCAACAACTTTTTATTTAAGGGGAAACAACCCATGATGCGATTAAATGAGCAATTAAATAGTACCACCCTTGAAAAACATCGCAAAACGGGAACTTGCTTTAAACCAAAATGTCTTTAAACCGAAATGGTTTAGAAGGTCCCCAAATTTTCGGTTTAAAGTAATTCTACTGTATATACAAATGTATCCCAAGTATTTATTACAACTGATTTCAAAGGACTGGATGACAGAATGCCAACTTCAATTTATATCAAATGAAGTTCCATTTCCATAACAATAACAACAACAAAAAATGTTTAATCCACTTTAAATACACAGAATAGGTTGTTTCTTTACTTGTATGACGGCAGCAGGGAAATAAAATTAAAGTGCTACAAAGCCTTTGTCAGACCTACACTAGAATATAGTAGCTCTGTCTGGGACCCTCACCACAAATCAGAAATCCAAGATATAAAAAGAATACAAAACAGAGCAGTGAAATTTATAAATCAAAACAACAAGGATAAGAAAACATGAAACAGATTTAGATCCTGAACAGCTACAACAGAGAAGAAAGCGTGACAAAGTAACACTATTTTGGAGGGGCCTAAATGACCAAGTCAAATTACCCCTCGGTGACATTCAACAAAATAAGAGGAAGTCATCCAAATTTATGTTCAACATTGAGACAGTGGAATAGTCTCACATCTCTAATGAAATAAAAATACTGTGGTCTGTGGAATCTTCAAAATTGAAGTTACAGACTTTAAAAGGAAGAAAAAGCTATAATGTTCATTGGGTGTGTGGGTGTGTGTGTGTGTGTGGGGGGGGGGGGGTGGGGGATATAAATATCAGAGATGCCAAATAGCAATCAAAAACATCTCTCTTAAATCTCTTCTTTCCTTACAAGTGTATGGGGCCTCCTTTGTTGCCTCAATTCCATTGATATTATCTGTGTCTTGAGAAGAAATGGAATCAAAGGGCCTTCTTGGAGAGCTGCTTAGGTGTAAACTGAGGTGTGAACCCCCCCCCCCCCCCCCCGAGAAAAATCCAGAAACAGACATTTGCCATCCCTGATGTATAGACGAAAAAGCCTCTGTGGTGCTGTTGGTTTTTAATCCTTTTTACTTTTTAAAACACTTTGAGAACATTTAGTGGACATTGGGCTATGGAAAAGTTCACAGATTTGTTTTATTTTGTTTTGTTTTAGTTTGTTTCTTTGTGATCTTGTGGTATGACACTCGCTTTTGGTTTGGAAGGTCCTGGTTTCGAGTCTTGCTTGCACATAGTTGGATCCTTGGAAAAGGCTCTTTACTTACATTCTCTCACCGTACTCAGGTGTAAAATGACTACCTGTCCGTTATCAGCATTGTCTCTGTCTGGAAAAATGGTAATATCCCCTAACAGGCGTCATGATTTGTTCTACATATTTCGTGTTGCTGTTGGTCAGGGCCCCTTTGTAAAGCGCTTTGAGCAAGTTTAGAGGATATTGTACTGTATAAAAGCTCGATTAAAAAAAATAATTTAATTAACACGATAACGGCCTTACCCGTTTTGACATCCACTGACATGCTGCGGGTTGGGTGTGGTCTGGGTGGGGGTGCAGGCGGAGCATGACTGGGTTCTGTCGAGGCATCGGTAGGCATTCCGTCTTGACCTACGACAGGGGGAGGTAACTGGCCTCTCACGATTGCTGGAACTGTGTGACCACCATTGTTTTGGGATAAATACAAATAAAGCATTTATGTTTATACAATAGAAAACAATTTGCTTCCTTGTCTCCCCATTTCCCCAACAAAACAAATTAATAGAAAATTTTAAAGGATGATTTTCACACAGCGAGTGGCCAATCTAAGCAGGCAATCATTGCACCACATGTCATGATCATTCCAAACCAATCAAAAGCTCTCGTTGAATCTGTGGTTACTTCAAGGTGTTACATCTATCAACATAATGCACGGTGGGTCATTTCACATCAACGTTGATAAACATGCAAGCATTAGGTGTGAAAACAATCTTTCTCTCTCTCTCTCTCTCTCTCTCTCTCTCTCTCTCTCTCTCTCTCTCTCTCTCTCTCTCTCTCTCTCTCTCTCTCTCTCTCTCTCTCTCTCCTTGTTGAGTTTGTCATCAAAGCACCGAGTTAACAGTATGAAGATGGCGAAAGTTGAGATACAAATTAACCAACAGAAGAAGACCTTCCTTTCGGAGTTCCTTGAAGGGATAAAAATTTGGCTTTTCTACATACCTCTCATAAGTGATTGGTGGAGAGAGAGAGAGAGAGAGAGAGAGAGAGAGAGAGAGAGAGAGAGAGAGAGAGAGAGAGAGAGAGAGAGAGAGAGAGAGAGAGAGAGAGAGAGAGAGAGAGAGAGAGAGAGAGAGAGAGAGAGAGAGAGAGAGAGAGAGAGAGAGAGAGATGTTTTTACTACAAGAGACAAAACTTTCAAAACAGATTTAACAAGCTCTGTATACAAAATCTTATAAACCATCACAAAAGTAAAATTGTGCCCCTTTCTCCCCCTAACCCCCCAACTAAAAGAAAAAAAAAGACCATTAAAAACAAAGAATGTGAGAAAATGACACAATGAAGGAGTGAAGGCAAATCGTGAAATGACAACATCTACCATTCACATTGCACAGTTGCAAATATCAACATTAAGACATCGAATGAATGAATGACAGGCAAATTTAATTCCATGTTTTAAAAAAACAAAAACAAACAAAAACAAAAAAAACAAAAAAAACAAACGACACCACAAAGAATTAACGAAAAATAAAGTAGATGAAGAGGCTGTGAGATCTTGACGACATTTAATTTACAATGTTTAAAGGGAAGTAAGTGAAAATTTGAAATAATTTGTGTGTGTAAAATAAACGTTGATTCAACCTCAAATGCCAGAACTCTTCTCGTTTTACTCTTTTTTGGTAGCCGGTTACAGGACCACCACCATCTAGGAGTGCCAGATCAACAAGGTAACAAATACAGTAAATCATTTTTTTCCCCCAAAGATTGACCTCGATCAATATGTTTATGTAAGTGGGGGTGGAAGGGGTAAGGGGTGGGAGAATGGATAAATCACACCAAAAAAAAAAAAGTTTTAAAAATCATATATAGTTTTACAACCATTCACCCGGCACCTAAAGTAACAAAAATTTTTTTAATAAAAGCAAACCTACAAGAAAAATGACGTAATGCCCAGCCACTAACTGGTACCATTATTCATGTCAGGGTGATCCAGGGTGACCTTTGAGTCACAATTACCTTCATGAGGAAGTGGAATATTTTTCTCCACTAAACTTTATATTTAAACTCTAAATAAAAGTCCAATTTAATTCAAGTCTTATTTCATTGTCTTGGATTTTTTAACTCTAATTTCAGATTCTGGCTGACTCCAACATAATAATTTCCAGATTGAGGCAATGGGTAACGAATGAGGAAATAAGCAACAAAAAAACAACCAAAATTCCCTGGCAGGCGATAAGCGTAGCGTGTTTGGATGTCGGACTTGGTCAGACTCAAAGTCGATGTGACAGTAAAAACAAATTGTGATAAAATAATCCTGTCCAAGGAGCAAGAACTGCCAGACGTTGATTGGACACTCCAACCTCCATAGTATACACATACCTACCAAGTATTACCAAATATTCATAGAAATACGAATTTTTGGCTCCAGCTACAGAACTGTATTCTCCTATTTGACTCAATAAATCGTGTTGAAAAGGAAAGTTTAGTTCCTCAGAACCTATATTCAGGACTTAGGAGCTTTTTTGGATCATGCTGAGAGCAAATTATTTATTTCTAATGCCATATAAAGTGGATTTTTCATATTTTCCAGTGGAAATGACGACTTTTTGAAATTTCAAGTAGGCAGCCCTGGTATCCATAGACCTCTTAGAGAGCACAGGAACCATTGGATAAAAATGCATGTTTCAATGGACAGTCTCAATCCAACCATGGCCAGATTTCTTTGTTTCTATCCAATCATTTTTTCCCATAGCTATTTGGTTTATAACTGAACTGCCCCACTCTGAAGAAAAAACCAGTTCTAAAAATTTTGGCCAAAAAGCTCGTCCTCTAACAATTTGAATCTATCAAAATGATCCTCGTCTTGTTGAAAATTCTCAAACCTGGGACTTGCAGAAGCCACAAGTTTGAGAGTATTGGACAAGATGAGGATCATTTTAACCAATCAATATTTGAGGGACAAATTTTATGTCCAAAATTTTTTAATGTGCTGTTTCGATGTACGGCAGTGTATAGATCTAACCATTTTCACCAAGACAGCAGACATTGTGATGAGACTTTGGTTTGACTGAAGAAAAAACTTGAACTGGTCTTTGAGCTGTCAACAAATGCAAGGGAAGAGGAGGCAGGGGGTGGAGGAGGAGGAAGAGGAGGAGGAGAAAAAGGAGGAGGAGGAGGGGGAGTAAGAGAAAGAGGAGTTGAAAGTGGTGGAGGGGAGGAAGTTAATATAAGAGTTGGGAGAGGGTAATACCTGAACTATGTTTTTTGGGCGGCACCGGCCGTGGCCGTCCTTGTATGGGAGTATTATATTTAGAGTTGGGCATGGTGGAATCGGTCTGACTAGAATCCAATAAACCTTGAGAGTCGGCAGCCGTGGTGTTGGCCCGCTGCTTGGCCAAGGGAGGAGGTGTTGTGCTTTCCCCGTCCACCCTATCCCCACCATAGTCGTAAGGCATGGCCGAGTCTGTGAACAATCAATACACACACATACACACAACACCACATCCAAATACATGCCCACACACGCACAAGTCAAACATGGCACTGTTGATGTTTTGATGTTACTTGTTATATTGTAATCATTGACATAGGTGGGAATAATGTGACAAGACATCTTGCTTATTGTTCAAAAGCAAGATTAGGAAATAAGCTTTATAAACATTTGTAAAGTCTGATGACAAATAATGCAGCCTGCTCCCACTGCGTACTTGTTATGAAAAGAAATATTTGATTTTCTTAGTAAAAAGCTGTCATTTCTGAGTAAATTAATGAACATGATTGAATATAACAGCTTTGAAAAAGAACAAAATACCAAACAATACCAAACACAGGATATTTCGGGCTCAAACCCTTCTCCGGCCAATAACAAAAATGGTAAAAAGACAAATACGTCACGTAAACATGTCTGTTGTCTGTCTCAATTTTAAGTGATGTATTAATGTTTTCACAGTTGTTATTGACTGAAGAAGTGTTTCGAGCCTGAAACAAGTTGTGTTTGGTACTTTTTGAAAGCTGTTATAGCTGACCCCAGGCTAGAGTAAAAATCCAGCCTGGCATGGAAAGGGTTAAATGGGGACAAATTCCCACCTACGTCTTAGTGTTGATGATGGGGAGCAAAATGCCCGAGGTAACCAAACTATACAACATCAGTGGACTTCAGATTCAGGGGTTGGGGGGAACATTTAACAACTCCCCTGCATAAACCATTATGTCAGATATTACAAAGACAAATATCTCCATTCAAGGATCTGTTTGAATCCAAAGTCCACTGACAAAAACTGTCCCAACTAATGAGTTTTTGTGTTAATATTTGGGTTTTGGCTTCGATTTCAATTTATTCATGACATGTCAATACTTAGACAGCTAAATGTAAAATAAAAGGGATTTGAAAAAAAAAAGAATGAACAGAAATAAGCTGAGTAAGAAAGTATAAAAACCAAAATATTGATTTAAGATAAAAGACAATTAAAAGATGTCATCTTCAAAAAGAACGTCAAAGAAACTCTTGACTAGATCCATCTGTTCCCTTTATCTGATTTTGTTTTTTTTTTATAGAATTGACTGATTAAAATTTAAATTAAGTTTTATTCATCTTTCCTCGTTTTATGACTACTACCATTTAATTAACTCTTAACAACATGACTTAATTTTATTTAATTTATTATATATATATATATATATATATATATATATATATATATATATATATATATATATATATATATATATATATATATATCAGGTAAGAAAGCCTTCACAGCGAAGCACCAGTCTCCATATAATGTTATGTTAAGACAAAAATCGCATAAAAATAGTAAATCTTTCTCTTTGTTTTTTGGGGTTTTTTAAACACTTTAAGTCTCACCCCATTCCCCCCATCCCAGTCTTCCACCAAACATGTTAGGTATTTTTATTTCTTGTACTGATGTGTTACAGATAAATGGTTTCTGCATTTTCTGGGATGAATTGCATATCACATCATTTTGTTATAAATCTGATGTTAAGTCGAGATTATAGATAAAGCATCACAATAAATCTCAAGTCATAACTATGGAACTTGTAAAAGCAATATAAGGTGCACATACATGTTGACAAACCACTTGACTTCCCACTTGAGCCTATATGAGTGTATTCCAAATATATATATATATATATATATATATATATATATATATATATATATATATATATATATATATATATATAAATTAACAACTAAGCTATTCGAGGGAAACATCTGCTGCATTGACCAATAAACATATCAACAAGACTAAATCAGAAATCACAGATACGGATTTAGTTTCGGGTTATGAATTATTTCTTTTTTTTTTTTTGTTTTAGTTTTCCCAAGTGCATCTTTTTGATTTGTTTGGTTTTATTTGTGGATTTTTAAAAAATTATCATTGGAATAGTTATTAGATTTGAGTCGAGTTCCATGAATTGTCAATATTTGTAATTATGTCATGTGGTTTGAAAATGATATAAAATAAAACAACTATCTAATGAAGAGAGAGAGAGAGAGAGAGAGAGAGAGAGAGAGAGAGAGAGAGAGAGAGAGAGAGAGAGAGTGTGTGAGAGAGAGAGAGAGAGAGAGAGAGAGAGAGAGAGAGAGAGAGAGAGAGAGAGAGAGAGAGAGAGAGAGAAATGATGAAAATAATATGACTATAACTATAAAATAATTTATGACACTCATACAAATTAAATTCTTAATCCTTCTTCATCAAATGAAAGAAACAATGAAACATTGCCATAATAAAAATCTTGATATAAATACATCCAGCTTCAAACATTATCACAACACTCACTGTGAGAAAAAGCCATAATTATTCTCATGCACATACAAAAAAAAAAAAAAATAACAAAGACCAAACAACAGCAATAATATCCAACATTCAACACACCAAAGTTACACACATGGCATTTCTGATTTTGGCCACAACACAGCATTAACATGAAACAGTCCATGCAACAGGAAAACTGTTAAGAGTAAATGAGTCATGCATGCATTGAGCACTTCTGGCCTGACTGCCTGCCCTTCATAACAATGTATCGGTGATGCCAAAACGGTATGACATCAATGGTTTGCCAAATACAACACATCCCATCAATGACACCTACATGTCTTTCTCCTAGTTAACCCTATGCCAAATATAACACATCCTATCAGTGACACCTACATGTCTTTCTCCTAGTAAACCTTATGTCAAATATAACACATCCATTCAAAGACACTACTGGCCCTTTCCCCCAACCCCCACTCTATTACTTTTTCCTTTTGTTTTCTCCAAGTTAATTCTCTGCCCTGTATAACAACATCCTATCAACAACACCCACTGACCCTGTCCCCTAACTCCCACTCTATCACTGTTTCCTATAGTTTTCTCCTAATGAATCCTTTTCAAGTATAACAACATCCTATCAACGACACCTACAGACCCTGTCCCCTAACTCCCACTCTATCACTGTTTCCTATAGTTTTCTCCTAAAGAATCCTTTTCAAGTATAACAACATCCTATCAACGACACCTACAGACCCTGTCCCCTAACTCCCACTCTACCACTGTTTCCTATAGTTTTCTCCTAATGAATCCTTTTCAAGTATAACAACATCCTATCAACGACACCTACAGACCCTGTCCCCTAAATCCCACTCTATCACTGTTTCCTAATGTTTTCTCCTAATGAATCCTATTGAAGTATAACAACATCCATCAACGACACCTACTGACCATGTACCCTAACTCCCACTCTATTACGATTTCCTATTTTTTCTCCTCATCAATCCATTGCCCTGTATAACATCTAATCGACGATGCCCATACATTCTGCCCTCTTTCTCCTACTCTATTACTGTTTAATATTGCTTTCTTGTAAGCTAAAGAAAGATGTAAGCCTGAAACCAGGAGTTACTACAGTAATAAATTTGCTTTCCTCTAATCAATATTTGTCAAATATAATGTCTTATCAATGACACCTACATATTATGGTCCCTAACTCCTACTCTATGACTTTTATATTGCCATCTTGTAAGCTGAAGAAAGATTTAAACCCGAAATGCTATGTTACAGTCTGTTCTTAATTGTTATATTCATCTTTAGTTTTTAATATTTACAGTCCACAGCTCAAGGTAAGCTTCTTTTTCTTTTCTTTTTTTCCCCACTAAATAAAAATGCTTTTCTTCTGGGGATATACGGGACACGTGGCGGGGGCTTAAAACTGCTGTGAACTATAATCCAAAGCCCACGATTATATCAGAAGATATCGAAATTGAAACTTTAAATAAATTTTATTCACGTTTCGACACAGCAAACAAATTTGATATTGAAAATGAAAAACATAAGTTAGACAGGGCTTTGGAAGATGAAATGACTATTGAGGTCAGTGAAGAGGAAACGAGATTCGTATTTTCGAAACTAAACGAGAGGAAGGCTGCTGGGCCGGATGGATTGAAAGGAAAACTATTAAAAGAATGTGCCCACCAGCTTTCCTCCATTTATACACATATTTTTAACTGGTCCCTCCAATGCGTTTCGATCCCTGAAATTTGGAAAACTTCAAAAATTATTCCTGTTCCAAAAAAAGAAAAACTTGAAACTATGAACGATCTCAGACCTGTTGCACTGACTTCAATAGTCATGAAATCTTTAGAAAAACTTGTTCTTGTTAAAATTAGGAATCAGTTTATGCCATTGAGTGATAGTCATCAATTTGCTTACAAACCAGGACGTGGCGTAGAGGATGCCATTTTGCTGTTTACAAACAACATCTACAGGCATTTAGATCACGCTAGGAGCTATTGCAGATTGCTTTTTGCAGATTTTTCTTCAGCGTTCAATACAATGCAACCTCAGTTGGTTGTTCAAAAATTGAGTAGTCTGAATTTAAACAAGTATATAATTGCTTGGGTGCTCGAATTTCTTACGGAGAGAGCACAATATGTTCAATTAGGACAAAACAAATCTTCCTGTATAACTACAAATACTGGTGCTCCTCAGGGCTGTGTATTGTCCCCTGTATTATTCACAATATACACGAATGACTGTAGAAGTCAAAACCTGAGTGTACCTTTAATAAAGTTTGCAGATGACACCGATCTTCAAGGCCTCATAACAAATGGCAACGAAGTGGCTTATAGGCAAGAAATTGATAGATTTGTGTCTTGGTGTGATGCCCACCACCTAGAGCTTAACATAAGCAAGACAAAGGAGCTAGTGATTGACTTTAGGAGAGTGAAGGAACCGATAGAACCGTTAAAATTAAAGGACCAATTCGTCCAGCGAGTTCCTCACTACAAATACCTTGGTGTAACGATTGATGACAGGCTCAAGTGGGATGAACACTTGAAAATAATTAGGCATAAGATGTGCAGACGTACATATTTTTTATCAAAACTCTCTCAGTTTAGAATAGATAAAACCCTCTGCACATTATTTTATAGAGCAGTAATCGAAAGTGTTTTGTCATTTTGTATAACAGCTTGGGGAGGCAATTCCTTAGCAGTGGAAAGGAACAAAATAAATTCAAATATTAAAAAATCCATTAAACGCTATATAAATGATGTTGACGATGTAGATCTTTTATACGAGAAATTTTGTATAAATAAAATAACTAAAATATTAAATGACCAGTATCATCCACTAAGACCATCAATTATTATGTCAGAAAGAAGTGGTCGCCCTTTCTCTATTTCAACGAAAACAGAGAGACACCGAAAATCTTTTCTGCCGTCCAGTATTAGGCTTTATAACAACAAGCAATAATCATTTTATATAATTATTTCTCATTTTTACTTTTTAAAAATATAAATATTAATTTATTAATTTATTTGTTTTGCAATCTTTTCAATTTTCAATTTATAGTGACAGTTTTAACTATTATACAGTGTTGAAATTATTCATATCATAAAGCGCAGCTCTGGTTATAGAGCTGCTCCTTTTTTATATATATACATCCTATTTCCATTGTATTTTTATCTTATGTGTAAATTATAACACGTCTGTACAAAAAATTTCCTTTTTGGAGATGCAATAATATATTATTATTATTATTATTATTATTATTATTATTATTATTATTATTATTAAATTGTGAAACTTCTTAAAACTGTTTTATATTGTTTTATTTCTGATTGAAGAACGGTTTGAGCATTTGCTTTTAGTAATTATCCTTTAAAATTCAACATCGCTTTCAATCAGTCAGAATAAGGTTATCCAAAGAGAGCTCTATCTAAATTGTCGTCCACCAGAAGAAGGAATAAATATTTATTCATTTTAAGAGAGTATATCAAAGTATTTCCACAGGGACTTGAACCGATGAACTTTTGATTAAATGGAAAGTGACCTGACAAAAAGTGGATGTCAAGTGCCCTCATGCTGACCAAGATTAGTGACATCCCTGAGGTTATCACAAAGGCCATAGTGACATCCCTGAGATTATCACAAAGGCCATAGTGATGTCCATGAGGTTATCACAAAGGCCATAGTGACATCCCTGAGGTTATCACAAAGGCCATAGTGACATCCCTGAGGTTATCACAAAGGCCATAGTGACATCCCTGAGGTTATCACAAAGGCCATAGTGACGTCCCTGAGGTTATCACAAAGGCCATTGTGACGTCCCTGAGGTTATCACAAAGGCCATAGTGATGTCCCTGAGGTTATCACAAAGGCAGTAGTGACGTCCCTGAGGCCATAATGTAATTGGATTCTGAAAAATTTGATATATTTCGTTTTAATTTCTATCATCACAATATAACTTAACATTTAATAAATTCTGGTACATAAGTTTTAAAACTATCATGAAACAAAGAATTCAAATAAGCTAGTCCATTCCAAAACAATTTAAACTGTCGATTATATCATGTTATGATTAAACTGAATACAAAGCTGCTAGAAGCTGTGGACTGTATAAACTAATTTACAAAAATAAATATTAGCAACTTCAAAAAATATCCAAATGTCAACATGAAATGATTCGGTCTGAATACCCCATGGCACTGTAATACTTCATTTAAAATACAGATAGATTGGGGAGGGGGGGACATTGTCCTTGATCTCGTGATATCAGACACTATAGTAAGTGCTAAAATTATAAATTTATCCCAAAACCACTGCTTGTTTCTAGTTGTTTTATAAAATATAAAAAACAAAAAATATTTTTTAATATCATTCAAGAGAACAAATGTCACTTGTGAAAGTTCGTGAAATCAACGACGATATGTCTCTACGTCTATTAAACAATGGTAGACAGTCATCCTGTCTGGACATGCAGAGACCTTTTCTGAAATCAATCTGGATTTTACTTAAAGTATTAACAATTTATTCTATTTTTGCCATAGGCTGAAGAGGGGTTTTGGGCCCGACATGTTCCATGTCAATTATTTGGATGAAGCTGTTATTATATTCATTTCTGTTCAAAAAAAGTTACAATTACTTGATAACGATAGATATTCCCAGTAAGCCAGTTCTTCCCCAATGCTTATACAGAGGTTATATAAAGACTACAGAGTGCCTATTGCTAGTGAAGATATCATACATGCAAGAGATAGGTACAGTCTTTTCCTGGGCTTGAAAAACTTATTGTAGTTTCAAATTAAAAGATTTACACTGATATTTTTATCAGATATGTTATCGTCTCATTCTTCCATTTAAATCAATATTTTGAATGTTCAGCTAAGTATGTTTCATATATACATTGCAATTCTCTTTAAAAAATATATTGTAAAACTGTCATTTATTCGAAATCTTCCTGAAATTATAAGAACATTTCTTATTCTTATTTGACTCATCTCTGCCTGGTGCTGAGTGGAACATCTTAAATGAGAATTTTACAGGGAAAAAGTCTGTGCAATCCTATGCCCAAAAAAACAGATACCAAAACACTACAATTTGGAAATCAAACCCCTGACCTACTGCCGGCACGACAGATAGGCTATCTATAACCATTTCTATCTGTATCAACTCCAAGCTAACTTAATTTAGAGCATTTGCTTGGATGTGTGAAGGGTTCAATGTGATCAATAAGATAATTTAATGCGTACATTTTTCAATGCACACATGACGCTTCAAACGTCATCGTCTGCTAGTGTACCTAATTCCTGTAATAGCTCAATCTCTTGAATGTGTGAATATGAAAACTGACCACGTCAAAGTGGAGCAGAAGCCAAGAAAGTGAATTTAAAAGTTAAAACGATTAGAAATATGATGTCTTGGGTTGATGTTCTGAATGAAAACATATCTATAAATAACAGAAATTAAAGCCAAATTTCATATTTCTTACTACAAATTCATTATCACTCTTTTGGGGTGGTTGGTCGCATATGTCAAAATGTTGCAACCAATTTTTTCCCCATTCAAAATGTTCCACAGCACCAAGAGTCAACCTATCATTGTAACTAATACCTGTCATTGTCTTTGTATTATTGTGCAACCCGGATACAACAAACTCAAACCCAGTGAAAACTAGGATCCAATGAGAACATGAAAAATCCTGTAAGTTTCTTTTTTGTTTTGTTTTGTTTTTCTCTTTACGTATATTAATAAATATTATTTACGACACCCCTACTCAAAGAATACTCAAGATGCAACAAAACCATACAGTCCATCCCAGCAACTTCATTGCAAAAAAAAAAAAAATCAGTATATTTTTGAGTTTAAAAAATCAGTATTTTAATATCAAGAAGAAGAAAAATGTGAATCAGCCCACAATGTATGACTTTCACACTTTTTAATATGAACTGTCACTTTAAAATACTTTATAATGTATGGAATCTGTTCAAACTTTCATTTCTAAATTTATAATTTTTTTAAAAGGTTTTTTTTTTTAATCTAACCAAAATGTTTATCATAAAGTTAACCTTAAAAATAAGAAACTGGAAAAAAAAAAGAACAAAAAAAAGAAAAAAAATGTTGGCCAAATTTCACTCCTAACCAATGTGCAGATACCAATGGAATCTGTAGTATGAGGTTTACATTGTATCTGGGTTGCACAGTAAAAAATGTCAAAGTCATTG
>NC_088362.1:37023225-37043225 GCF_034508935.2 Berghia stephanieae
AGAGAGAGAGAGAGAGAGAGAGAGAGAGAGCGAGAGAGAGAGAGAGAGAGATGGATGCCATGGCTCACCATTGGCAAGAGTTGAATATGGCATCAAGGACAGTGGCAGCCTGTCTGGCAATTCAATCTCGTTACGTCTGAGGACCACCAAGTGCATGGCTATACAAAACTCCTCCATGGACAATGCACCGTCACAGTTCAAGTCGGAAAGTTGCCTGGGGACAAAAATAAGGAGACGATAACTTTTGTGACCCTCGTGAATATTTGAATGTCAAATTTCGTCTTTCTTCCCTGTTTAATGTGGTGTAGCCTCCAATCCATGTAAAGATCAAAACAACAGTCCATGTTCATATCTAATGCATGTGACCCTAATCACACACACTTACATTTACACTCAAACACAAACGTGTACAAACACACATACTTACACCAATCTTCCTCACTAACATTAATAACTTGTACACCTTCATCTATAATTACCCATTTCTATTGTTTATGTTATTTGCTGAAGAGCGTTTTCAACCTGAAACATTTCTTGTTACACAATTTCTTCATTTAGAAGCTGTTATATTGATTTGTTTTAAAATAATGTTTGTAGTCGATCCCCTTACCAAATCTTTGACAATTCAATCACAGGTAGTTTGGATTTCTCAAAGAAATGTTTAGCTACTGGTCCTGAAAGAAAGAAAAAAAGGGAGGGGATTAGAGGCATAATCAGACCATAAAACTGGATGTTGAAAAAAGTCTAACCAGTAAAAGTAGTCCTTCCGAGCCAGTAGGCCCATAAAGCCAGAGTTTATCCCAGTTTCTATAGCATGAAACAGACAGTAGCAATTGCTTGCTACCCTTTGGACAGGACGTTGGTCTACATTAGTCTATTGCAAAGTATTTTCTGCCAGATCTAACAGACCCAGCTACCCAATCACTGCTGGGTGGAAAGGAGGTCAGAAAAAAATCTCGACTGCACCCAGGATCAATCTTGGTCCCTTTGATTGTGAAGCGAGTGCTCTACCAACTGAGCTATCGCGACCCTGTCTAACCAGTAAGGTTGTCTGAATTATAACTCATTTTTACAAAAATGTTTAAAGATAAAATAAAGAATAATGAAAACTATTTAACCAGTTAATTGCCGCAAGGTCTCAGGTTTGAGAATTGTTGTCAAGCTGAGGGACATTTAAATTGACAGATATTTGAAGAAAGAGTTTTCTGGCCCAATTTTTTAATCCGTTACTTCTATGAGCAAGGCAGTGAACTGGTTAAAACCTAGAGAAACGTTCTAAAATAATTTATCAATTACTTATAAATAAACTCATGAAAATGCATGGTACAAATTGAAGTCATAGTGCAGCTCTTGTTTGTGACTCAGGCCATAGATTGCCAATAAATTATCATGTATTTGATTCGAAACATGGTAGACCCCCTTAATTTTGAAATGGGAGTAAGCACAAGTTTTGGGGTCAGTTACTTCTAATTTGAAATTATTTTATGCTTGAAAATATCAACCAAATCCATAAATGTTTTACCATCTGTTGATGATTTGTGAACAATTTTAGTTAAAATGAATGGAAAACATAAATTGGGGAAAAAATGAATATTTGAATTGAGAAATCTGTTTGATGCCCAGTCAAGTTCCAAAGAAAAGGTAACTCCTTGGAGTAGGGCATTATTATCTTGGAGTGGACAATCACTGTGCGTTAAAGTCTATATATATTCTTCTGCTTCTTATTTCTTTTTGCAAAACTATCCGACATTTAATACTGCTTCAAAGACAAGCAGAATAACTTTCTGGCCTGCTGATATTATTTAAACCAACAACAAAATGCCTCTAAGCAAAATTAGAAAACAAAATATAAAAACCCTTTCAAATGTTTCCATGGTGACGTCTGGAAAAGACTGTCAGTACCAACAACAAAATGCCTCTAAACAAAATTAGAAAACAAAACATAACAACTAGGGCTGTGCGGGTACCCGGGTCCTACCCGGGTACCCGGGTATTGCAGAATATTTCGGGTACCCGGGTATTTTTCAATTTCTCTTTAATACGTTATTTTATTGGTTTATAGAATATAATTCAATCATATTTAAGTTTTAAAAAACTATTCGTAATCAAAATAAAATTATTGATTACATTATGGGCTTTCCAATAGCTAGGAATAAGTTAGGAATCAACCTGATTCCAAGAAGTCAACTTTCTCTCGGAAATCGAAACTAACAAACATGCAGTTGATCTCAAGAAAAGATCCAATCAACATGTGACTGGACCTACCGTAGAGATGAGAAGGTACTTCGAGATGCCCCTTGTAAAAAGAGGTGAAGACAACCCTCTAACATGGTGGAAAAAACACTAAGCCCTGTTCCCTGGCTTGAGCCAAGAAGCCAAAAAATTACTGAACATTCCAGCAACCAGTGTACCTTCTGAAAGGGTGTTTTCAAAAACGGGAAGCCACATTGACAAGATCTTTTTGAACAAGAATTGCTAATGATGGAAGTTTTTTTTTTTATACCCCTTTTGCCTTTTGCCTTGATTTTCTCAATCGTTGAGTTGTTGCAAAGTCTTTATTTTTTTGTTTTGATTCTTAATATTTTGTTATATCTTTTTCTACAGTTTGTTCAAATAAAGATATGCTTAAAAAAACAACAACAACAACAAAAAAAAAAAAAAAAAAAAAAAAAAACAAACAGACAAACAAAAAAAACGCCATATCAGCCAACCCCCCCCCCCCCCCCCCCCCCCCCCCCCCCCCTTTTTTTCATGACGGTACCCGGGTACCCGGGTAATTGGGAACTATTACCCGGATCCTACCCGGGTAATAAATTACCCGGGTAGGAACAGCCCTAATAACAACCCTTTCAAATTCTTCCATGGTGACGTCTGGAAAAGACTGTCAGTAAACACCTGACATCACAGAGAGGCAGATGAACGCCAGACTGTAGTGTACAGATCTTCACCATTGATGTACCTGAGTGCTTGGTAACCCATCTACGAGTGGATAGTGGATTGCAGCTGCACATAGGATAAGTAATGTAAAGACTAGAATGGCCGAAGCAAACTATAATTTGTAAAGTAGTATTTTCATTCATGGATGTTTTGATATTTAAATACATTTACATAAGATAGGCATATAAACAAACTGATGAGTTGAAAACGTTTGAATTCAATATCATGGAATCTTCTCTCTAATCTAAAAATAAATCTGGTCTCTTCGACAGCAAACAATATCAAAAATAGTTAATAATCGCCTTTAATCTTAACAAGCTAAAAATAAAGGGGAACAACTCTTTTTGTGGTTTTTTTCTTCCCTTCCTTCAATCAAGGGAAGTAACTGAGGGTTTTGTTGGAGTTTGTTTTTGACGCAAAAATTATACATATCTGTTTTTATTTGCCTGAGTTTTTATTTTGTTTTTTTGTTGATTAAAAATTTTTTTTAATCTGATGATAATAGTATAAAACAAATAACCCATATTATTTCCAATATATCTGGAATATAGACCTTAACGCACATTGATTGTCCACTCCAGGGTCATAATGCCCTAATCCAAGGAGTTACCTTTTCTTTGGAATTTGACTGGCATCAAACGGATTTTTCAATTCAAACATCTATTTTTTTCCAAAATATGTTTTTCACTCATCTTAACTAAAAACATTCATAAATCAGCAACAGATCATCAAAAATTTATGGATTTGGTTGATATATTCAAGCATAAAATAATCTCAAATTAAAAGTAACTGACCCAAAACTTGAAAAGTAGATATAAACCATTCACAATGGGGACAATCTATATTATTTCTCCATGTGCTCTAGTCATTGGTCACATTGCAAAATGTGCTGAAAATGACCTAAACAATCAAAAGTCTTCAAAGTTTTCAAAATCATCACAACATCACAAGAGATCATTTTGTTCAGCTCGACCCATGGGTATGTTTACAACTTTCATAAACAAAGCAGCGTGTTTACATTTATTAGGAAATATCCAATCATTTGACAGCAACAAATTATGTGATTGATGACTGTGTTGGATGAAAACCTGAATACATATCACTCCCATTGTCATGTCATATTTGACTTTGCTCCTGTGCCTGTTACCTAGTTCATTTATACTTCCCTTTGTGTAACAGCCTGTGCTGATTTCCCATCTTACCCGTTATCACATTGTTAATGTCAGGCTGCATGGTTGTAAATTGTTTGATGTAATATTCCCGCTGCTCCTCGTTGATGGACCAGACGTCGTCCACACTCTCGGCTTCCGACGAGATGGAAGAAGAATCAAAGTTTGGCGGTTCCAGGCTGTTGTAATGTTGCTTCACACCGGACCCAATCAACACTGGGGGAAAATAAATTAATGACTTTGATTCATTTAAATTTAATGTTTGAATAATTATTTTTACAACAAATCGAATTTCAAAAGAGAAAAACAAATCTGACCAAAAAAAAATAATAATAATTATCAGGTATCTAAATGGCCAACTTGACTGAGAGCTCCACCTTTGGACTATAACCTACAAAACATTACAAGATTGATACCTGAGCATTGATTATGGGCTCATTTCATATTGTTGTAATGGAGAATATTTTGTTTTGGTTTGTGAGTATTTCTGATTCTAAAAATACTTTTACTCAAAGGTCTTATTTGATAATCATGTAATCTGTGTCACGCTAATTATGCTGTGTTATATAATTTCATCATTATTCAATGAATTGGATTTTTATTGTAAAGCGCTTTGAGATGAGATTGCATAGAAAATGCTATACTAAATGTACATTATTATTATTATTATTATTATTATTATTATTATTATTATTATTATTATTATTATTATTATTATCAAACAAGTACAAAGAGACAACCAATCCCATTCTAATATCAGTTCAATATCAGAGAGAAAACAAATAAGGTCAAGGTCGCAACTGACAATCTGGAGATGTCGGTTATCGTTATTAGGAGTTTCCCTCTCTTGTAACACTGAAATCATAACACTCTTTGCATAAAAGAAGATCATTGGATTATCAGAAGACAATAAATCAAGTTTAGCAATGCTTTAGGGATGGCAACTCTTTCTATTTTCATTGAGAAACAGACATAATCCTTCTTGTTCACTTTGCAGAGCTGACACTTGGATTACCTCGCTTTATTTTTTGTCTTTGGAGATAAACCCTAAAGACAAATTTCTGCTATGGATATATAAAAGGGATTTTTTTTCTTGTTGTTTCAATAAAAAACGCAAAAAAAAAAACACTCCAAAAAAAAAACAAAGAAAAAAAAGCCAGACAAAACAGCCTTAAACTTAATAAGGCCATGATTTAATCCAATGTTGATAAATACTGAATTTTTGGGATTTTTGTTGTTGTTTTGTTTCATAAACATAGGGTCTCCACCACATTTTTGAAATCTTTTTCAAGACCTATATTTGCAGGAAAAAAGAATTCTCAGCGTTTCAAAAATAGGCCCTGAAAGGGCCCAAATTAATAGATAATTTGTCAAATATCCCTTTAAGTGAATAATATTCCTTAAATAATTGGTAGAAAAGACTACATTATTGGCATATTTCATCTGAAAATAATATCTTACAACAACTTATTAATTCAATTATACACTAGAGTCAGCAAACTCCCTATTTCTAACTTACTGTGACTTTCTTCATCCTCAAACATGGCCCAGTTCCCATTTTCCTGGCTGTGTTGATTAGTGTTATTCTGTTGCTTGTTGTGTTGGTGATGGTGGTGTTGGTCGTTTTGAGAAGAGGACGGAGCAGGGATAACATTTATCTCCGCTGCTCTCTGTTCTCCATCATCTTCTTCTAGAGCGACGGGGTTCACATGGCTATTGTCTTCAACAACCGGGTTGGCCGTCGAGTTACTCCTCATGGGCCGATTCGCTGGTCCACCGTCTGTCTGGTCCACCACATTGGATTGGTTGGGGAATGAGACTGGGAAGATTACCAAAGGAGATATTCATTATCAAAAACCATAGCAGAATCCAAGTGTTAAGCTTGAGATATATTCAGTTGATCAATGAGTAAGTAAAGTCTAAAAAAATTTTAACTAGCAAACTATAAACATTGACTTTACTTTTGAAGATTTTATTTCTTACAAAATTAAAATGTATATTTTCCATAGTTGCAAAAGTTAATTGTTATGACTAATATCAGCAGCAGAAAATAACAACAAAAAAGTGACATGCAATGTTTTAGCCAACAGCCATATCAAAATACACGATAATACATCAGGCAATGTAAAGCCATGAGAAATTGTTATACCACTGGGTCATTGGCTCATCCAATCAAAATATAGTTCTATTGAATGTTAATTTTCTGAAGCAGAAAACACATTAGTTACCTATAGAAGGAACTGTCAGACCTTCGATACCTCAAAAAAATCTCTCATAACTGAGTTATTTAGATCTACCTGCCACATGAAACATTTGATATATATAATTTAAAAATCTTTTCTTCGTGTTTATGGTTTGTATGTGTAGAAGGAATGAAATTGAAGTCACTCAGCTCTTTCTCATTGTTTTTAACCAGTCAGTTCTACAAGTAGTTCTCACTAAATTCTATCAATCAGACTACAAATGTTTAAGGTTACACATAGTTTTGTGTGTTGGTACATTATATTTGGCTTGTGGGTGTTATGAGTAATTTAACTAAGTGCATAGCATAGCTATTGTAAAACACCGTTGGGCATTGTAAACGCGTATTGGTGTTATATCGACTATCCTTTACATATAATTAAATACAACAAAAAACTTTACCAGCCTGTCCAGAGTTGACAAACATGCTAGCAGGCGCCGTGTGTTGTTTTAAGAGAGGCTTCTGATTGGCTGCAGGGGACGTGGTCGGGGACAACGGCGGGGATTTGGAATTTTGGGCTGTAGACGATGATGATGACGACTCACCCACCACTGGGCCAGCAGGGCCCACAGTTGGTAATGAGGGGGCAGCAGGGGGTGGGGCCTCGTTACGGTAATGGCCGGACAAGGACCGTATATGGGACTTCTTTGGGGGTGGGGGGAGTTGACCTGACATTTGGGGGTTGTGGCCTTTGTTAGTGGAACCCAAACTGTAAATGGACAGAGATTGAATAGTAAGGCATGTTACAATATCTAGTATATAGGTTTTAAATAATGAAAATTAAGTTATATACACATTAAGCTTAATTAAATCTATATATATATATAAATACTCTTCTTCTTCCTCTCCTTCATATAGTGACTAAGGCTTGTGCCATTGTTACTTTCCTGATAATGAAGGGTTGTCATGCATATTTAAAGGTCTCTATTCATCACTCAAGAACTTGATACCAGCAGGTAAGTTGTTCCGTAAGTGGAACATATTGGGGATAAAAAAAGAGAGGATGAGTTTCAAAATCAGATGGGTAGGAAAGTGCCAGAAGACAACAGAGAACCCGCTTGAACCCGCGACCTTACTGGTACAACAACTCCGCCTGGCCGGGGAGATCGTGACTCTACCGTATGAGCTATCCACGACCCATGACCCGTGGGTCGTGGATAGCATACGGTAGAGTCACGATCTCCCCGGCCAGGCGGAGTTGTCGTACCAGTAAGGTCACAGATTCCAGCCCCCATCGCCGCTGCAAAGTTTTTATTCTCTGTTGTCTTCTGGCACTTTCCTACTCACTTCATTTCTTGTCATTATCAACATAAGGGCCTGCTCCACTCACTTTTCTGAATTAAAAATATCAGATGGGAGGAGTAAAAAAAAAAGATTAAAACCTGAAATCCTGGCTGCCTAGTTTGTATTATATTTAATTTCACATATTTCTATCTAAGAAAATCTCTATTCAGACTATTTTGTACAAAGTGGTTATTTTAGCCCTTAACTATGAACTCAGCGTACTAATTAATCACTTCGTATGTGCATCTGTTTTAAATTTACCACTAACGTATGATATGTAAATCTAATTTAATCATGAAACATTTAATTATCACTAAACATTATAAGTGGTTGATTAGAATTGGCGGGATTGATGGCCATTTCAAATCTGCCACAGTCAACAAACTAGAAATCTGTATATTTTTGAAGAAAAATTTGAATTTGAAGAAAAAAATTCACATCAACCCAAGATACTTGATTTTCATTCTTCTTTATATAAGTTATCACTTCAAATGTTTTAGGGGTGATGTACCGGGGTTTAATTGTTTGTTGTTGTTTTCTTTTTCAGCCACAAATGGTGACTAAGTGACTATTTGACTGAACAGTATATAATATATAGTTAGTATAGTAAGTATTGTCTGACTGTCAAATGGATTGAGGTCTGACCTGTCAACTGTCATTCCGTCTGGTTCCCCACACGATTTCTTCCTGTCTGACAACACTGGGGATATGAACATATATTATTAATAATACTAATGATAATAATAATAATAATAATAATAATAATAATAATAATAATAATAATAATAATAATAATAATAATAATAATAATAATAATAATAATAAAATAATAATAATAACAATAATAATAATAATAACATAAATAACAATAATAATAATAATAATAATAATAATAATAATAATAATAATAAAATAATAATAATAATAATAATAATAACACAACAATAATAATAATAATAATAATATAATAATAATAATATATAATAATAATAATATAATAATAACAATAATAATAATAATAATAATAATAATAACAATAATAACAATAACAACAAAGAAGGAAATAAGCCTTCAAACATCAATCTCAAATATGATGTTGATGTAAAGGTAAAAGAACATTTTCTGCACGTCCAACCCAATAGATCAAAATCTATTATACTTATAATGTAATTCAGGGTGTCCAGGCAAATCACACAACAAAAAATCCTACCAAGTTGTAAAAAATCCTACCACCATTTCGTAACAAAATTTTGAAAAAAAATCTTACCTATCGTGCCTCGTACTGTGCAACAAGAACTGTTAGTGGTCAGATACTTAATGCCATATAATAAAAGTGCCAAGTGTTATAATAAGTCCAAGAATTATATAAGTATATGACTATTCAAAGCCTTAACACCTGACTGTCCAATCATGTAATAATTATAAATGTAAAAATATTTTTTAAAAAAGAAAAGAAAAAAAAAAAAAAAGAAATCAGTTTTCAGAATCTAAATCACCACATAATACCGTTTTGTTTTGAAGAGGTGGGTCTTGTTCAACGTCTGCTTTCATAAATCAAATTGAAGTTTCTATTCCATTTTATTATTATTATTATTATTATCTATTTTAAAGAGGGAATTAATCCCACCATTTAAAGTTAATTTATTATTATTAGGATAAGAACATGTTTGTTTGTTTTGTGAGTTTTTTAAAAAACCAGTTAACTGTCATACTCTAGAAAACCAGATTTAAAAAGTTGGCCAGAAAACTCGTCCTTCAAATTATATCCATCGATTTAAATGACCCTCATCTTGGCAAAAACTCTTAAACCTGGGACTTCACAAAGGGTCATTTAAATCGATCAATATTTGAATGACAAATTTTCTGACCAAATCTTTAAATAACATGTTTTTCCAGAGTACGGTTGTAAACTGGTTGATGCTTTGAACAGGATTAAGTCTTCTGATTCTCTCTCAAAATCCTCATTAACAAACATCATGTTAAAATTTTGTATGAGGCAAAGACAATCTCGTTTGTTTACACTACAAACAATTTTAAAACACTTTACAAACACGCATCCCACAAATCCTTGTTTGTGCATACAATTGATTAATTAACCCTTCAAGAGTGAGACTGAATTTGTTTCAAATCAAAATTTACCCCCCCCCCCCCCCAGCAATTATTTGGTTATAACAACATTGCCATACTCTGGGGGGGGGGGGGGGGGGGGAAGCATATTAAAAAGGTTAGCCAGAAAATTCGTCCTTTAAATATCGATCGATTTAAATGACCCTCATCTTGGCAAAAAACTCTTAAACCTGAGACTTTTTCTGAACCAATCAAAGGAGTCAGAATTTATCATAGAGTGTGTAGCTTGAAAACAACATTAAAAATTGCATGCTACACACACAGCGAGAGAGAGAGAGAGAGAGAGAGAGAGAGAGAGAGAGAGAGAGAGAGAGAGAGAGAGAGAGAGAGAGAGAGAGAGAGAGAGAGAGAGAGAGAGAGAGAGAGAGAGAGAGAGAGAGGGTGTGTGTGTGTGTGGTGAAACGGTTGTCACATATGATTAAATCTCACCTTGTTGTTCAAACTTGGGCAGGGATATTTCTTTACCTGAAGAATGGAAAAGAGTAAAAAAAATTGGATTAGAATCGTTGTTGGTTTCAAATCCATCGATCTGACAGGGAGAAGAAAAAATATGTAGTGTGTAGTAGTGGTAGTAGTTGTAGTAGTAGTAATGGTAGTAGTTGTCGTAGTAGTTGTAGTAGTAGTAGTAGTAGTAGTAGTAGTAGTAGTAGTAGTAGTAATAGTAGTAGTAGTAGTAGTAGTAGTAGTAGTAGTAGTAGTAGTAGTAGTAGTAGTAGTAGTAGTAGTAGTGGTAGTAGTAGTAGTAGTAGCAGTACCTACAACCGTAATTGGTTTGTTACTACTTCATACACTTATATGCCATAAGCAGTCAAGCAGGGTTTTTTTGGGGTTTTTTTTTCTAGTGATGTGCTATGTTTATTTATTTTTTAATATATTTTTTGGTCTTGTTTATTTGTGTTTGTTTGTCATTTCTTTGGACAAACATGAGGCAAATTTCAAAATCAGCTTAACGAGTGGGTGTTACATATAATCTTTTTTTTTTTTTTTTTAAAGTAGGACGAAAGGTCATGAGGCCGGCCGTCAACGGAACGTTTCTTCTACTGAAGGTACTTGTTCCACTTATGGCATGCACGCGCAATGACCCAAATCCCATTTATATTATGATGGTAATGATCACTGTGATGTATCTAGATGAGTCAGTGGCTTGTTCACGCCTAGCATCATCATTCAGACAGACATATACCGCGACAAAACGCCTTTTCACACTTTGGCCACATCAGCTATTTTTAGTATCGGTGAATAGGGCAGAGCTATCGTGACGTCACACCTTCCTCTCTTCCGATTCAATACTCTTTGAAAGTGTGTAACCAGTCCTCCGGACATAACTATTTTAGTATAGGCAGATTCTCTGGATTTTTGGGCGTAAAAGATCGAGGATGGATGATGCTTATTGACGACCAGCATTTATTTGGACTAGAAAATAAGATGTCATCACTTTGAAACCAGAAGATCCGTTGCACAATCTAGTCCTCCGGTGGACTGGTTTCACATTTCCAATGAGATTGGAACCAGTATTTTGACGTTACACTTTTGTTCCCTATTAAAATGACCAACTTGTCAAAACAACAACCACAACCTGAGGTCCGAGACTTCAAAGAGGGATTACAAAAGAGAAATCGTGGGTTTAAGGCTACTTGACTAATTTGAAAGTCATTTTAGTCACTCGAAATTGTATTATTATGAAGTGAAAGTTTGTTTTTTTTCTGATGAAAATATAAAAAAATGATGTTTCGTCAGGATATAGCAGCTCTAAGTCTTAAGTGTCCCGTCATCTCAGATAAAACGTCTGTCTTTGTATTGGATTATTATTTCATTTTATTCATCATCGTCATCATCACCATTATCATCAACATTAATAATAACAACAACAACAACAACAACAACAACAACAACAATAATAATAATAATAATAATAATAATAATAATAATAATAATAATAATAATAATAATAATAATAATAATAATAATAATAATAATAAATATAATAATAATAATAATAATAATATAATAATAATAATAATAATAATAATAATAATAATAATAATAATAATAATAATAATAATAATAATAATAATAATAATAATAATAATATAATAATAATAATAATAATAATAATAATAATAATAATAATAATAATAATAATAATAATAATAATAATAATAATAATAATGTAAAGTGTCTTTTTGCTCTGTTATTTTTTCTTTGGTTTGTTTTGTTTTGTTATCTTTATAACCTGAAAACTTTCTCTCCGTGTATCGATGAATTAATAATACAACCAAAGTTTTTAAAAAGTAATTAAATCAAAAGAAAAGAACAATTAAATTCTGTTGACTGGTAAAGACCATTTTGACAAGTGGGGGAGGGGTGGTGGTGGGGGGGGGGGGGGGGGGGGGGGCTTAGGTCATTTAAATCTATCCAAGGAGTTGTTAAATGTACAAATGAAAAAAAAAAGTGTTTAGTCAACAATGTCCGACAGTACAGTATCAAGTGTTGGATCGTCTGACCAGACTGACACGAAAAAAACTGTTTCCAATATTGCGATGTTTATGAGTGATGATCACGCGTAAGATTCAGATGTGTCCACTACAGCGGCATCTATTGATAGTTCAAAGTTGACGTCACTCAGGTCTTTGTGTATTGGCAATGTTGTGAGCTTCTTAGCCAAGCGCATACTATCTATAGATAGTTCGAAGATGACGTCACTCAGGTCTTTGTTATTGTTTTTTGACATCCACGTTTATGAGTAATGCTCACTGAACTGTATTAACCCGACTATAGAGCAGTAAAGTTAGGTGCCCCAAACGTAAACAAAGGTCGAGAAGCACGTGGCAAACCACATGTTCCTGTCTTGACAGCTCACGTTCCAATGTAAATAATAGAAAAAAATAACCTTTAAAATTTGGCTGTGAGGTGGCAAAAGAAACACATATTCATAAATACTCGATCATGCATCAAATAATGTCTAGATATGGATATTTTATGGAACAAAAGGTAAAATTTTCTAAAATTTATCAAAAGTTACAGTCTATCTATTTTTAGACCAGAGCAAATTATTGCGCTGGTGTGAACAAAACGAGAATTATTCGGAGCCTGATTTTCATAATAATTTAGCCTTATATTATTATTTCTGCAACTGTTAGATTTTATGCAAACATATTTTCAATACTGAAAGTGTATTGCCTACAACTCAAACTACAAAATTGGGAGACCTATATTGTGCGTAAATTATTCCGGTCCCTAACGGAAATCACTAGCAACTTTACTGCTCTATAAACGTTCATGGATACACAGTTTTGTGTGTTGATCTGTTATACTTCCGGATGGCAATGTTATGAGCTTCTTAGCCAAGCCTATAGATAGAATGCGCTTGGCCAAGGAGTTCACAACATTGTCATCCGGAAGTATAACGGACCAACACACAAACTCTGTGTAACCATGAACTTTTATAGTCTGGTTAATATAGTTTAGTGAGAACAACTCACAAACGCGGATGGCAAAAACAATAACAAAGGCCTGAGTGACGTCATCTGCATACTATCTATAGATAGAATGCGCTTGGCCAAGGAGTTCACAACATTGCCATCCGGAAGTATAACGGACCAACACACAAACTCTGTGTAACCATGAACTTTTATAGTCTGGTTAATACAGTTTAGTGAGAACAACTCACAAACGCGGATGACAAAAACAAAGGCCTGAGTGACGTCATCTTCGAACTATCTATAGATAGAATGCGCTTGGCCAAGGAGTTCACAACATTGCCATCCGGAAGTATAACGGATCAACACACAAACTCTGTGTAACCATGAACTTTTATAGTCTGGTTAATACAGTTTAGTGAGAACAACTCAGAAACGCGGATGGCAAAAACCATAACAAAAGCCTGAGTGACGTCATCTGCATACTATCTATAGAGATGTCCTGGGCCCACTGTGTTAGATCATTGCAGACACAGGGTTCCATTCTCCCCGTATCCGATTGTACTCCAACAAGACGTGAAAATATAACAGACTAATTTTTAATGAGATTTAATGCCTAGAACGACACTTTTATGTCATTTACGTACAAAGAAAGGAGGATGGTACACATCATATAAGGATGTGCTTGAGCCGGATGGAGGAGAGAGGAGGAGGAGGAGGAGGAGGAGGAGGAGGAGAAAAAGAAGACGAGGGAAAAGAAGAAGAAGAAGAAGAAGAAGAAGAAGAAGAAGAAGAAGAAGAAGAAGAAGAAGAAGAAGAAGAAGAAGAAGAAGAAGAAGAAGAAGAAGAAGAAGAAGAAGAAGAAGAAGAACAACAACAACAACAACAACAACAACAAGAAAAAGACGAAAAGAGTTGAGATGGTGTGAGCAAAGAGGATGAGGCGGTGATCTGGCCAAAAATAAGAAAAACGGCGTTTGTCCCCAAGGTCGGACGAGAGCAGGCTAGAGACGATATCAGATTTATCTTCCTCTGGCAGACGAGAGTATCGACCTATCTAGTTGTGGGAATAGACAACGATTTCTTTCTCGGGATGGCTTGACTTGTTCTTGTTGTTGTTGTTGTCGGAGGAAGGGGAGGAGTTAAATGAAGTCAGACACAGAAACAGAAAAAGATGGGTGTGTAGGCGGAGGGAGGAGGACAATGGGAGGAGGGGGGGGGGGGAGGTTATCTACTTTTTTTTATTTGATAGAGTAGGCCGATTATCAATGAGTGAGTGGCTGTTGTTTTGGTTGTCTAGACATTGTTAAGTATAGTACTGATAATTGGTGGTGATGGTGGTGGTGGTGATGATGATGATGATGATGATGATGATGATGATGATGATGATGATGATGATGATGATGATGATGATGATGATGATGATGATAACAATGATAAGGACGAAGAGAATAAATTGGAAGGAGAGGGGGAGGGGGAGTAGGAGAGGGAGGGGGAGTAGGAGGAGGAGGAGGAGGAGACGGAGCATTAGGAGAGGTGAGGTAAATGAAAAGAAGGGGCGGTGGAGGAAGAAGAGGAGGAGGATTAGAGGAAGAAGAAAGGGGGATGGAGGGGAGAGGGGAGAGAGAGAGAGAGAGAGAGAGAGAGAGAGAGAGAGAGAGAAGGGGGGGGGGGAAGAGGATAAGAAACAGATTGAGGTGGGTAAAAAAAAAAAAAAAAAAAAAACAAGATATAGAATGTGGTAGATGAGAAAAGAGGACGGAAGAGACAAAACGGGGGCCTAGGGGGAAATTTGTTTTTAGTTTGTTCTTGTTTTGAACACATGATAGACAATAATAATAAATATATCACATCCGGATTCCGAGAAAAGTGTCTTGAAAAACCCATCGGGAACAAGGAAGGAAATGGGATGTGCTGAGGTCATGTCTGACGTTCACTGATGAAAAGTCCTTTCTTCACTTTGGTTCAAGATTTGTTCATTTTTCAATTTGTTCTTTCTCGTTTTGTTTTGTTTTGGTTATATATTGGTTTATTTATGCTTTTTGTTGTAGGTTGTTTTTTTTTTTTTTGTTTTGTTTTTTTTTTTTTTTTTTTGTCTTTTTGTTGCTGTTAATTCGTTTTGATTTTTGTTGTTTTTTAAAAAATTTATTGTTTTGTTTTGCTTTGTTTGTTTCTGGAGTTTTTTAAACTTTAAAAATAGAAAAGTTTAATATGACGTCTAACAACAATAGATGTAAACAAAAACAAAAATAGTCAGCTCGGTCTTTTTGCATGTTCATAAAATTCTCTTTCAGCCAAGACAGTTGTGTTACTTTTTATGTTACTTTTCTTTGTGTGTCATGATTGGAATCTTGATGAGGGAATGTTTTTAAGGGAAAATGTATTACTATGTATTTTTATGCACTATGTGTTAAAACCTATGTCGGTCAAAGGCTTCTATTAGCCTGACTACATTATCTACGAAACATTTTTTAAATGCCTGTGACGAACGATTTTCTTTCACTGCGTGATTTCTTTATCATTCGTCTGCGTCTCATTCAAACCCACTTCAAATCTAGGGGACGATATATATTTGCCAAGGCAGATTAACACCTCCAGTTAAAATACTCAAAATATGGACAGTCTTTTCTCCAATAAAGCTCTAAAACGGAAAATTTGGTCAATAGGTGGGAAACCTTCCCATTGTATAACGGAACACTCACTTTCAGCTTAAGCAGAGACGCCAACTTTAAATTTGGCTCACAGGAGTTTCAGACACCACTCGTAGGAATTTCAATGCCGAAAGAGGAATTTCCGCACACAAGAAAAAGGAATTCGAATGGTATTTGGCATTGTGTTTACATAATGTATAGTTCTAAATAGATAACATTAGAATTACATAATGATACATAAACACAATGCCAAATACAATCCCAAAGTTTCCTTATTTCAAATGAAGTAAAGGGCCAAAACCTAATGGTAGAGATTGTACTACTGGTGGTAATGTGGTGTTGGTGGTTGTAGTAATAGTAGTAGTGATGATGAAGATCTGATAGTGGTTGTAGTTGTAGAGGTAGTGATGATGATATGGTGGTGGTGGTGGTGGTTGAAGTAGTAGTTGTGATGTGGTGGTGGTTGTAGTAGTGGTGGTAGTGTTGTTGATGTGGTGGTGATGGTGGTTGTAGTACAAATGGTAGTGATGATAATGTGGTGGTGGTGGTGGTTGTAGTAGTAGTAGTAGTAGTGGTAATGATGATGTGGTGGTTGTAGTGGTAGTGATGATGTGGTGGTGGTGGTGGTTGTAGTAGTAGTGCTCATGATAATGATGTGGTGCTGATGGTTGTAGTAGTAGTGTGTGATGGATGATGATGATGATGAAGTGGTGGTTGTTGTAGTAGTAGTAGTAGTAGTAGTAGTTGTAGTGATGATGATGCGGTGGTGATGGTGGTTGTAGTAGTAGTGGTAGTGATGATGATGTGGTGGTGGTGGTTGTAGTAACAGTGGTGGTGGTAGTGATGAAGATGAAGTGGTGGTGGTACTTGTAGTAGTAGTGGTAGTGATGATGTGGTGGTGGTGGTTGTAGTAGTAGTGGTAGTTGCAGTGATGATGATGTGGTGGTGGTGGTTGCAGTAGTAGTGCTAGTGATGATGTGGTGGTGGTGGTTGTAGTAGTAGTAGTAGTGGTAATGATGATGTGGCGGTGGTGGTTGTAGTAGTAGTGCTAGTGATGATGTGGTGGTGGTGGTTGTAGTAGTAGTGGTAGTGATGTTGTAGTGGTGGTTGTAGTAGTAGTGGTAGTTGCAGTGATGATGATATGGTGGTGGTGGTTGCCGTAGTAGTGGTAGTGATGATGTGGTGGTGGTTGTGGTTGTAGTAGTAGCGGTAATGATGATGTGGTGGTGGTGGTTGTAGTAGTAGTGGTAGTGATGATGTGGTGGTGGTTGTAGTAGTAGTGGTAATGACGATGTAATGGTGGTGGTGGTTGTAGTAGTAGTGGTAGTGATGATGATCTGGTGGTGGTGGTGGTTGTAGTAGTAGAGGTCGTGATGATGATGTGGTAGTGGTGATTGTAGTAGTAGTGGTAGTGATGATGTGATGCTGGTGGTTGTAGTAGTAGTGGTATTGATGATGATGTGGTAGTGGTGGTTGCAGTAGTAGTGGTAGTGATGACGATTTGGTTGTGGTGGTTGTAGTAGTAGTAGTGATGATGATGTTGTGGTGGTTGTAGTAGTGGTGGTAGTGATGATGATGTGGTGGTGGTTGTAATAGTGATGGTAGTTGTGGTAGTGGTAGTGATGATGATGTGGTGGTGGTGGTGGTTGTAGTAGTAGTAGTTGTGGTACTGATGATGATGTGGTAGTTGTAGTAGTAGCGGTAATGAAGTGGTGGTGGTGGTTGTAGTAGTAGTGGTAGTGATGATGTGGTGTTGGTGGTTGTAGTAGTGGTAATGATGATGTGGTGTTGGTGGTTGTAGTAGTAGTGGTAATGACGATGTAATGGTGTTGGTGGTGGTTGTAGTAGTAATGGTTGTGATGATGATGTGGTGGTGGTGGTTGTAGTAGTAGAGGTCGTGATGATGTGGTAGTGGTGATTGTAGTAGTAGTGGTATTGATGATGATGTGGTAGTGGTGGTTGCAGTAGTAGTGGTAGTGATGACGATTTGGTTGTGGTGGTTGTAGTAGTAGTAGTGATGATGATGTTGTGGTGGTTGTAGTAGTGGTGGTAGTGATGATGATGTGGTGGTGGTTGTAATAGTGATGGTAGTTGTGGTAGTGGTAGTGATGATGATGTGGTGGTGGTGGTGGTTGTAGTAGTAGTAGTTGTGGTACTGATGATGATGTGGTGGTTGTAGTAGTAGTGGTAGTGATGATGTGGTGGTGGTGGTTGTAGTAGTGGTAATGATGATGTGGTGTTGGTGGTTGTAGTAGGAGTGGTAAAGACGATGTAATGGTGACTGTAGTAGTAGTGGTGGTGATGATGTGATGCTGGTGGTTGTAGTAGTAGTGGTATTGATGATGATGTGGTAGTGGTGGTTGCAGTAGTAGTGGTAGTGATGACGATTTGGTTGTAGTAGTTGTAGTGATGATGATGTGGTGGTCGTGGTTGTAGTATTTCTGGTAGTGATGATGATGTGGTGGTGGTTGTAATAGTGATAGTAGTTGTGGTAGTGGTAGTGATGATGATGTAGAGGTGGTGGTGGTTGTAGTACTGATGATGATGTGGTGGTGGTGGTGGTTGCAGTAGTAGTGGTAGTGATGATGGTTGTAATACTAGAGGCAGTGATGAAGATTTGGTGGTTGGGGGTGGGGGGGGGGGGGAGGTATCCTTGTAACAAATTGACCTCACCGGAATTTGACAGAAGTTGCCCGGAGCCCGGAATTTTTTGCTCCAGACCGGAGTTTTCTCCGGTGAAACCAGAGTTTTGGCATCACTGGCTTAAGGCTTATTTACCTGTTCAAATTGTCTGCCCATTGTATTCATATTCCCCTGCTAATTACCCTTTCCAAACAAGACTCCAACGTGCATATGCCCTGAGGTTTTTGTCTCGTTCAAGAGGAGCTAAAATTGCAATTAAGTTCTAGCTCTCCGTTAATTATTCCTTACTCCGTATTAATCAAAGCATCTGAATATCATTGGCTATCTTAAACAGGAACAGTCTTCTGATTGGCTATCCTCATAATTCCAACGCGTCACTTTATTTCACAAAATCAAATTCATCTCTGAATTGAATCACACGCACGCTAAGAATCCCAAGAAAGAAGAGCTATCCCTCCAATTTCAAACTTGTAAAAGTTTTTCTTCTCTCGGTTGAAGGTAAAATGAATTATTGGTTAACATTCAAAGTGGAACGAGATATTACTGTGGATTCAATGCTTAATCTATCATTAATATTATAGTTTGTGTATATATTTTAATTGTGCTATTCCATGGATGTTCGTAAGTTGGAATACCTGTACAAAACTATATCTATATGTATCTTATACTATAGTTAACATTTGTTTATGATCTATGCTATTATTTCATTTATATTCAATATGTATATTGCTCGAATGTCTGTACTCTACCGCCAATCGCCGGCCACACATCATAACCTCAATCATAACTAATACAAATAAATTAAGAAATACCAGGGACACAACCCTGTTAAATTCTCATCATGTAAGATAACTCGACTGTTAGTTGATGTTTGATACAAATGTAATAACTACCATTATCATGGAGTTACTGCTTCTCCTTGCCTTTGTCGGCAAATAAAGGATATTATGATGTGTCGCTCAAGGACGATCCGGTGGCGAAAGGCAAACTCGATTGGCTCTAAGACCTTGTTGTTTTAACTCTTAATTGAAGGTCTTTGTCCTTGAAGCACCCAGCCCGTGCCGAATCCCTGCCTTCCAGTCCTTGCATAGTGGTAAACCCCTGATGTCAGTCATCGCCGACATTAGAACATTCCTGTCAGCCCATAACTACAACACACTGTTGTAAAGTCCAGAAAACTCTGCAAGCAGGAGCCAACCCTGGAACTAGCTGATACATTTGCCTCAATCAAGCAAGCCGGCTGGATAAAGATAAGCCGAACGGGCTTATACCATTTTCAAATGTATTTTCCACAGACACAAATGATTACAAACTAAATCAATCAATCATAAATAAATAAATCAATAAATAAATCAATAAATAAATCGATAGATAAATAAATAATAAATTAGATCCACTCAATTAGAGCTATTCTTCCTGATATTAAATAAATACTTATTCTTTCTATCTTTTCCTGTAACAATCTAATTAAACTTTATGTATAGAATTGTTATTATTGTATTGGGCGTTACTATAGTCTTGACTCACT
>NC_088362.1:37048225-37070725 GCF_034508935.2 Berghia stephanieae
CGGGATTCCCCTAATTTATTATAAACTTTTATGGGACATGACAGCAAACGGCGTGTATCGCATGGGGGTGGGTAACACTGTGCGCTCTCTCTCTCTCTCTCTCTCTCTCTCTCTCTCTCTCTCTCTCTCTCTCTCTCTCTCTCTCTCTCTCTCACACACACACACACACACACACACACACACACTCTCTCCTCCCCCCATATTTTTCTCTTTCACACACACGCACACCCCCCCCCTTCTCTCTCTCTCTCTCTCTCTCTCTCTCTCTCTCTCTCTCTCTCTCTCTCTCTCTCTCTCTCTCTCTCTCTCTCTCTACTGACAGTATTTATTTCCAAATCTAATCGAATAGACACGTAGATAACCACGCCTCTCGGACAATCTTCATAATGTAAACAATGGCAGTGATTGGTAGACACAGCAAACTACACAGATTTTACTATCGATGTTATGTGTTTAAGTAAAATATCAAGATATGAAGTGAGTAGAAAAGTGCCAGAAGACAATAGAGAATAAAAAAAAATTTTTTTTCCGCGGCGGTGGTGGGGTTTGAACCTGCGACCTTATTGGTACGACAACTCCGCCTGGCAGGTGAGAGCGTGGCTCTACCGTGTGAGCTATCCACGAACACAAAAATATTCGTTTCAAACCCAAAGTCATTTCTAGATCCCTCTCTCACCCACTTCTTGAGATCGCCGATTCGTTCACCACCATCGCGAAGTAATTTTGACCAGCAGTTAAGCTTAATAGCCAATATTCTCATCACAAACATATAACATAGAAACGATTGAGACATTGAGTATGCTCCGGTGTATGGGGTGAATTTTTAATTCAGAAAAGTGAGTGGAGCAGGCACTTATGTTGGTAACAAGATATGAAGTGAGTAGAAAACTGCCAGAAGACAATAGAGAATAATTTTTTTTTTTTTCCGCGGCGGTGGTGGGGTTTGAACCTGCGACCTTATTGGTACGACAACTCCGCCTGGCAGGTGAGAGCGTGGCTCTACCGTGTGAGCTATCCACGAACACAAAAATATTCGTTTCAAACCCAAAGTCATTTCTAGATCCCTCTCTCACCCACTTCTTGAGATCGCCGATTCGTTCACCACCATCGCGAAGTAATTTTGACCAGCAGTTAAGCTTAATAGCCAATATTCTCATCACAAACATATAACATAGAAACGATTGAGACATTGAGTATGCTCCGGTGTATGGGGTGAATTTTTAATTCAGAAAAGTGAGTGGAGCAGGCACTTATGTTGGTAACAAGATATGAAGTGAGTAGAAAACTGCCAGAAGACAATAGAGAATAAATTTTTTTTTTTTTCCGCGGCGGTGGTGGGGTTTGAACCTGCGACCTTATTGGTACGACAACTCCGCCTGGCAGGTGAGAGCGTGGCTCTACCGTGTGAGCTATCCACGAACACAAAAATATTCGTTTCAAACCCAAAGTCATTTCTAGATCCCTCTCTCACCCACTTCTTGAGATCGCCGATTCGTTCACCACCATCGCGAAGTAATTTTGACCAGCAGTTAAGCTTAATAGCCAATATTCTCATCACAAACATATAACATAGAAACGATTGAGACATTGAGTATGCTCCGGTGTATGGGGTGAATTTTTAATTCAGTAAAATATCCACTGTTCAACCGCTTGATCAATAGAACTAACACAGAAAACGATGTGTAAATTTAAACGTTTATTATCTGATCAAGAAAATCGTGTGATAACTAGTCACCCATTCGGTGGTATAAAGACAATAACAATGATAAGTGATTGGTCGATTTCATTCACGTTACTGTTTATAAACAAGCAACTATGTTTGTCCGAACACGTGTGAGGGTGTGTCACAAATTCCATGTTTTGATTGGTCAAAAATCTACTTGTTAATTGACTCGTCAAACTCCAAATTCCATTCCCAGCATCAGTTTCAGATTCGTGCCGACAACAAACCGTTTTGATACGATTGGTCACATAATTCAATCTAGTTATTTATCCATCCACCCATCCGTGAATCAGTCAGTCAGTCAATCTGCTTGCCTGCCTGCTGATCTAAATATCTATCTACATTCGGTGGAGTGGTGGATAGCTCATACAGCAGAGCCACGCTCTCCCCGGCTAGGCGGAGTTGTCGTACAAAGTAAGGTCGCGGGTTCTCTATGTCTTCTGGCACTTTCCTACTCACTTCATTTCTTTCTGTCTACCTACATATTTAACCTACCAATCCATCCTTCTACCTATAGAAGGAACGAAGTTGACGAGACAATAAACGTTACAAGTTACACACAGTTTAGTGTGTTGGTATATTTTATCGAGCTGGCGAATGTTGTGAGTATCTTATCAAAACGCCTAGTATCAATACACAGACAACAATCACACTCACACACACATAATACACAATGCAATTAAGGGTATACATTTTGATGATGTAAACAAAAGTATTAGGTATTATGGTCTAGGTAGAATAGGAACAAGTAACAGATTGGATTCATAAAGTGACTTGTATTATTATTATAGAAAATGACGGTGTACTGTATGTAGTAAGTAGTATGTGCATTAGAATGCGCATATTTATATCAGTTTGTATGTCTTGTTATGACAAGACTGTTGCACTATTTTAAAAAATAACAATAATATTTTGGCCATAAAACTCGTCCTTCAGATATCAATCGATTAAAAAATCTCTCAAACCTGGGAGGTCAAGGAAAACTTCGAGAAGTCCCAGGTTTGAGAGTGTTCGACGAGATTAGGAAGGACGAGTATTCTGGTCTTAATTTTAAAATGTGGTTTGTTTATTGTTGTTTTGTTTTGTTTTTTGTTTTTTTTCCCAGAGTAGAACAGATGTTCACTATTCTGTCGTAATCTGGAAAAAAAAAACATTTTAAAATTTGCCCAGAAAACGCGTCCTTCAAATATCGATCGATTTAATGACCCTCGTTTTGGAAAAATCTCTCAAACCCGGGACTTCGCGAGGTCTTCCTTAATTCCAAGTTTGAGTTGTTGTTTTTTTGCCACGATTTAAATCGATCGATATTTCAAGGACGAGTTTTCTGGCCAAATTTTTAAATATGGGTTTTTCCAGGGTACGGCAGTATTGCAGGAAAAAATAGAAATAGAATAAGGTTACAATCCATATCGTTATAACCTTGTCTGTTTGTTTTGTTTTGTTTTGTTGGGCTTTTTTTTAAAGGCGTTAAGCTATATTTTCGATTTATGACAAAGACTGATATTACAGAAATCAGAAATTCGTTCTAGCCCCACGTGCATTTATTTGCAGGTCTGATAACCCAATTCCTCATGGGCTCATTGTTGTAATGGAAACCTCAAAAAATGACGCAAAATATTGTCCATTACAATGTTAAACTAGGCCATAAGTGGGTTCAGATGTCAGACCTGCATATATGTACACATTGCCCTAGCCTTAACTCTCTCCTTACCACCTACAGCAAAATCGTCACATTTGTTACGATACAATATACATTTTTTTAAAAATTCAGATTTATTTTGTACATCACAAACTTTGAAGAATGATCCTCGTTTAATTAAGAACATAAATTTGTTTTGTAGAGAACTTCTTTGAGTTTAAAATATCAATTTTTTTTCCTGCTTGGTAAGCCTGTCATTTTGGGAAAATACTGAAAATCATCGGTAAGGAGAGAGTTAAGCAAGCATTTTGTTATAGACATAATGCGTGACTGAGGTAGTGCATCGTGATCAGGTGTCAAATATAAAATTATTACCGGTTGCCTGTTAGCAGCTTTCTCTCCGCCAAAGGAAAAAAAAAATATTTAATAAAATTAGATAGGCCCATTTATATTATATAAAAGCGTCCTCCGTGTCACAGACGCCGGCCTAGTTAAACGCTTTGAGCATGGTTCGTATAAAAGCACATATTATTTTTCCCGGGATGAAAGAGACATTTTTTTATTTCATTGTCTGTTTCGATTTTAGTAGATGGTATGAGAAGCAAGATAGGTTTGGTTTGTGTTGTGTGTTGTTTGTGTGTGTGTGTGTGTGTGTGTGTGTGTGTATGTGTGTGTGCTTGTGTGTGTGAACGATTATGTTTCAGCCAAAGTAAATTTGTAATTTAAGCGCTTAGAGTCTGGTATCTCGGAGTTATAGCGCTATATGAGTTTTCAGCATTATTATTATTATTATTTAAAGCCACAGCAATCTATAAGAGGGATTTATGTATGACGTGGAGAGAGCACTCGCTTCACTCAGAAAGGGACTGAGTTGTATAAAAGCTAACGTTACATTTCCATCGATGAAAAAGACAATCACAACCTTTAAGTCAAAGCCACAACACTTAGTAATCTTAAAGAGTGGTTTATGACGTAGATAGAGCACCCGCTTTGTACACAAAGGGACGGGTATCGATCCCGGTTGCAGTCGAAGATTAAACAAAAATTCTCCCCCCCCCCCCCCCCTCCCCTGTTCAACCGGCAGTGATTGTGGGTAGCTGCGTGAGTTCGCTGTGGCGGAGAGTACTTTGCGATAAACTAGAGTCCTAAATAAAGGGTAAGCAATTTCTGCTGTCCTCCTTTTAATGCTATAAATTACGGCTCCATGGGCCACATGGATGTAGACTGAGTACGTAGTTTACGACTTTTCATTGTGATTGAATTATGAAAGTCGTCGGTAGAATGAGTGAGTATTTCATGTCAATATAAATCTATCATCAAGTCCCGTGTCACACACACACACACACACACACACACACACACACACCACCACCACCACCACCACACGGCTACAACACACCACACACATCGATAAACAGAGACAACTAACCATGGCCAAACAAAACTGGGATTTTAACCACAGATGTCTAGTAATATTGACTGTATGCAGTAAGTTAAGATAGATATCTGTGGATTGAATTTAATCCACGTTCATGTTTTATGTCTAAGATGTCATAGCCAACTACCCAGCCGACGCCCGGACCAAGCCATTTAGACGACACAGCCTCTATATCATTATAAAATAGGGAGTTTCTTTCCCCTTGACATTTAAAAAAATGTATTTTGTTTGTCCTTTATTTTATCAGCACTTAGAGTCTGGTGTCTCGGAGTTACAGCGCTATATAAGTTTTCAGCATTATCATTATTTTTATTATTATTATCATTAGTATCATTATTATTGTTATTATTATTATTATTATTATTATTATTATTATTATTATTATTATTATTATTATTATTATTATTATTATTATTATTATTATTATTATTATTATTATTATTATTATTATTATTATTATTATTATTATCACAATTTTTAAAACATAGACTTTCAAACTTTGGTATGACACTTGCCCTTTGAACTGGTGAGTTTGGGGTTTGAGTCCCGCTCTAGCATAGTTGAGTCATTGGAAAAAAAATATCTCTCACCGCACTCAGATGTAAAATGAGTACCTGGCAGTAACAGGCGTCATGTATCGTTCTACATGTTTTGTGCTGATGCTGACTTGGGACCCCTTGTATATCGCTTTGAGCACATTTGGTGGATATCGCGCTATATAAATGCTACAGTGTTCAAAGTTCAAAAGGTACAGATGTAAGATGTTTTGTTTGAAAGAAGGACATGACCTGAACACCAACGGAAAATAAATAGGTCAAATCCCTAAGGTCATGCATCAAAGACATTTGTGGGAAAAACAAAGGGAGGAGGTCAGAGGGCAGTCAACCGAATCAAACACTAACGCGGGGGCGGGGCTGCGGGCAACGTTTAATTTCTTCTTCTTTGTCCTTATTTTCGACAACTAGACCTAGGTAACTTATGGTGATAATAAAAATGATATTAATAATAATAATAACAATAATAATAATAATAATGATGATGATGATGATGATGATGATGATGATGATGATGATGATGATGATAATGATAATAATAATAATAATAATAATAATAATAATAATAATAATAATAATAATAATAATAATAATAATAATAATAATAATAATAGGAAGGAAGAAGAAGAAGAAGAAGAAGAAGAAGAAGAAGAAAAGAAGAAGAAGAAGAAGAAGAAGAAGAAGAAGAAGAAGAAGAAGAAGAAGAAGAAGAAGAAGAAGAAGAAGAAGAAGAAGAAGAAGAAAAAGAAGAAGAAGAAGAAGAAGAAGAAGAAGAAGAATCAACTACACATTTTGTGACAAATATAAAAAAGAGAAAATATATACTCAGACTAAAATTATGCAAACTCAAACATTTCAGTACTTAAGGTGCTTTCTAAAGGCACTTTAACTTTAAGATGGGTTGGATCTGAATTTAAAAGTAATGCCAGTCCCCCTCTTTAAAATAGGAGCTGTTACTGTTACATTCTACATTATACAAGATAACGAACTGAACTGAAGGAAGAATATTTATTGAGCATCATTTGAGAAAAGGTATAAAATATGACGGAAGTGATTGGGCAGATGTTAAAACATCCCCTATGATTCTTAGGTTTACAGAGGAGATATCATTCAAATGGTATTACAATATGTGCGTGACAAAGGATCTTGAAGTCACCAATGACATTTCTGACTGGCAGCCAATGAAGGCCTTATAAAATAGGCATAAACAATGTGGCCAGTTATTCAGATCAAAGATATCATTCTGGCAACCAGCTTTATTTTGAACGTATTGTAATCTTTCTATCGCATAATTTGGGAAACTTACTCAAAGAGCATTACAATCTCAATCATCAAGCCTAATTAGAATAACTGACGACATTGATATCTTTCTTGGTTCGAGATCAAGACATTGTCTCATTCTGCTTATACATGGTAAATAAAATATTTTGTCAGTTCATGGGATGCTTTTTTGGTTATTTGTTTGTTTTGTTTTTGTTGTTTTGTTATTTTTTTTGTGTGGGTTTTTTTGTTTTGTTTTTTGTTTGTTTTGTTGTTTTTTTTTGTTTTTTTTTTTTTTGGGGGGGGGGGGGGGAGGGTTGATATAATAAGCAATTACTTTATGATAAAAGATATAAAAATAGACATACAAGATTATTTCCACAAGGACCTCCATTTTTTCTAAATAGAATAATAATAATAGAGGAGCAATGAAAATCATTATGTAATAAATCCAATGTATTTCTGTTTTAGACTGGTGTTAGTGAACAGTATCATCAATAGACAAAGCGAAGGAGTTATAGGACATGAAGTGTGGTTTGAAGTGTTTGGTTGATGAAACAGCACATTTTATATCTTATATTATAATAACACTGTCCAAGCAAACGGCATTGCTTACAACCTACATCGAATTAAACATGTTTTTACGAGCTTGTGATAATTTTAGATCATATAAAACCCTGTAAACACTTCATGCATATCTATTACATAAATTCAAGACAGTTTTTCTTTGCACCCCAAAATAAATTACAACTTCCTCATGCATTGGCCACCTGTCATAATAGCTCACTCCACAAAATTACCCTCTAATTTCATGCAACAAAACTTTTCAAGGTTGAAAAACAGCCCTACTTGCTTCATTTCATGACTGAGGATGAGAATCTGCCACCATTATTAAAGATAATAATATCTTTTAAAGTGTCAAAAGCGTTATAACTGTCAGTGATTTGGATATTCTTTGGTAATTTAACCCTGGAAGAAAACTCTCTGATAGCCATATGCCACTGCCAGGTTTCTCATCATAATTATGCACATCAAATCTGGTTTGTCTTAAGAATTCATCATTTCAACACATTGACTAAATGTGTTTTGCTTTTGATCATTTGTTTTCAATTGTTTATATAAAAAGATTTTTTAAAAATGAAATTGAATTTTCTGAAATATCAAGTAAACTTATTTAATAATTATGTTAATATGTGATAATATATCTTTATAAATTGAAATTTGAACAGTAGACTTTTATATGGCAGAGCCGGGAAGATGAATGAATTCAAGTGGTTTAATATAAATACATGTCTTATGCCTCGGACCAGCATCAAAACTGATGAGAAAAAAATCTTCATTTCATTTTGAGGATAACAAAGAAAGAATTTGAGGTCATCTGCAAGACAAAACAACCTGCTTTTGTGGTTAAAGCTTATTAGAAAAGGTTTCTATACACCATGCTGATTGTGCAAGTCCAACTGTATTGAATATAATCTATATTGACTTTTGACAAAGAAGAGAAAAGTGTGTTCATCGGTTATTGCAAAAGAGTTATTGATAGAAAATGAACACATATTCACTCATTTGAGTGAGACAAGTGTGTAGCAACAGAGACATAAAACCTGAAGGAGACATAGGGCCACAAATAATGACACATTTATTTAATTCCAAAAATGATTACAACAGCGTCAAAAATAATAAAATACCAAACATGGATGTTTGTTTGTTGCTTTAGGTCTCTTCCAACACAATTGAGGTTATATGAGAGACCGCTGAAACAAAAAAAACAAACAATCTAACAAAAATAGTACAAATGTCAATCAAAATCATAACCTAAAGATATCATAAGCTAAATTATAAATAACCAAGAACAAACAGGCAGAGGATTTACAGGAAAAAAATATCCCCTGTCAAAAATACAATCACAAACCAAAGAAGCAGGATAGGCTAGTAAAGAGAAAAGAAACGACACCACTATCGGATCGTACACCCATGCGAACATCATAGGTATATGATTCAAGGGTGATGCTCCCATCCAACCACCCGCAAACATGGATGAGTATGTCAATTCTAACATAATATTACACAGTGGTCACCATCAAATAACCTGCCTTTCATTACAATGAATCACTACTGTTGTGTATCTATTACTTCCACTGTTAGCATTACCCATCAAATTTATCACCTCCTCTGTAAAAGTAATAGTAATAGTCACCTTCTTTCACAGAGAACATAACAGTAAAACAATACTCAATACTAATCAAATAATTGTGTAATAGTAATAGCAACCATATGATTCCAAATTGGGTTCAGAGACATGCCTCTCGATGTAAACAACAACCAAAAATAGGCAACCTGTGTAATTGTAAATGACAAATCCATGCAAACTGATCTAGACTCTTGAACATCTTTGTCTGACTGGTTCTATCAACCATCTTGATTGCCATTGAACAAAGCAAGTCATGTTTACGCTGTGTCTTTGATTTCAGGGTACTATAACAAAAGGCATTTCATTCAAGTACGACATTTTATATTATCAGTGTTATATCTGATTGGGTATCAAATCAAAGATCAGGAAGGCGTTGTCTCTTTTGGTTTGGGTGGGGAACAGCCTAAAGCCTAAACCAGCAGGATGTTAACGGTCAAGAAAATGTATGTAAAATGTAGCAAGGAATTCTTATTCAGAAATGAACAGAAACAAATCTTTCCTTTATCCTGCCACTTAAAATTTCCCCTATTAATACCCTCTCTCAGCACCGTCTTCATTGAATAATCAACTCAAACTGATAACCCAGTAATGTTGTCATCCAGAAGGCAAGATTACTAGACTGTGACCAATGTAATGCCCAAATAAAAAGTCCTTCCACCCCCACCCCTTCCTAATAAAAAGGTTACTGATGAACAAAGTAAACCCAATAGTCCCACAGAACTACTATAGTCTTAATAATCGTTATCTGCTCCCAGATTCTGAACAGGGGATGCGGTATTGGGTGAATGATCTATCAAATAGTACTTTTGACAAGATCTATTATTACAAACAACCACCCAATCACTGAGAGACCAAAATGAAACTTCAAAGTATAACCAGGATTATACAGGTTAGTTAGTAAGATGCTCTAGTATTGATAAAGTGAGATGATCCAATCAAATGTGCATATAAAATAATGATTCCCACACATCAAGATCGAACACCCACCTCAAGTCCTCCTTTCTATCCATCATCTAATAGACTATGGAATGGCCTACCACCTGATGCTATGGAATTTGACAGCCCAGACATTTTCTATCAGTTGGTATCACTAAGTATTCAACAACATCCTCAAGCTCCAAAAGTTTGAGAATCCTTCATCAATTTCTCTTTTTTTATCTTCTAATCTTTTTTAAAAAATTAAATGTGTAGTTCGGTTTTCTAATTTGAAGTTTCTACATAACAGAGAAAGAAGGAGAAGAAGAAGAAGAAGAAGAAGAAGAAGAAGAAGAAGAAGAAGAAGAAGAAGAAGAAGAAGAAGAAGAAGAAGAAGAAGAAGAAGAAGAAGAAGAAGAAGAAGAAGAAGAAGAAGTAATATATGATCGCCAGACTCAATTGTATGAGGTTGAGATTAACCCGGAAACAGACTTTACATTATAAACAATCAAATCTAAACAATTCTAGCTGGGTTTTCTTTCATTTCAATGTTAGGAAAATGCATTCATCTTTAAAAACATTTCAATTTCTATTTGACTCAAAGTTTACAAAGTGGACTCATAGGTAATATTTTGTAAAATATTTTATACCGAATTGCTGTTATTTTGAGATTTCCGTGTACAAAAAGTTTGAATATCATCTTGTATTGAGATAAATATAAAATGTAGTTAATCAATGAAAGGCTACACAATGTGAACAGGGCAGTGAAGACCAAAAAGAGGGAGTTAAAGACAAGATGTCCGTACTCACCAGAATTGAGAGAATCTAGTTTGACAGGTAATCCAGCTTGGGCAATGGCCACTAGTTTGAGTGCAATGTAAAATTGACTGCGGCCAAAATGCCCCAATCTTTTGGCTCCACAAAGCTCTGTGATCTGAAAAGAAAAAAATGTCCTGACATGTTTAAGTTTGTTTGGGTTTGTTTTGTTTTGTTTTGTTTTTTTGTAAAAAAAAAATTCTAGATTTGCAATTAAAAGAATAAAGGGAGATGATTTACAAGGAAAATAAAGATCATCTCCTAAAACTAATAATGTACATTTGACTGCCCTCTGAGCCAAAGACTCCAGCCAGGGCTAGGACAAAACCAAGTTATCTTATTCCAAGACAAATAGCAACCAGAAAATGAAAACAGGGGGATGGTTCAATCAAGAATGACCTACCCGCCCACCATGGGAGGTTGAAAGACCCCACCCCCAAAATGTTTAAGGATTCTTCTAAGCGTTACTTAAGTGGTTCTTATAGTTACTATAGTTATTGGTATTAGCAAGAACAGTAAAACTTCAGACTTGCCAACTTTTCCAGACCTGCCAACCTTCCCAGGATGAAAAATGTATTCTATAACCCTAAAAAGTGTATTTTTTAGCAAAAAAGTGTATATTGTCCGCGTGAGTGAAAAAAAACTGCGCACTATACACAAATTTATATAAAAGCTAACACCAAACCCAAATCAAAATAAACTCTGATCTTCATCATTCAAGCAATCTCTAGTGATTACAAAATTATCAATTTATCAAGAAACTAAAACTCAATGACCATTTTAAATTAGCATAAGGCTCAGAAATTGCAATATCTAAGGAAATTGCTTTCGAAACACTCATAAAAAAATGACCAAAAGGCCCCAAACATGTACGTAGTATTGATGCTAGTGTCAGTGGAAGAAGTGGTGGTTGTTGTAGCGATGGTGCTCTAGTGGTGGTGGTGATGATGAAACTGTGGTGGCAGTGGTGGTAGAAGTGATGTGGTGGTGGTTGTGGCAGTGACAATGCTGTGATGGCGGTTGTAGAAGTGGTGATGCCATGATAGTGGTGGTAAGAGATGATGATGTGGGGACGATGCTGATGTACCAAATGAACTTGTGATGGTGATATCTGCTAGCCCAGTAAATCAGTTATGAGTAAGTTTTGAGATATAATATTTGGGAGAGTGGTCTTCAATTCAATACATGACATTTTGCAACAGTGGCAAGATATTTTCCATATATGTTATCTAATGATCCATCTATCTCTCTCTCTCTCTTTTTTTTATTTTATTTATTTTATTTTTTTTTTTTTGAGCATTCACTCCTCCTCCTCCTCCCTACTACTACTACTACTACTTTTACTACTACATCCAACTAATACTACCACTTTGGTCAAATGATGGGAAATTCCTAAGTATGTAATATGCAAAGACAAGTTAAATACTTCTAAAACGGTTATGGAGAATTCATGAGTAAGTTTTGAGATATAATATTTGGGAGAGTGGTCTTAAATTCAATACATGACATTTTGCAACAGTGGCAAGATATTTTCCATATATGTTATCTAATGATCTCTCTCTCTCTCTCTCTCTCTCTCTCTCTCTCTCTCTCTCTCTCTCTCTCTCTTTTTTTTTTTTTTTTTTTTTCTTGAGCATTCACTCCTCCTCCTCCTCCTACTATTTCCTAGGTCAAATAATGGGAAATTCCTAAGTATGTAATATGCAAGGACAAAGCATTAGTCTCATAACGGCAGGGGACCTTGAAAATCTGAGAACCCTAGCAGAGGACCGGCAATATTGGAGACACCTCACACAGGAAATACTGGAAACAGCCAAGGCGACCCGATCTTTCGGTCGAGACGCGAAAGGCATCTAAGTCAAGTAAGTAATATGCAAAGACAAGTTAAATACTTCTAAAACGGTTATGGAGAATTCATTTTGAACCAAATACTGTTCCTAAAGCTGCCCACTTTGTAGTTCAAGACTCGTACAAAATAATTAAGGAAAAAAAGATCATTATAAATTTTATAAATCAAAATACAGAGTAATTTTAGTTATTATAAAGGGAAATAACCCATTTATGTTTAAGTTAATTAGCAATACAGTTTTTAATTGAAGGTTTCAAAGTCAGAGATGTTGGTTCAATTAAATTTTCACTTAGAATTTTCTATTTAATAAGTGGCAAAAGTTTAAATTTGGTCTGAGACTATTTAAAGTATAAAACAAGCTTATATTTATATGCATAATTCTATGCAAATCCTCAAAAATGTAAAAGAAAAATATTGGTGAAAACCGGCATCATATAAGCAACTGAAATGATAACTATAGTATTAAATGTGATGCATCATTCATTCAGAAACACAGTTAACAGTTGGTGTACGACACGTGTGTATCAATGCATCATCAATATCATTCACATCACATATCTTTTAAAAAATCGTATTAAATCCACGAAAATCGTATCCACGTATTCGGGGTCCCAAAATCGTACTAAAATACGATTAATCGTACTGGTTGGCAGGTCTGCTTTTCAGAAACAAAATTTGGGGAATTTTTTGGACAAATCTGGAATCTAAACAGAGGCCTGATAATGATGATAAATGTGGTGGTTGAAATTATGACGATGTTGATGATTTATGACCATTTTTCTGAAAAATCTGGAAAACAGCTGGAAGTGGAAGATAGAGTTATATGGAATGACAACAAATATCAGAAATTTCGCAATAAAGTCTGGAGAGTTGGCAGGTCTGATTTCGATATAAAGAGGGGTGCCTGTAGGGCAATGAATATCCTAATCGTTGCCGAGCATTATTAGGTCCATTTAAAATATTTCCATATATTGTCTTTATAGAGTGATCATGACGTGCTTGCCTCCTCCTTGAACATTTTTACTTTTTAACTTTTTTTATATTAAAAAAAAAAAAAGAATATTAGTGGACTTGTGCCTAGAGCAGATTCAGGCCAAACCGGCCGCTACCAGACTCTATGTCTAATTTCCTTTTGTTTCGTTTTATTTCCCGGTGCATATTTCAACTAACCAAGCAGACGTCTCGTGGGACGTTCTTCTCGCCGTTTCAGTGTGAGCAATCCAGGAGAAGGTACAGAAACTTGTTTACATCGAGATATTTCTCACAAAACGTAAGTATCCCGTTCTTTGTTATGGGTTGCAAGGTGTGGAAGGAAGTTGCTATTTAAGCTATTTATACGTGTTTATAAAGGAGTTCCAGCTCAACCACTGCACTGCATGCTATTTTAGGATCGTTTGATTGTGGTTAGATCGTCTGGCAGTGTTCGGGCTTCATTTTAGCCCCATTGGGGGGTGGCCGGTTTGACCAAAGAATATTAAAACGATTTTGGTGAAACCGGCCGGGTTGATTAAGTTGTTTATTATTATTCTGGACGTCTATAATATTATTTGTTGCAATGCTTTCCTTGTATTTCTGTTGACTAGTCTATGTTTATCATGATTAATATTATTATAAAATTATATTATGTTCACCGTTGTAAAAGCAAACTTTACATTATTAGACTAGCCAGTTTATGAAAACAGAGTTCAAATATCTAAATAAAGTTCATTTTTTCGCATTGTTACAGGCACCAAGATGCCAAGATCAAAGTATTCTCAAGCGAGTGTGGATGCTGCACTTGATGCCAAGATGGACAAGATGGCCGGAAAATACCCTATCCATAGGGTATCTCAGACAGTGTTGGCCGCAGAGGAGGAGAAAAACCTACAGTGGAACCTCCCGATTACGACACCTCCTAATAACGACAACCTCCTGATAACGACATTGACCCGTGGTCCCGATTTTTTTTCTATTTAAGACCAGTAAAAATAACCTCCAAATAACGACGCACTTTTTGATAAAACCTCCGAATAACGACATCATTTTGGCGATTTTCGGCAGTTTTCGTAGATATCTGATACTAAAAATACCGAGTTTGAGTACTCAAAAGTTTATAAAAACTGCTTGAACCAATGAGAAGGCAGCTTTTTTTTGACGAATCTTGGCTGATATGCATTAATAAAAACCAAGGTATAAATGTAAGTGTAAGCAAGTAAACACAAAATCTTGGAAAATGTGATATTATGTGGTGATAGAAGTAGTAGTAGTAGCAGTAGTAGAAGTAGTAGTAGTAGTAGTAGTAGTAGTAGTAGTAGTAGTAGTAGTAGTAGTAGTAGTAGTAGTAGTAGTGTTTTTGTGGGAGGAGGAGGAGGAATTTTGTTTGTTTTAAAGGGTTTTACAGCGCTTGTGACACATCTATGTCATATCAGCGCCAGTAAAAAGGAAGAAAATTGGATAGTAAAAAAACATTCTATATTTACAATTGAAATGACATAAGAAAAAGTAAGACAAAGGGGAATGGTTTAAATAGGGAACAGATGTAGATTCCAGGAGCACACTATCAGTGTACTCAGTTCAGATCACCTAAAAGTCTCATCCAGACACACGCACAAGAACCCTCTAAGAGGAATACACTACAATGTTTTGTTTGTTTTGTCAATGTTAATAAAATCTGGTCCCGCGGGCCTTACCACGCCCACTTTGTCCGCCATCTTGGAAACCTCTAAATAACGACACCTCCGGATAACGACATAAAAACTCGGTCCCGTGGCATGTCGTTATCGGGAGGTTCCACTGTAGTTAAGTGGATGGTGGTCTGTGCCAGGGCAGGTGAAGGGAAGGACAGGGAGTAGCTGTGCCTGGAGGTGCAGAGAATACTAAATGCTAAAGGCAGAGAGACCCCCTTCAAAGACAACAAGCCAGGATATTACTGGTACAAGGCATTTATGGAGCGACACAAGGGGGAGGTGTGGGAGAGAAAAGCGATGTCCCTTGGGGAATAATGTGCTCAGGTATCAGAAGGAAAGATACATGGGTATCCACAACATGCGGACATAGCTAATGTCAAATGGCATTGACATTACCAAGCCCCCCCCCCCCCCCCCCCCCCCCAAGTAACGTCTTCAATTGCGACGAGACTGGTCGGGCGGTGAGATGGATATTGATGAGTTGTGTGGTGTGAATGACAAAGATGAAAGTTTATGTGATTTTTGTGGAAGTGATAGGGACCTGGATGGATGGATTGGGTGCAAGTGTGGGAGGTGGTACCACAGAGGATGTACTGGCAGAGAGAGAGAGAAAGAGAGAGAGAGAAGATACTGGGGATGAATGAGGAGGATATCAGTGTTTTCACATTCGTGTGTAAATTGTGCAAGTGACATGTTATTCCATTGCGTTATGATTATGTACCCTATTAATTGTTTCGAATAAATTATTTTTGACTTTCTCTGTTGAAAATGAACATAAACGGTTTATTTATCTATCTAGACGTCTAGATCTAGTCTAGCTACTTATGAATATATATGGCAGTCATCTTGGGGGAAGGAAACATTCTGCCAATTTATGGAAAGAGTCCTTCAAAGTCCTTGGAGTGCTGGAATTGAACCCTAAATTGACCAAAGACCCGGCATATATTTTACCAACTGAGCCTATGGATCTGCTTTAACTGTTTATGAACTGAAAACTATTAAATAAACAAAAGAAACAGCAATTTTCAACATCTGTGTAGGGTGGCCGGTTTGCCCAAGATGGGTGGCCAGTTGGACCTTAAAGTTCCATAAGTGGCCGGTACTACCAAAATGTCACGAATAACATTTTGCACGGAGAATATGGATAAGACTGCTTAGGGTGCAAAATCGGCTGGTTCACCTGAAACCGGCCACTTGAGCTTTACATTTTAGGACATCACTATACAGCCTTGGTCATATTTCTGGCCAGCAGACTTCCATTCTCTGAGAGAACCACGGATAAAGCTTGTGTGGCCGGTAAGCCTAAATCTACTCTATATGCATGGGAATTTTTGTTAGATGTGGTCTGTTTTATAGACGGGTAAGGCAGCTGATTGATTTCAGACAACTAGATTGTGATTGATATTGGGGAAAACTACTGTTGGAAAAAGTCCACTTGTCATTAAAGGGTAAACTGATCATGTCTTCTGTTAACAAATCTTTCACCTTTGTTCTCTTTTGGGAGAAAAAATATCACTATTATCACCTTACATTCTGAGGACATTGTCTTTGATCATATGCGGATGAGGGTAACCGCAATCTGAGTCTGAGAGAATTCAATGGTGCAAAAAGGCAAAGGCAAAGGCAAAGGAAACAGACTACTTTAGCTAAATGGAGTGTCTACGTACACGGTAGCCTTGCACCTAGCCCCAGAATCTACGTACAAGGTAACCAGGCACCTAGCCCCAGAATCTACGTACAAGGTAAGTGGAAGTGGAAGTGGGCACCATAAGGTAAGGGGTCAGAAAGTCAGCACGAGTTTTAAAAAGAAGTATCGTCTTGAGTGACTCGTATTGTAGTCAAGGACAATGATTTACAGTATCCATTTATGTAGAGAGCTGCGCCGAGGTTACCACTTAGCTTCTTTATCCTTACCAATCATTCGTTTGGACAGAAAATTTTTTAAAAACTTAACGCTTACCGTTAAAAGCAGTTTAGACTTGAAGATGCATTTGTTTACTATTAAAAAACATTCGGTACTAGACAATCCTTGATGAATTTCAAAAGTTGTGTTTGAAATTATATCGTAAATTTTTTCATGATTCATTCCTCGCGAAATCGTGGAGGCTTACGTCTGTTTTCAAGGTGCCGTCGCAAAAAAAACAAAAAAAAAACAAAGGTTTTTTAAAAAGTTTATTGAGAAAAAGATACGGAAAAAAAGTGTTCCTAGATAGGTATGCAATTTGGTGCATAAGTGTAGTAAAAATTGGTGCGCAAAATTAGTTCCTAGCGGATGCGAGACTCTGTGTGTGTGTGTGTGTGTGTGTCGTAGCTCCTCTTTCTAGGGTGTGTGTGTGTGTGCCTCTTTTATTTTTTTTTTTTTTTTTGGGAGAGACTTCGTACACGGTAACGGGGCATCTAGCCTCAGGATCTACGTATACGTAAACTGGTTTACCGTTGCAACCATGGCCGACTAGAGTTACGTCATGGTTGCAACACAAGCAATAGATGGTCCTCGCTATTCTCTATGGTCGTGACTGTGCGCGCTAGTGTGTGTGTGTCTTTTTTTTTTTTTTAATCAAAACATTTTAACCATTAATGGCTAGATTCCATCTTACAATCCCCAAACTCCAGATCTAAGTCTTAATGTTATCATTAAAAGACAAGCCTTGCGATTTATAGAATAATTGAAGCCCGAGTCGAAATATACTCTTACTACTGCTCTCTTGGTGGAAACGATTTATTCGGCATAAGCAATCTGCAGAAAAAAATCTGTGTCACTGTAAAAGGTTAAAATTTCACGAAGTACGCTCCGTGAACCCCCGAGTAACAATCCTTTGATCTACGTCATCAGGCAACCCATTGTTTCTTTCATCTTTTCCCATTCCCCCTTACGATCCTCCCATTCCCCCCGCCCATCTCTCTCTCTCTCTTGTCATAGTGTCATCCCTTCCCCTTCCCATCTCGTAAAATGAGAACGTTCTGTTGTTTGCAGATACATGTATGATTGTTTTGTTTTTTTTCTCTCACTAGGCTAGGATTAAAAACCAAGGCATCAGGTAATAGGTGTAATTTAGTCACGCATGTGGCAGCCCAGCCCGGTAACCCTGTACGTAGATTCTGGGGCTAGGTGCAAGGCTACCGTGTACGTAGATTCTGGGGCTAGGTGCAAGGCTACCGTGTACGTAGATTCTGGGGCTAGGTGCAAGGCTACTGTGTACATAGACACTGCCTTAGCTAAATGAAAATGATGATTCAATCATAATTTACATTAACGTTCATTTATTCATGGTATACTTCTGCTCATATTGTAAATTCCTAATTTGTGAGCAATTGTAAATATTGTAATTGTGGGTGTGGATGCTTGTTTGGTGGTGAAGTGGAATATGTAGTAGTAATGAAGCAATGTGTAGACCTATTTGTTGATTTGTTGATGATGTGAATATGATGATGGATGAAAGATATCTCCATAGTCCTTTCGAAAATAATAGAAGTTTTAGTTTTAGTGGTTTCATGAATCCGAATGTTATTGATTGTTATTCCAGTCTTGACTAGAAATAGTGTCAGTTAATAGAGACAGTTGCGAGATGAAAATTATCTTATGACTATTACTATAACTAGAGAGGTGCGCCGGTGTTACCAATACTTAGCTTCTATACCAGGACAAATCATTCGTTTGGACAGAAAAATAAATAAAAAACTTACCGCTTACCGTCAAAAGCAGTTTAGATTTGAAGATACATTTGTTTTCTATCAAAAAACATTCGGTACTGGACAATCCTTGATGAATTTCAAAAGTTGTGTTTGAAATTATATCCTAAATATTTTCATGATTCATTCCTCGCTAAATCGTGTGTGTTTTTCATCTGTCCAATGGTTGGTGCCTGCCGCCTGCCGCGCAAAACAAAGGTTTTTTTAAAAGTTTATAGAGAAAAAGATACGGAAAAAAGTGTCCATAGATAGGTATGCAATTTGGTGCATAAGTGCAGTAAAAACTGGTGCGCAAAATTAGTTCGTAGAGGATGTGTGTGTGTGTTTCTCTTTCTTCTTTTTTTTTTTGGGAGTGCCTACGTACACGGTAACGGGGCATCTAGCCTCAGGATCTATGTACACGTAAACCGGTTTACCGTTGCAACATTCTGTCAGTGATGGTCCTCGCTGTCGTGACCTCGCGCGCGCGCGTGTGTGTGTGTGTGTGTGTGTTAATCAAAACAATTTTAACCATTAATGGCGAGATCCCATCTTACACTCCCCAAACTCCAGATCTTAGTCTAAATGTTATCATTAAAAGACAAGCTTTGGGATTTATAGTTTACTTGAAGCCCGAGTCGAAATATACTCTTACTACTGCTCTCTTGGTGAAACGATTTATTCCGCATAAGCAATCTGCAGAAAAAAATCAGTGTCACTGTAAAAGGTTAAAATTTCACGAAGTACGCTCCGTGAACACCGCTGTAACAATCCTTTGATCTACGTCATCAGGCAACCCGTTGTTTCTTTCATCTTTTCCCATTCACCCTTACTATCCCCCCCCCCCCCCGCCCCTCTCTCTCTCTCTCTCTCTCTCTCTCTCTCTCTCTCTCTCTCTCTCTCTCTCTCTCTCTCTCTCTCTCTCTCTCTCTCTCTCTCTCTCTCTTTCTTTCTTATCATAGTGTTATCCCTTCCCATCTCAATGTAAAATGAAAACGTTCTGCTGTTTGCAGATACATGTATGATTGTTTTGTTTTTTCTCTCTCACTCGGCTAGGATTAAAAACCAAGACATCAAGTAATTGGTGTCTAATGCCAAAGTATAGATTCTCTCTTTGGCCAATTTAGTCACGCACGTGGCAGCCCAGCTATTTATTATGTTCTGCCTATAACACACAATAAGTGGGATTTTGGGGGTGGGTACGAAAGAAATCAAGGTCATAAGTAACCGTGCACAAGAGCTGTATAGGGAATTGGTTTCTGGGGGTCTTGCAAATACCAAATATTTTATGGAAAGCTCTTTCGAACTCCAAGACGTCTGGTTTGTTTTGCTATCTTGGAACAAACGAAACAGAGATGTCTTGAGGTGTGACCTAGTTGTCTGATTTTGTGACCTGGATGTAAGGTTTTGTGACCTAGATGTATCCTTTTGTGTGTGCAAGCCATGCGGGTAAGTACAGCGATAGCTTGCCAGTTGAGGAGAAAAAAAGAAGAAGCAGCGTATCCGCATTTGAAAAACAAAACAAAAAAAACCCTGAAAAAACAAAACAACAACCTTTTAAAGGCGAATATCAATCTTACTTGGACCAAAAATAAAATCTTACCGTTTTCATCAAAAGACAAAAAACAAATTACAATTTAAAAACTTGGGCTTTTATATAGGGCAATATCCACCCAACGTGCTCAAAGCGCTTTTTATCAATATTCTTACTGCTCTTATGGTGGAAACGTTTTTTTTTTTTCTGCGTTAAAAAATAATACAAATGACGACTATTATTTGAAAACAAAAAAATCAATGTATCTGGCAAAGGGTTAATTGCAGTACTCCTGCATCCTGTGAGACTCCTACAGCACTTGCTAATCATAAAAAAAGGAAATAGCAATCAACAATACTAAGTTGAAAAAAAAAGAAGAAAAAAAGGAGGAGGGGGAGAGCAAACCCAGTAGCAATGCAACCTTTAGCAGCCAAATTCGATCTTTGACCTAACACCAAATCCTCTTTCATCAAAAGACAAGTAACGGCAAAACGATTATAGACAATTGAAGTCCGAGTTGCGATAGTCTGACTGCTCTCTTGGTGGAAAAGCTGTATTCTCCGTTAACAATAATAAAGATAAAAGCAAACTATTATCTGAAAGCAAAAAATTTGCTTCGCTGTTAAGGGGTTAAGAACATCTGCCAGCATCGTTGACATGCTCTACGTCACCAAGCGACACGTCTCCCTTTCGTCTTCATCATGCAACCCCCCCCCCCCCCCCTCCCCTCTCCACTCTCACGGTGGTGGTGGCGGCGGATAAAAAAAGCCTTTTTTTCTTTTATTCAATCAACTTGACTGCTGGTGGACCCTAGGCCTCTCTACAAGTCCAAGAAATAATACTCACTTTTTCTCTGCTCCAACGAAAATATCTACCCCCTACCGGTCTAAGTCTAATTATTTGTAGCAGACGACAAATTTCTCAAAACGGTCACGTGACACTGTAAAAACAACACAGGAAGTCCATGAAAGCTTATTTACGGCATTTCCTTTGAACCGTGTAAACAACAAAATTTCGTTTTCATTCGACTCAACGGGTCAGATTGGCCGGTATTTTTTAACGAACTAAAGTTCTGAAAAATCAAAATGTTTCTTAGAAAGTTGAAAGATGCTAGTTTTTGAAACAGAGGTAGGTTTTTTTTTTAAATCTTTATATTTTACGTGAATGCATGCTCAAGGCGAGTTGGACGTGCAGCGGAGGTTGGTAGGCCAAAGGCCCACCTCTCTATATACTATAATTATGACATGACTTTACTTTATGTAGGTACTTTGGTAAACGTCCATTTGGCCCTCCAGCAGGGAGCCGATAAATGGGCTAGTGGCTGTGACCCGATTTTTTGGACTTTTGAGTGATGGGTCTCAGAAAAAGTTCCATAGATTTTTTGTTTATGGATGGATTTTAATGATTGATGTCTTATTTTCTTCAGGAGAAATTACTCTATCGTTTGGTGTAGTTTATTTTAAAATCAATGACAATTTAGTATAACTTTTGATTATGGATAAAATAGGGTATAATTTAGCTTTGGATAATTAAAAGATTAGAACTTGGTAAATCAAAATTTCATGCTGGCTCGTTTATTTAACATTTTAACTTTTATATAAAATTAAATTCAGGGGAAAGTTGTATACCGCATCCATGAAATTCGTTCCAGCAAAATCCTTACTCAAATATTAGCGGCCATTTTAGACCAGTTTTGAAATCCAAATGGTGGTTACTACCGGAAATGCAACACTTTTCAGGTCACAAAGTCCGTCAGTAAATAACAAAGGCAAATAGAAGACCATTTTTCAGCCTTTAAACTAACATAACTTTTCTTCTGCTTATCTGATTTTCACAATTTTGGTATCATTAGAATCGTGTTGAAAAGCACTTTAAAATGATATAGGTTTCATTGAGCTCAATCCAATTTGAATTTTTTACCAAAGTACCTACTTTATGAAAATGAAAGTGAAAGGGGAAAAAATCACTGACTCAAGATTTTTATCATCATGCTTGTTACATTTGAAAACCTGAATTATATATCTCAATTCAAGTATAAAGAGAGGCGGAAATATAAAGGGTTCTCTCTAACCTGTCTCAATGTTTCGGAGTTGAGACCAGAAGCACAGAAAAGTTCGGAAGCTTTTGCTCCAGTGATTTTTCCACTTCCTTCAACATCGTAGGTTTGAAACAACTCAGCATAATATTGCTGCTCTGTATCACCAAGCTTAAGTGCCTCCATTGAAAATATAGTTTATATCAGCTAA
>NC_088362.1:37073225-37103225 GCF_034508935.2 Berghia stephanieae
ATGTATTCAAGTTAGTCGAAGTAAAATTATTTATTTATTGAACAATGGACCACTCGAAAAAGTTCGAAATAGTGAAGTAAAAAGCAATAGCCATCGACATTAAATTTTTCTATCCGCTTTTCGCCCGTGAAAGAACTATACCATCAAAGACCGTCGAACCAACACAGAAAAATTATAGAGTAATGTGAAACCCTTTAGCTTTAAAGATATACAGTATTCCTTGCATTATTTGCGGAACTACGTAAAGGTGAAGAAGAAGAAGAAGAAGAAGAAGAAGAAGAAGAAGAAGAAGAAGAAGAAGAAGAAGAAGAAGAAGAAGAAGAGGAGGAGGAGGATGGGGATGAGGAGGAGGAGGAGGAGGAGGAGTTAGTGGTGGTGGCGGAGGAGAATAAAGGGAGAATAAACCCTCTTCCCCACTAGGACAGTCCTGTCCCAAATCTGTAACATATAGAATTTAGAGAAATCTTCCGCACCTATTGGGACGGGACAAAACAGTCCCGTTGTGTCCCAAGCCGTTGTGAAATGCTACAAAATCAACGGGACAGGACTGTCCCAGTCCCGTGTTCATATCGTTTGTGATAGTAGAAAAATATAGCAGACTTCCGCACTAGGACAAAAAAGTCCCAGACTTGGCGGCGCCGTGTCAAAATTGAAATGCCTGTCTTTATTTTCTGCATCCCTACTAACTACTACTACTACTACTACTACTACTACTACTACTACTACTACTACTACTACTACTACTACTACTACTACTACTACTGTTGCTTCTGCTGCTGCTAATGCCACTAATATATTAATACCTACATCCTTTACATTTTGTATTTATTTCCAATTCCATTGTATTTATTTTCCAACAATAGTCCACACTTTATTTTAGTTCACTGCATTACACAGTTCCTACCCGCCTCCCCTCTTTTAACATAATTAAGTACGCACCTTTTATAAATTTCTATTGCTCTGTTTTAATTCGCGCTTCCTCACAAAGTAGCATACAATTTCCTGCCCATCAATGTTTTTGTTTATGCATCTTAACAACGCCACTACCACATGATCTCATTCGTCTGTAGTTTTTAATTCATCATGTGTTGTTGATGAAGGGGAAACCCGAAACGTCCATTTTATCTGTTTTCGTATATTAAACTGAAGCTTACATTCAATTTCACAGTTATGATTTATTTATTTATTTCAATTCTGAATATAAAAAAGCAATAACAATTCAAAAAATAATTATATGTGATGAAACCACGTACAGAAGGCATAGCAACATAAACATTTTCGGCAATTTAAAAACGTATGTTTATAAATATAACTTAAGAAGTGTCACACTTTGTGACACAGCAGTAACGTGTCTAAAACCCGTCGCACATCTATTCGGTACCTTGTGGGATCAATTATCTTTATCGTTATTTATTTCGGGAATTTTCAATGAAAATATTTTTAAGTAAGTCCTTCTGAGCCACTTGGACTCATTGTAAGACAAATTAACTCCTTTAGAGCCTTGTAGCCAATGGTGCAGGAGTTATTCCGGTTTCAATAGCGTGAAGCGGACAATTAACGTATTTGTTTGAAAACCTTTGAACAGGACGCTAGTCTATCGCAGATTACTATCCCAGCTTGACAGGTACCCTTTTACACCCGAATGGAGTGAGTGATTGGAGTAAATTTTCTTGCTCTAGAAAGTACAAATTGGCTTCGGTCAGCATCGAACACAGAACCTCTGAGTCCAGAGTACAACGCGCTAACCATGGGCCATCTTGCCTCCTAAGCTTATAAATCCGGAACTTATCCATGTTGCTGTAGCGTTGAGCAGACAGATAACAGTTTAAAATTAAAAAAAATAAAATTCCCTTTATTCATCCCATAGGGGAATTTTTTCTCGAGGGTCTATTCCAAGGGAAGACTGGAATAACCCAGGCGTCAGCCGCAATGCAGCGCCGCAAATTGAGCTAGGGCGATGTATAACCCAGGCGTTAGCCGCAGTGCAGCGCCGCAAATTGAGCTAGGCGAGGTGACTTACTCAAGGCAACACAGCGCATCAGCGGGTGATCGAACTGATGCCTTTCGGGTACGAAGCAAAGACCGTACCACCGAGCCATGCTGACTTTCTATTATCCTCTTGAATGATGCTAGTCCGTCAAAGATTACTTTCGTCAGCGAACTGGTACTCATTTGCACCTGGGTAAAATGAGGTGATTCCAAGAAAGTCATTTTAAGATAAGATCGGAGATCACCATAGAGTCTACGGAATTGACCCTTGAGCAATCTTTGGGTCATTAAAGGATGCACCCAATATTGTTTTCTCTTTCAATTTGTCTTTTTTTTCCACGTAGTAAAGCACAAAAATATGCAACCTCTATTTCATCCATTACTAGTAGTAGTAGTAGTAGTAGTAGTAGTAGTAGTAGTAGTAGTAGTAGTAGTAGTAGTTGTAGTAGTAGTTGTAGTGGTAGAAGTAGTGGTAGAAGAGGTGGTAGTTGTAGTGGTGGTAGTAGTAGTAGTAGTAGTAGTAGTAGTAGTAGTAGTAGTAGTAGTAGTAGTAGTTGTTGTTGTTGTAGATGTAGTAGTCGTAATAGTAGAAGTAGTGGTAGTAGTAGTAGTAGTAGCAGCAGCAGCAGCAGCAGCAGCAGCAGTAGTAGTAGTAGTAGTAGTAGTAGTAGTAGCAGCAGCAGCAGCAGCAATAATATTACTCTTGCTATAAGAATATTTCATGATTATAGAAATCTTATGTAAACAAATCCCATTGTACTGTGTAAAAAATCATTATCGTCATGTCGTATCTTATGTTGATTCATAAAATGTGAATTATTAGAGTTGTACCAAGGACTTATTTTTTAAATTATTAATTTATAATTCAAACTATTAAATAACTAATCTATTAATAAGAAGATTTGACATTATTATTATCACCATTTTAATTATCATTATTATTATTATTATTATTATTATTATTATTATTATTATTATTATTATTATTATTATTATTATTATATTATTATTATTATTATTATTATTATTATTATTATTATTACTATTATTACATTATTATTATTATTATTATTATTATTATTATTATTATTATTATTATTATTATTATTATATTATTATTACTATTATTATTATTACTATTATTATCATTATTACTATCATTGTTTGCCTTGCTTTATTATTGATTTTATTTACTTGATTTGTTGATGAAAATATTATATTCTTGTATGAGTTATATTGACAATTGCCTACAAATAAACTTTTGAATCTTGTACAAAAAATAAAAAAATAATGCATTCGCGCAGGTGTGTCCCGGGACAGTCCTGTCCAAGTGCGGAACCCCTTTTGAATTGAAGTTTTCTCCAGTGAGACAGGACAAATTTGTCCTGGGACAGTTTTGTCCTAGTGCGGAAGGAGTCTAAAGGGAATTATTAGTATTATTATTAAAGCTCTGTCCCCGGTAACGTCCCCGTTGCTTTAAGTATATTGCCCAACTGGATTCAGTTGTCAATCGGTATAATGATATATTATTATCTATTTGACATATGGTCTGTTAGGGGTATTAAAAGAGCATCGCGAGCTTAATAAAACCGTGGAAATGCTCTTTACACTGACTGCCTGAGCAGCAAAGATAATCTGAATGTAAAAATTAACGAAAATAAACGGCGAAGATAACTCTGTACGCAGTAGCCATATTTTTCTCTTCAGTTGGCGCGAGCCCTACCACTCACTCCGCTCACAACAGCAGTCGGCGTTATTTTTTTCCATTGATAATGACGGAAAAGGAAGCTGGAAAAATGGAACAAGGTATTGACTTTTACTATTGCTCACCATAACAAAAGCTTTTGTATTTGTTAATTACCTTTGATTTAACCTTGTACTCTCACTCTCACTCTCACACTACATACAACACAACAAAGAACCCGAGTCTGAGTCTGAGGCCGGAGGATGAAGAAGGAAGAACATTCCCCATAAATAAGAGTCTGGGTGCTTCTAATGATTGGTGGGTCCTCTTGTGACGTGCAATCTTTCCACAATATTTTGTCCTGTATAGAATTGTCACAAAAAACATTACTGACAGAGCTGACCTGCTCTGAGCTGTTGTGAAGTGAAGTGAAAGATAAGAAGGAAATACATAAGAGTAAGAGTCATAGTCATAGAGAATGAAAATGAAGTTAAAGAATCACGATGAAATAAATATTATTTGCTAGGGTGCCATTAATTATTAAGAGTTTAGTCTTTATCTATATAGGCTATACTACATATTAATATTTTATGATTTTAATTTTATGATTATTTATTCTGCAGAAAATTTTGATGAGGCTGCTGAGGAGAGGGTGATTAATGAAGAGTACAAAATATGGAAGAAGAATACACCTTTTCTTTATGACCTCGTCATGACTCATGCCCTGGAATGGCCAAGTTTGACAGCACAGTGGCTTGCTGACGTGACAAGACCAGAAGGAAAGGACTACTCGCTACACAGACTTATTCTTGGCACACACACCTCCGACGAACAGAATCATTTATTGATCGCTAGTGTCCAATTACCAAATGACAATGCCCAGTTTGATGCTTCACATTATGACAGTGATAAAGGAGGTGGGTTGTAGAGCACATATAATATAGTGTAGGGATCTCTAGCCGTAAACAATCATACGGCTACAGTGACCATAGCAGTGGTCATTCCTACTTCCGCTCTGCCTCGTCCCGAGCTAACCCGGCTCATATAAAAGCCTAGGGGGCCTCTCGACTCATTCTCTTACTCTCATTCTCTCATATTCTATCTACCACTACCGCCTAAGTTCAGGGTAAGCTATATTTTTATTCTTTAACTTTATCTATTTTATATCTAGTTTTAACTTAGTAATTCCGTGATCACCGGCCATCTGGACCCATCCTAGCCATGGAGGCCTACAGTCAGAATACCGAGTTCTGGCAATCACGGTAGTTACTACAATAGGGATTTCCTACTAGGACCGGACAGGATCAACAATTAAATGGAATTTAGAAATACTTCTCACATGAAAAAGCAAGAGATAGAAATGATGATTAGCGGCCCTGGCTTTCCCTTGTAGGTTGGAAAGGTTATCGTCTATCCCTCTCTATCAGTAGAGCTGCCAACTGCCACACGTTTACCCAAATTATCATGTTTTTAATTTTAAGCATCTTTAAAAATCCTGGAAAATCTTATTTCTTTGAATTTTGAAGTCACTGTTTTTGACAAGTTGAGAGTCGTATTATTTTGTCTACAATTGTGGTGAATTTTTTTTTAGGCAAAAGGAAACAAGGCATTTGTCAATGTATGGCAGATGTGGGCTGAATCTTCACAATATTCATTTTCTATTCATTTCATCCATTGCAGAGTTTGGTGGTTTTGGTTCAGTGAGTGGTAAAATTGAGATCGAAATCAAAATAAATCACGAAGGAGAAGTGAACAGAGCACGTTACATGCCACAGAATCCCTGCATCATCGCTACCAAGACCCCATCAAGTGATGTCCTTGTCTTTGATTACACCAAACATCCCTCCAAACCAGGTATGAAATTTCAACTCTCAATAAAGAATTCCTTCTTAAAAGGATCTCACTAGAGAACACAAATAAAATGGAAAGTATATTACAATTACAAGGTTGCCAATTTTCAGTATATTTACGGAATTCAGTATATTATAAACCCTCAGTATGTTCAGCTTTCGGTTAGGGTTCAGTCTATGTGTTTGCGTAAAAGTTCAGTAAAGTTTTGCCTCTTGAATTAGCAATCATGATATTAGCTTTTAAGCTCAGGATGAATGGAAACATATGCTTTTTGTTTTTTGTTATAGTTTATTTTTTTTTTCCTCATTAATTTTCACTATTTGCATTTAGAGTTTTAGAGGTAGATGTTTTGATCTTCCCTCAGACTACTGTGATAGAGATTTGTATAATTTCATGGATCTCTTTATTCATATATTCATGAAGAATAAAAAGTAAACCTGATCCAGAACTTATTTTTTTTATTTCTAAGTGTGTTGTTCTCTCTTTATGCTTTTACTTGTAGATCCAAGTGGGGAGTGCACCCCTGAACTACGATTGAAAGGTCACCAGAAAGAAGGGTACGTTCAATTTTTTAGTTATTTTGTTTGACAATTTCCATTTCAAGCTGACTGGTCCTTTTTTTTTTAGAACACCCAAATATCAAACAAAATGACATAATTTGACCTCTTGTTTTGCTGCAAATATGCTGCTCTCAAGGGATTTACTGGCAGTTTTTTTCCTACAATTGTTGGGTGACTGAGTATTCATATTTGATTTGGTATTTGATAAGCGCTCTGAGCACTTCCTTGTGATATGGAAGAGTGCTCAACTAATATAATAATATTTATTATTCGGTTGCATTTGCCCTGTGCCACTGACGAGTGTCCTGCTTTAGAGGTAGCAAGTAGCAACTATTTCAATTTCAGCCACACAAATTGTGATCAATTCCAGCTCCTTGGGCCTTGAAATAGTACTCAAGTGTTAGTATGATTCAAGCTAGATTTCCATTTTTTGAAATAATTATAAAAAGCTAATACTGTAAGGTATGTTAGTAAGTTTTTGCTACTATATTATTCAAGATGGAATGGCAAACTATTCTTCAGCAGCGTAATTTGTTGATAGCTGCCATTCTCTCTCTCTCTCTCTCTCTCTCTCTCTCTCTCTCTCTCTCTCTCTCTCTCTCTCTCTCTCTCTCTCTCTCTCTCTCTCTCCCCTCCTCTCTCTCTCCTCCCCTCTCCCTCCCTCCCTCCCTCCCTCCCTCTCCCTCTCCCTCTCCTCTCTCTCTCTCTCTCTCTCTCTCTCTCTCTCTCTCTCATTCTCTATATATATATATATATATATATATATATATATATTATATATATATATATATATATATATATATATATATAATATATATATATATATATATATATATATATATATATTATATATATATATACATATATATATATATAAGTATCAATCCACTGTTAAGGTGACCACTGTGAAATGCACCAATGGGAGGACCAAGCATATGTCTTGTTCAAATGGATTAAACTGTTCAATCTGTGTTCAAAGTAGTAGAGTTTGATTCCCTACAATGATTTATGAACACAATTCTGATGCTTGATGATCACAATGGTATATAGAAAATTACTCGGTCCCCCTACTGTTTTACTAAGTGTTTCTGTAGCTTTAAGGAGACATTTGGTAAAAACATGTTTTTAGGGAGACCACATTAAAAACCCCTTTTAGGGAGCCCGGTATATGTTTATATATGTGTATACCTAAGAGTGCAATTTCAAGTGAGCTACCGCCAAATTTACTAAAACAAAGTAAGTCCTTAAGAGCTTCATGGCCATAGTGTTGAAACTTATCCCAGTGTGAGTAGAGTGAAATGGCCGAGCAATGCATTCACTAACTCATCCCTCCGAAGGGGGCGCTCAGGGAAATAACCTGGGCTCAAACACGGCAAAAAATATTCCCAGTTGCTCCGTGCGCCATTGTTTTTGCAGTCCCCGACCCCTTTAGAAGCCTGACGACCCAGGTTAAGAACAGAGAGTTGATTTGTTGTTGTTGTATACCACTGAATGGACTTGGTTTGTTTTGTTTTTAAGGGTTTTAAGGCGCTTGCAACACATTAAGGTCATATCAGCGCCAGTAAAAAGGAAGAAAATGGGATAGTAAAAAGTTCTGGAACTACAATTAGAGCACCCAAGAAAAAGTAAGGCAAAGGGGATTTGTTTCAAATAGGAAACAGTAGATTCCAAGAGCACACTATCAAAGTACTTAGTTTGAGATCACCTAGAAGTCTCATTTAGACACAAGCACAGGTCCCAACAAAGAGGGATACACTCAAATGTTTACAAAGCATATATATAACATGTAAACAAAACAATAAAGTGCATAACAGAGATGATTTACAAGGAAAAAAAATATCATCTCCCAAAACTATACATTTGACTGTTTCCCTCCCAGCCAGGGCCTGGACAAAACCAAGTAATCCCATTCCAAGACAAATACAGAAAACAAGTTGGAAAACAGACATAGGGGATAGAAGTATATGGGAGGTCGGGAACCCCACCCAGTGAATGGAGTTGGATGGATAGGACAGCAGATCTGATGGACACAATGAACGGCTTCAATCAACATATAATTCACTTTACACAATGTTTGCTTTGGTTTCGTGGTCTTGGGGTAGACAGTTCGTCTGACGCCTGAGTTGACAGGGTTCGAATCCATATTTGTGGCGATGCGGAGTCATTGTAAAAGTCTCATTTACAGTCTCACTTGTGTTAATTGGAGTAAGTTACTGAACTGTAACAACGTTGTTCGTGTCCAAATAAATGTACTACCAGCTGCACGTCGAGCGCATTAAGGGTTTTGTGATACATCAAAGCTCGTGTAAAATTACATTTACATTTGACCGAAAAATGATACACAACGATACAAGTTTACAAATCATATTGCAGGTTTATTTCAGTTCCAAAAGCCATCACAAACATTCATCCACTGTATCACATATAAGTCTTTAGTCACCAAATAAAAGCAAAAGAAACTTTGATGAAGTTTGTTATGTGTACAGTGCAACATAAAAGGATAGAAACAGTTTTACTGATAAAACCCTCAAATGGTAACAAACCAATATGTTGTTGCTGGTAAGTTGCTTAATTGCATTTGTTAAAAAGCATAAACTGTGAAGCAAAAGTGTTGAAAATCGTTTAAATAATGTTTAATGCAAAAAAATAATTCTTAAGCATTTTATGCAGCTCTAAGCTGTCGTTGCTGCATTTTTTATCATTATTAATTATTATTATTATTCTGGACAGCTTTGAACAAATCTATCTTTGCAGATTCTCCCATTTTGTTTTGCATTATTTATTCCCCTTTTAAGAAATTAACTTTTTCAATATAAATCCAATTGAAAGCTTCAAGCCTGCTTTCAATGTCCCATCCTCTTTCAAAGTCATTTCAGAAATTGTTTGTGATATTTCATTAAAGTTAAAGTTACAACGCTTCACCACGTCCTCTCCAGAGAAAGAAGGTTGATTTGTTCTTTTCCTAGTTTTTAAAATCAAATTTCCTAAGATGCGTAAATCACTCATTATAACTTTTCTCTCCTTCTTTGAACTTTTACTCCACAATTTTGTTCCTAACATTACTATAGCTTTGTCTGATCGACACAAATTTCCCACTTCATCATTCCGAAATTTGTCAAGAATATTCTCCTTTATTTCTTTACTTGCATTGGGAGCCACAGGATAAAATTTTACAACCCCAGTACACAGAGCATGCTCAGTACTACATTTCTTTTTTTGTTCATAAACCCTACGTCCAGAGTAAAACCCCTTACAGCCAGCACACATAACAACTTCATGTGACCCTTTTGCTCTCTCACGCATAACAATTGAATTGTTTCTAATGTTTGAATAAAAAATGCAATGTTTCTTTAGATTGTTCTTTTCCTTTCCTTTCCAGGCTGTTTCATGGCCTCTGTAACTCCTGTCTCATCCTTGTGTTTCCTCATCAAATGCCTTGAGAGTTTTGTTTGCAACTGTCCACAGTATGGACAGGGTCTCCTTGGCTTTTTGTATTTCTCTGAAAAAAAGGAGAAAATAAAGCACATCATGCTATGAACTCTGAAAATAAATCAATAGACAGATCGTATGCACATCAGCTACATGACAGCGGTAGAGAGGAATAGCATTCCAAATGTTTAAATCCTGGACAAGTAACTGTCATCATTCCTTTTTCTTTTCTACCATCTATTCCTTTGGAAGAGGTATGTTAGATTTGTGGAGACTTCTGCCACATAACAAATCAAGCGAAAAGACGCCATATTTTTGTTTTGAAATAGAAATAAATAGATCAATCCACCCACTTCACTGGGTTCAGGGTTCCCTCTTCATTATAATCAAAATATGAACATAAATCGCAACACAATGAAGTCTCATCTGAATAAATAGATTGTCCTTTGTTTCAGCGAATAACCAGACAGAATGTCAAAAGAATTTTACGTTTTCCCCCAACCACCCCTTGGAGGTATCAGTATCAGCCGAATGGTTAGCGTCATGTTTTTTACATTGAGCAACAAAATTTACTCCAATTGCTTCACTCGACCCAGGCGGAAAAGTAATCAAGAATAAACCCAAGTCCTATCCAAAGATTAACATTTCATTTAAGTTTCATTTAAGTTTATTGTAGGCCCTTGGCCATTCGACAAAATTCCATTCACATAAACTATTTACAACAATCAGAAATTAGTTATATCAATAATAGTAATTGAATGCAATGAAGGCAATATCATAATAATATTAATAATAACAGTAACGGCAATAAGTAACAATTAATATAGTAACAAAAGTAATAATAGATTATAGTTCATAGTAATAGTAATAATGACTGTCTTTGTCATTGAGGGAGTGAGAAAACATCACCAGCTGGCAGAACAAACAGCCGACATCAATCAAACGTCCTCCAAACCGGTTGAGCACCCGCTTCATTATTTCCTTAAAGACTTATTTACTTCCCCCCAACTGCCTGAACGAGGTGTGTAGACCACTTAATCCTGATTTATATTTTGTGGGAATGAAATATGACATGTATATGCAGGAAATAACTAACACACTGTTCAGATAGAAAATATTTGAGTCTTGCCTTTGTTAATTGACACAGATAAGTTAGGAAAATAAATGCTAGTAAAAACAATCAGTAAGTTCGTGAACACTGCTTTTCAACTTGAACATATGTTTTCATCAAATCTACACACATCATGTTGTGAGCTGAATTTTAATGATCTCAGTTGTTATTGAAAGGAAACCCCAAGAATTTTAGAATAAAAAAAGAATTGAACCTGGAAGTCAAAAGGGTTTGTAGCACAGCAGACAGTATCAAAGTATAATTTTAGTACCGACAAATCAAAAAGAAAATGTGCTTTTCTTTAAATGCTCCCAATCATCATAAACCGTTTAGGTTGCAAGATTAATAAAAATGTTACCTATTCTGATACTCGTTATGTTTCCAGCTGGTCTGTGAAAAAAAGCCTTAAGCATTATATACATACAAAGAAACAGTTTTAGTATATAGATGGGTTGTAACAAAAAACCATTTTAACACTTACAATACAAGCAATTTAAGTCTATTACAGACACACACAAAAAAAAAACAATAAAAAACATGAAGATTATTATGGCTGGTTTCACTGATACCACTCACACATTGGGGTTTCAGATTCTAAGATGTCCACCCTATCGAATTTGGATTTGTGCTTGTGATGTAAATGGTAGCGTATTTTGCGACGCAGCATTGCCAAAACAGAAAAAAAATGCGATAACACAAATGCAGCACAATGGAGGGGAGGGGGGGGAGTTTTATTTTTAAAGGAATGGGTAAATTAAAATTGATACCACAAATATCAAAGGAGAAGAATGACAAAAAATGACTCACCATTGCACGTAACACGTTGGTTTGCATGTGTATAGCATTCAGGTTGAACCTGGGTCCCGGACTGGCAACGAGGTTCAGTCTGTGATAGTTGTGGATGAGGCTCTGACTGAGTTGGGGAATGAGCACTAGGTTCCAAAGACAATGATGTACTCAGCATTCGGTACCTCACAGAGCACGAAGAGGAATCAGACTCGGAGTCAGCTACAAAATCGGTATCCTGTATATTTTGTGGAAAAGATGACAAATCAATCAATTCATTCATGTTGACAATAAACACAAAGAGCCATTGTTTAATAATCCAACTAAACAATTAGCTGGTTAATAATGCAAGTATAATTAAAGAGTTGAGAAAGGCAGACATATTGTCTAAGTATTTAATATGTTCAACTGTGCATGAATAAATATAGCTACACCAACCAGGGCTTCAATAAACTGATTTTAACCAACTCTCTAAATCCTACACAAGGACCAACAACTACAAAACAATTTTTATCTCACTACGATTCTAGACATATAAAATGTTGTCATTGCAACAATATGAACTTCTTAACCTTGCAACTGCAATATAGTTTTTTAAAAAGTTGATAAACATTACAATGCAAGAGAATTTGGACAAAATGCGAGATCAAAAGAAGCTATTGTCATTTTTCCTGGAAACGCATCATTTTCACATTTTGTCAAATAAAAACAAACGACTTCAAATGTGAATGGTTCATCAATGAATATCACTTCAAAATATAACGAGGAAGGTTTAAAATAGTGTTATTGTTGGCAAAGTGCACTGCAAAGAAAATTTTTAACAACAAAAGACTAGGGGGTCCCACTTGTGTAAAACAGTGTTGTCCTTGTCCTGAAATATTGTATCGCGCCTAACAGACTGCAGGTCTCATCTTTTGTGGCAATTGTGTTTTGTCCACCACAAAATATGGTGATGTGAAGCATTTTGAGCATGGTGTGAACTGTGGATAAACACTATAGAAATGCTATGATTTTGTTTCAATTTACATACTTACCACAACTTAATCATGCGATATGGAACTTTGTTCTGCATCACTTTCAAGCTCTGAGTTGGAGTCTATATAAAATAAAAATAAACAAAGAAAAGCTGAAGACTATCATCTGCAAGTTTTTCTCTAAACCCTTAAACAAAAAATCATGCCATCTTGTGCTGTAGAAGGATTTTTATTTTATTATTTACTTTATGACTATTGTCCTTTGGAAAAAAAGAAAATTAAATCCGAAACCTTTTGGCTATATTCTTTTAAATTTCAAGAATGTCAGAGTTGGCAAGAGAGGATGGAAATATAATTCCAGAAACCAATCGGTCTATAATCATATCCATATGATAGTTTTTCGCTCAAGATTCAGGTACAGTCCACTTCGGATAATCGCAACACCTTGGGATCATCGAAAATGTTGTGATTAACCGAAGTTGCAATTAACCGAAGTTCAGTTTCCTGTCCACTATTTCAACATTTTACATTTATTGTAAACTCAAACCAGTACATGTTATTCTTAGTCCACCACATACAGAGCAATTTCATTGAAACAAAAACCATATGGCAGCCCTGTGTAGATTTGTCAACCAAAAGCAGCTATGAAGCAAGCCGATATCTTACTCAGATTGGACGAAGTTTCACCCCTTTTTTTCTCAACATTTGTCAGAGTTCAAGAGATTAGCCGTGATGAGAGACAATAAGCTCTCATCAAACTCGTTGGTCACAATGCACAGTTGTTAATCCTAAAACAAAAGATATCGCTCAGTCTCATTTTATAACTGTCATTTATAACCTGTTGTCAAGATTATGACCAGCCCCACCCTTCTTCAATTTAATGGCCACCGATGACGTCACAAACCCATACTGCAAATCCCCGCCCTCTTTCGACTCTAATAGAGTGGTGACACACTACCGTAGCATTAAATCCCGCTCACTCTCGATTCTTCAACCTGTCACGATTTCATCCATGATGAAATTTAATCATGATATATTGTTTGATTTCTTGAATTTACCACTTTTTAAAAACCGAAGTTCATTGCAATTAACTAGTGACTTTTATATAGAATTATTTCCATTTCTTAGGAAATGTTGCGATTAACCGAGTTGCATTTATCCGGAGTGGACTGTATTAGTATTACACACCATGACTCAAACAAAAATAAGCAAACTATGTGTACCTATGTGCGGCTATGTGGTCTAGTGGTATGACACTCGCTTTCGGATCGGAAGGTCCTGGGTTCGAGCCTCGCTCAGCGCATAGTTGAGTCCTTGGAAAAGACTCTTTACTCACATTTTCTCACCGTACTCAGGTGTAAAATGAGTACCTGGCCGTTAACAGCGTTGTCTTTGTCCGAAAAATTGTAATATCGCCTAACAGGCTTCATGTCTCGTCCTACATGTTAAATGTTGCTGTTGACCAAGGACCCCTTGTAAAGCGCATTGAGCACGTTAAGTGGATATTGCTCTATATAAATGCTCAATTTTTTATTATTTTTTTTACCTAAATATTTTATTCATTTCCTCATCAAATTACATTCTTACCATTAACATCATAAATCACATCAAAAGGGTTGTCTGAATTGGCAGCAAGACATTTTTTCAGGATTTTTAAAGCTCAAATCTCTCTGATCTGAAGGTACAAAAGAAATAGCATATTCTCAACATTAAACTATGATTTTGTGATATGGCACACTGTATGCATAAAGCATGATGCAAAGACAGAGGTTTAAGTTAAAAATATTTTATATTCTTTTCAAAAAACCCATAAAATAAACACGTGAAATGTTGAGTTGGATAGCGCTAAAAGTAAAAGTAGTAAGTAGTAGTAGTCGTCGTAGTAATACCTAGTAGTAGTAGTAGTATTAGTAGATCTAGTAGTAGTAGTAGTAGTAAACGACAGATCTTACAAAGCTAGTACTATCTAGTGTGAATCGTGAATCTACAGTCCACAGAAGTTCCCGAATTATCTGACTCCACTTCCGAATGTGAATGACTGACAAGTGACAATCATCAATCGGTGTGTGTGTGATATCTACCCGATTTCAATTCATAAATCAACAGTGATAGAATAAGAATGGCCAATAACTTACCCTTTAAATTATCTCGGTGTCTCTTCTTCCCCATGATGCCATAGTTTGGAAGTCAGCAAGTGACGAAAAATGAAAAAATCAGCGCCGTAAATACGAAAACGAAAGTAGGAATTGTGCGAAATTGACTAAACATATGTTTCACAAAAAAAATGAGCTAATATGTTTGCTTGTCTTTTGTCACCACGAAAAGTATCCGAGCCAAGATTCGATACATCTGTTTCTAAAAATAGATTATAATTCGTATATCTTGTTCATTCCACAGTTCATCAACTTTCACACAATTGTTTATTTTTTTTTCATAACTATAAAAATCAATATAATGCTCTAGAATTTTAGAGAAAATTTCGGAAAGATATAGTGCCTCACTATTGAAATATATCGACGAAGACACTGGTACCCCTATTGTGCTTTTTTCAGGTGGTCACCTTATTGACCAACGTGAAAATTTAGGCATAACTCTTCTTACCGTGGTGTTTAACAAATATCTTCAATTCTATGATTTACAATTATTTATCCTTGACGGTTGGGTTGACAACCTTAAACTAAAATCAGAAAAGTGAATGTGCTAGAGGTCAAATCAATAGGGGGACCAGATTTTGGTCTCCCTATTGGTAAAGTACTGTAAAATGAACTAATAGGGGTACCAAAAGTCTCCCTAACCTGGAGGCATCATTGAAGAGACACCGAGATAATTTAAAGGGTAAGTTATTGGCCATTCTTATTCTATCACTGTTGATTTATGAATTGAAATCGGGTAGATATCACACACACACCGATTGATGATTGTCACTTGTCAGTCATTCACATTCGGAAGTGGAGTCAGATAATTCGGAACTTCTGTGGACTGTAGATTCACGATTCACACTAGATAGTACTAGCTTTGTAAGATAATGCATTCTACAACCTCTCTTTTACTACAGTTGTATTGGTGTCGGTATAAATCCAAATGACTCATTACTTTGTGTACCATTTTAGCATGATTCACTTTCATCGCTAAGCAATCAAACATGTCTGACCAACCTATAAACTTGCTGTCTTCAAGACAGCAAAGAAAGGGATGCAACTTTGGTTTTCTTTTAGTAATCGAGTTTCATCTCTGTTTCTTCAATTCTGCATTTATAGCCAGATGGAAATTATTATTGAAAGAAATTGAGTGTCTCTTTTCAGGAATTTATGACATTCTACAAATGTTTGGTTGTCCTTGTGAAGGAGTTTTTCTGAATCATGTTAAATGATACAAATCCATAGGAGGAAATTTATTTTAGCCGCATGTTGTGTTAAAACAGTCGTAAACCTCATTACAGATATGGTCTGTCATGGAACCCCAATCTGAATGGGCACTTGCTGAGTGCATCAGACGACCATGTGAGTAATAGATTGTTACGTTGTTTATTTGTTTGTTTCAATACTTGCCATATATCGTACATATCCGTCTGAATGAGGCCCCTTGATCCCATTATTGGCTGAGAAGGTCAACTTGTGTTGTTGTCATTTTCTCTTCTTTCAATGGAATGATTTCATTTCTATCAGCTTGTCCGGAGTGAATGATGAAAAAGCAATTTAAAAACTGAGTCTGCACCAATATAGGTGCTAAAATGGCGCTTCAAAAAGTTGAAAACATGTGGACAAAGTTGATACTCTGTTCACACTTCTTTTGACATTTAAAAAAGCCATTTCTGCTATACTTGTGATGTCATATCTTCATTTAAAAAAATTATTTTTCATTATTCCATCCGGAAATAATGATGGGAAATGAAATCTTTCTATAGCTTTTAGAAATAAGTTAGTATAATTGTAATTTTATGTCGAATATCAGGAAAATGAGCTTTTGCTGCAACCTCAAATATTTTATAATTTAATTTTCCATTATTATTCGGTTGTATTTGCCCTGTGTCACTGACTAGTGTCCTGCTTTAAGGGTAGCAAGTAGCAACTATTTCAATTTCAGCCACACAAATTATGAATTGTAAGATATTTACATGTCATATTCATATCTTTTGTCGCCTGCTTATTTTTCTTTTTTGTTCCCTCAAAATATAAATCATTAGACAATTTGCTTGTGGGATGTTAATGCCAAGCAACAGCGGGAAAGGATTGTCGATGCCCAGACCATATTCACAGGACACACATCAGTGGTTGAGGTAGGTTATCACGATTTGGAAGTGTTATTTTTAGTATCAGATTTCAGTCTTTTGTTGGTGGAAATTCACTAGTTTTCTCAATAGTTTGCCATTTTCACTCTTTTCCAATAGAACGGATTTTGGTTCACAACACATGATATGTTTTAGAACTTTCCAGACTTGCACTGTGTGAAATGGAAACTTTTGACCCATTGCCTCATATGTGTTCAGTTTTACATCATATTGGTGTATTTGTTGATACTTAAAATGACCAAAAATACTAAATTTTAGTTTTTTTTTATTCGCTCAATTTCTCCATTATAAAAAAAAGCATTATATTTAACATTAGCATATTTTTTACTATCAAAACCATTTAGATGCAGTAGCTAACATTTTGTTTGGAATGGTCTTAGTTTAGGGAAGAATTGAAACAATATATCAATAACTCGAATGTATGTCTCATTACAGGATGTGGCCTGGCATTTGCTTCATGAAAGTCTTTTTGGATCTGTAGCAGACGACCAGAAACTCATGATGTGAGTGATGCACGCTTTGAAAAAAAAAAAACAAAAACTGACCAGCCCCTAATTAATTGCCATTGTTTCCAGTTGTTGACAGCTTCCATCTAATTACATACTTGCCAACCCTTCCAATTTTGGCAGAATCTTTCATATTTTCGCTCTTCCGTTTCCACTATTCTGCCATTGACTCTAAAATTCCGATTTTCAAAAATAATGAGGATGGAAAGAAGGGGGGGGGGGGGGTGAATTTTTTTTTTTTAATGATTGCCAAAAGAGAGCTAAGTAGGAGAATTAATTATACTCTTTTCCCCCTTCCCCATTCCATTACCTAATACATGTGATATGTAGTTTCGCCAGCCGTGCCCGAATGCTGTCTTTATTTGTCTGGTGGCAAAGTTGGTGGTAATTTTGATACAGAATTATCCATTGTTGACAGATTCCTATTTGTTGTTGCAAATTCCTATTTTCTGACCTTCTGGTTCCACTTTTGGAAAATGAAGGGTTGGCAGCTCTGTCATTAATTGCTATTGTTTCCAGTTGTTGTCAGCTTCCATCTGTCCCTTATTCTGTACACTTGATTCACTGAAGTTAATTGATTGGGTGCAAAAATCATAATAAGGTTCACACAAGTTCATTTATGTCTAAATTCTCTCTTGCTGGCCATTTTTATAATTTTAGCTTCATCCTGTTGCATTGCTGTTATGGCTGTCTTCACGTCAAAGGCTAGCTCTGTATTGATGAATAATAGAAAAAAGGTGGATTTGACAGTCTCGTTTAAAGCCTAGTATATAAATTTTAAAAAAAGATTTTAAACTGTTTTTCTCTGTTTTTGAACAGCTGGGACACCAGATCTTGTAACACCAACAAACCCAGTCACACAGTAGATGCTCACACAGCAGAAGTGAACTGTTTGTCCTTCAACCCTTACAGTGAATTTATCTTGGCTACAGGATCGGCTGATAAGGTAAGAGAACGTCACTCTTTCTTTTTTTTATAAATTCCTTTCCTCATTGTAACCTCCAATCATAATGGAATTTACAGTATATACCGCTTAAACCAAACTTGTTTAAACTGAAGAGAAATCAAAATGTAAATTTTTTTCTACTTTATTTCTATTAGCTAATCAAGTATCAATAAACTGAAAGCCACTATGCTCAAACTATTTTTAAACCAAGAAGAAATTTGCAGAATAATGGAATAGCCTAAGAAAAAATAATCGATAACCGACCAAAATTCCTGTTACAATTGTTACCCTATGTGTTACCCTATGTGCTCTCTTGTATCCCTTCAACACCCCTCAAACATGATCTTCGCTGAAACCCTCTCCACTTCACCACCAGTCCATCCCACCCCCTTGTCCACATTAATCCACAACAGCCTATTATTTGTCTCTGTGGCCTCTCTTCTACCCCACCCACTTCCCAACCAATCCCACTCCGACCACGTCAGTCCATTCTTACTTGATGGTGATAACACAGTATGCTGATTGAAAACAATAATAGCGTGACTCCAGAAAGGTGACGTTGGAGTTATAACACTATTGCTCTACTACCACTACGTTTCTTTATGTGCATACATACTTACACAATTATGGGAGCCTCCAGGCGGGCGAAGACACCCACAGAGTTTTCTCAGAACCCCCGTTGGTAGCCTATCGACGGGATCGTAGCCTGGGGGATCTCCTTGTCAGAAGCCGCCTGGAACCCATACCCAGGGATGGACCTAAAGCCAGATCGTGTATGCGACCCCGATGCAAGACTTGTGGGCACCTGTGGGAGTACGACAGAGTCAGTTTTCCAGACAAGATTTGGGACATCAGGCAGCCGTTTACTTGCACTGACTGTAATCTAGTCTATGCCATGACGTGCTCTCTGTGTGGGATTGCTTACATTGGTGAGACCGGAAAGAGGCTGGGTGACAGATTTGTGCAGCACTTGCGTGACATATCGAACTGTGCAGACACTTCAATCTGCCGGACCACTGCTATGTACAGTGTGTGCGTGTGTGTGTGCTTAGTTTTTGCCATTCGGACACTTCCACCCGCCGGCGTAGGGAAATTCACCTGATCAAGTCATTGGGAACGCTGACTCCATGCGGACTCAACACCAGGATTGACCACCACTAACCACCACTTCGTATCCCGCTGTGCAACAACTGCCACTACTACTACTACTACTACTACTACTACTACTACTACTACTACTACTACTACTACTACTACTACTACTACTACTACTACTACTACTACTACTACTACTACTACTATTTCTACTACTACTACTATTTCTACTACTACTACTACTACTACTACTACTACTACTACTACTACTACTACTACTACTACTACTACTACACTACTACTACTACTACTACACTACTACTACTACTACTACTACTACTACTACACTACTATAACTACAACTCTACCCACTCGTGGTGGTTGGATGGGAGCATCACCCTTGAATCATATACCTATGATGTTCACATGGGTGTACGATCCGATAGTGATGTCGTTTCTTCTTCTCTTTACTAGCCTATCCTGCTTCTTTGGTTTGTGATTGTATTTTTGACAGGGATATTTTTGTTCCTGTAAATCCTCTGCCTGTTTGTTCTTGGTTATTTATAATTTAGCTTATGATATCTTTAGGTTATGATTTTGATTGACATTTGTACTATTTTTGTTAGATTGCTTGTTTTTTTGTTTCAGCGGTCTCTCATATAACCTCAATTGTGTTGGAAGAGACCTAAAGCAACAAACAAACAAACAAAAAAAAAATACCTACCTACCTATCTATCTATCTATCTACTGATTATCTACTAATTCATAGTCATCTTCCTTCCTAGCTATCTCTCATTGTGTCCACTCATCCACTTATCTATCCATTTATATACATATAGTAGACCTGTAAATTCTCAGTCAGTTAACTGAAATCAGTCAATTTGTCAAATTCAAATATTTAAAAAAAGGAAAGAAAGAAAGAAATAAATAAAAAAAGAAAGAATTCACAAATCGTAGTCCATGACCGTAAAGTAATTAGGAGTGTTCCACAGCGCTACGCATAGCTCATGGGGACCGTTTATATTAACGATGTATATATTGCCAGGACTAAGCGACGCTTTTTATAAAAGGCGTGTCTGAACACTTGCCCACATTTACCTGGTGAGTCTCAAAAGTATGATAAAGTAAATTGCGAATGCCGAAGTCCGTTATTTAGACACCTTCAAATCGAAAGTTAGGATAGATTGCTACAAGCACATTTCGATTGCCTCACGTTGTAAACAAACTGGCTGACCGTTTCTTCACTGATTGAGTACCTGATTATAAGGAACAATGGTAAGTAGCCTAATTAATTCCTGTGCAAATCAGGACGTTTTCTGCCATTGTTTTTCTCAAGCCCAAGCGAGCTTGCTGTTTTGTGGCGATTTACCTTCATTTCGATTCTTTGAATTTTTCCGCTACGCCTGCCGAAGTTTCTTCTTGATAATTCACTTCTACTTAATAATTCAGTGTATTGGCCTGAAGTCATATTTATTTAATTTTTTTTTTCTGTCATTTACTGATTGAAAATCAAGTTTGCTCATTGCTACATTATTCTAATGTTCTCACAATGGCTGAGCTGTTCGTGGATCGCAATTCAATTCAGACTTGTCGAGCATCGATAAAGATGTGAGGAATAAATTCAATTGGTCATGGCTAGAAGTTAAAGATGATAATGGTGATTATTTTTCTATGTCAAAAAAATTCCAGAGGCAGGAATATGACTTTGATGAAGTCATCTTTACCTATATGAATGACATGCTTATTTAGCATTCCTTCTACATCAAATTATGGCAGTCATACTTCCAGTAAGAAATAACACCCACTATTTTAATATATTGTATTTATCACTCTCCTCTCCAATGATGCCCTTATTTAAAAAAAAATAATTGAATCTTCAGTTTGTCGGAAGAGTTTCAGTCAATTTTTATAGAGCTCATTTACAGGTCTAATATAGACCCAGCTATCAACCGGCTGTTTACTCGCCCTCTTTCAACCCCCCCCCCCCCCCCCCCTTTCTCTCTCTCTCTCTCAGTTCTCCCTCTCTACCGTCCGACTCCCCCCCCCCCCCCCCCCCCCCCCCTCATTTAAAAAAAATTTTTTTTTTAATTTAGTAATTAATTTTTATTTTATATATATATATTTTTTTTTAATTCAATTAAAAAAAAAAAAAAAAAATTCTTCTCCCTTCTTATTAGACCTGTAAATTCTCAGTCAATTAACTGAAATCAGTCAATTTGTCAAATTCAAATATTAAGAAAAGGAAAGAAAGAAGGAAGGAATTCACAAATCGTAGTCGCATGACCGTAAAGTAATTAGGAGTGTTCCATAACTCTACGCATATCTCATGGGAGCTGTTCATATTAACGATGGATTTATTGCCAAGGCTAAGCGGCGCTTTTTAGAATTGGCGTGACTGAACACATCCCAGTGTAATTTCACACAGCCTTCGTTAAATTATTTTTTCACTTTCCAACCTGTCGTGATCCCAACGGTAGCCAATTTTAACTGAGCCGCCTAGCAATAAATTTCACTGTTTCATCTAAGCCAAAATTGACCACATTTACAAGCTGGGCTTTAAAAGTATAAAAAAAAGTAAAATGCCGGAAGTAACATCTGATAATGGGAGACACCTTTAAATCGAAAGTTAGATTAGGATAGATTGCTACAAGCACATTTCGATTGCCTCACGTTGTAAACAAACTGGTTGACCGTTTCTTCACTGATTGGGTACCTAATTATTAGGAACAATGGTAAGTAGCCTAATTAATTCCAGTGCAAATCAGGACGTTTTCTGCCATTGTTTTGCTCAAGCCCAAGTGAGTTTGCTGTTTTGTGGCGATTTACCTTCATTTCGATTCTTTGAATTTTTCCGCTACGCCTGCCGAAGTTTCTTCTTGATAATTCACTTCTACTTAATAATTCAGTGTATTTGCCAGAAGTCATATTTATTTAAGTTTTATTTTCTGTCATTAACTGATTGAAAATCAAGTTTGCTCATTGCTACATTATTCTAATTATGTTCTCACAATGGCTGAGCTGTTTGTGGATCGCAATTCAGACTTGTCAAGCATCGATAAAGATGTGAGGGATAAATTCAATTGGTCATGGCTAGAAGTTAAAGATAATAATGGTGATTATTTTTCTGACTATGTCAGAAAAATTCCAGAGGCAGGAATATGACTGTGATGAAATGAAGTCATCTTTACCTATATGATGAATGACATGCTTATTTAGCATTCCTTCTACATCAAATTATGGCAGTCATACTTCCAGTAAGAAATAACACCCACTATTTTAATGTATTGTATTTATCACTCTCCTCTCCAATGATGCCCTTATTTTTAAAAAAATTAATCAAATCTTCAGTTTGTCGAAGAGTTTCAATTTTTATAGAGCTCATTTACAGGTCTATCTTATCATATCTATCTATCTATCTATCTATCTATCTATCTATCTATCTGTCTGTCTGTCTATATTATATCCATCTGTATATTCCACTTCACTATCACATCGTCATCCAACCGTTCGTCTTTCTGATTGTATTTCCTTCGAAGATTTGACAGTCATCACTCAATAACCCCCCCACCTCTGCCGTTCCTTTTTCACCTCGCCCCCTACTGTTCCACACCTTTCTACTTCTACTAACTACTACTACTACTACTACTACTAATACTACTACTACCACTAATATGTTTTATCTTCCATTATTTTCTGGAAGGTTCTGTTCCCTGATGCTGACCTTTTCTTATCAATTTGATCACCCCCATGGGGCACCCTATCCGCTACCCACGCCACGCTAACATTTCATTCATACTGCAACCACCATTGAGTACAGATGATACAAGTTATTTTTCATTATATTTTATTTGTTTTCCACATATATTTGTGTACTGTTGTGCTAACGAAGGGTTTGTACCCGATACGTCCATTGTATGTTTTGTTCCCATACGAAGCCTCTCCATTTTCACTCTTTCGTTAGTACATACTTACACTTACACACAAACATCGCACACACTCACACTACACTTCTTCAACCTAAAAGTCATACAGTTGAAAAGTTAATGCAATACTGTGCTCAATGCTATTCCTAATGCTTCATTATTGTCTTGTTTTTCATGCACATGATGTGTCACAAAGTTTTGGAGTAATTTGGTATAAAATGGCACGATGATACACAGTATATAGGGGCAGCATGGCTCAGCGGTACAGTCTTTGCTTTGTACCAAGTTCGATCACCCGCCACTGCTGTGTGTGGCCATGAGCAAGTCACTTCGCCCTAGTTGCACTACGGCTGATGCCTGGGTTATTCCAGTCTTCCCTTGACTTAGACCCTAGAGAAAGATTTCCCCTGTGGGATGAATAAAGGGAATGTCCTTTATTTTACAGACGGTGCCCATCCCAGTTTTTTTTTTTTTTTTTTTTACTCCGTAATTCTGGGGTTTTGTTTTTAGTATCTCCATAATTCTGGGGTCTTGTTTTTAATATCTCCATAGTTCTGGGGTCTTGTTTTTAATTTCTCCATTATTCTGGGGTCTTGTTTTTAATATCTCCATAATTCTGGGGTCTTGTTTTTCCTCAGACTGTTGCATTGTGGGATTTACGAAATCTGAAATTAAAACTCCACTCATTTGAATCTCACAAGGATGAAATTTTCCAGGTATGTCATAAGCCATGAGTGTCCCTTATTCCTTTGGACAGATAATCAGCCCTCAATTTTCTCACCATAAAACACGACTTATTTCTCTAGAAAGCACTTATCTTTTTTTCTATATTACCCTCCAGGAATTCTTAGATATCAACCTTTTTAAAATGACACTCTTTATGGAATAAAGTTTTAATTTTAAAATTAATATTATCATTACGAAAAGAAAAAATGAATTCTTTAAATTTTAAACCACTAACCCATTTTAAATTGATTTCTTGATTAAGGCATTTGCCACTCTCATATAAATTAATTAAAAGGAAAAAGTTTTCAATACAATTATTATTATTATTATTATTATTATTATTATTATTATTATTATTATTATTATTATTATTATTATTATTATTATTATTATTTTATTCTTAGGTCCAATGGTCTCCCCATAATGAAACAATCTTGGCTTCTAGTGGCACAGACAGACGTCTCCACGTGTGGGACCTCAGGTAGACTCATTAATTATCAATGAATTTGCATATTAGGTAATATCGATGTGCAGGTCTTTTCAAAAAGCCCAATTAAAAAACAAAAGCTTATTTGACGACTATTGAAGGTGAAGACACGACTGTGGTGTCCTTGCATTTGCTTTGTATGGCATTTTGTTTTGGTTTTTTATTTGATTCAGAAAGAAAAATGGAACAAATGCTGCTTTCTTCTTGATTTTGATCTCCAAATTATTTTGTATCCCTAATTTCTGACCACAAATTATAGCTGGGTGTTTTGCATTGTTATCTGATTTTTAAAGATTTTTATTTAACGCAATGTTTTGTACCAAAAAGTTAGCTGCTTGTTTTGTTTATGTTTAAAGGTGGGGGGGGGGGGGGGGGGGGTGTGAATTAAATGTTGCTGTATTGTTGTTGTTATTACTATTATTATTATTATGATGATGATTAATATTATTATTACAGTAAAATTGGAGAAGACCAGTCTCCTGAGGATGCTGAAGATGGACCCCCTGAACTCTTGGTATGATTAAATGTTTTAATAAAACTTTTGTGTCTGAGCAAAGAAAGAAGTGATAGAGATGTAAATGTAACACTCAGTAAGTCCAAATCATATCACAGGCTCGATGGTCAATCAACACACATTTTGTGTGTCTGATCAGTTCCTTCATAGTATGAGCAGTTGATGTCAGATATTATATTTTAAGGGAGAGGGAGGAGGGTCAATGACCTAAATATTATTATTATGTTGGCTTCAATATGTGAGGTCAATGACCTAGGTACTTATATGTTGGCTCCAATATCAACTTCCCTATTTGAGGGTTTCTTGGTCTTTTTCTCATTTAGTTTGGGAACTACGAGGGCTCTTTCATAATTAACCGAAAAATGCCTGTAAAATCCGCATTTTTTATGCTATCAACAAAATTCTTGCACGTGTTCATACCTTGACTCGTCCTTCATTTCTCTACGTAACAGCCAAGTCTGTCGACACACTTCTGCCAACGCCGCACCATGGAATAGATACCTCTCGGAAGAAATTTCCGTCAAGGTTTTATAGCCATTTCCGCACATGGTCAACAAGCTCTTCATCGACATCAAAGCGCTTTCCTGTCAGCTCACGTTTCAGTGGCCCAAAGAGGTGATAATCAGATGGTGCGAGGTCTGGACTGTGTGGTGGGTGTGGCAAAATCTCCCATCCATATTTCTCTAGCCAACCTTGCGTCACTCGTGCTGTGTGGGGTGTAGCGTTGTAGTGTTGCAAAATGACCCCGTTGGTCAACTGCCCTGGGCGCTTTCTGCAATGGCCTCCCTAAGCTTGTCAAGAGTTTGGCAGTACCTTGCAGCATTGATTGTTTCTCCATGTTGTAAGGTTTCGAACAGAATAACACCACGACTGTCCCAGAAAACAGTTTCCATTATTTTCTTTGCTGACCACATGACTTTGAATTTCTTCGCGACAGGTGAGGATGGATGTTTCCATGTCATCGAATCTTGCTTTGTTTCTTGGGTGCAATGGTGCAACCAAGTCTCATCACCGGTGACTATGCTGTCAAGAAAAGTCACATCGTACCCTAGAAAGTCTCCGCTGGCGTTGGCAGTATGCCCGTGAACCCTGCGTGAGCTCTTGCTTCTTCTCAAAAGTTCCCTGCAGATGTCCAATCTTTGTTCTTTATGATTGTCTGTCAATTGCTTAGGAACCCATCTTGCGCTGACTTTTCTGTAGCCAAGTTCATCAAATACAATTCTATGGGCAGAAGTTTCCGATATTTCAAGACTGCTTGCGATTTCATGAAGTTTCAACATCCTGTCTTGACGAATTAGCTCATCAACTCACTTCACATTGTCTTCTGACGTCGCAGTTATCGAACGCCCTCTCCCTTCCCTGTCTGTCAAGTCGGAATGGCCGGCTTCAAACAAATTACACCAGTGATAGACTTGTGTACGGCTTATAACATGCTCACCATATACACTCTGAAGTTCTTTATGAATTTTGGTAGGATTCAGACTTGGCGTTCAAAAAACGTATGACAGCTCTGATTTCCTCCTTTGACCAAGTTTCAAGGTGGGCCGCCATCTTTAAAATCGTCTAGAAATTCATTGTGCAAAATGATGCACTTCATAATTTCTGGGAATATCCGTAAGGAAATAAGGAATGTCATGTCATTTACAGAATTAAAAAATCTCCACTGGTTGCTGAGCAATGGGCATTTTTCGGTTATTTCTGAAACAGCCCTCGTATATACAACAAAACAACTTCAAAAGCTATTCTTAAACATCAACTAATATTTTCTCACAAAGGTATGAGTAACAGTTTGTTCCTTTCTACTTCTCTAGTTTATCCACGGTGGGCACACAGCCAAGATTTCAGATTTCTCCTGGAATCCCAATGAACCCTGGGTCATCTGCTCTGTGTCTGAAGACAACATCATGCAAGTCTGGCAAATGGTGAGATGAACCAAGTCTCTTGGTAGCAAATCAGCTTTTGAAAAATAATTTTTTGTTGATGAAAAATCATATATTTTACTCTACTGCATTTTTTACAAAAATTTTCCCTCGAAAACTTTATGCAAGTACGGTACAGAATTGAGAAAATTATAGCAAAATAATAGGCGTTTAACCAATATATTTATTCAGCGTTTTTGAGTCAAAATCTATCGAATCCTTAATTTGTCCTCAGTTTACAATGAACTAAAATATTAAAAAAATTTTTTTTTATGTGTTCAGATTTGTAATTCTTGCCATGTTTATAAAGGTTTGTTCTGTTCTCTTGATGGAATTTTCTATTTTTTGTTCCCGTCTGCCCAGCTGGGACTTTCTATCCTCTGACACTCTGAAAGTTGTTTTTTTTATATATTTTTTTTTTACACTTTTGTTCAACCCTTTGACTCTGAGTGGGGTTCCTGACCTCCCATAGTGGGCAGGGAGGTACATACTGTGTCTTCTATCCCCCTATGTCTGTTTTCCAACATGCTTTCTGTCTTTTGTTTTGGAATGAGATTACTTGGTTTTGTCCTGGCCCTGGCTGGGAGGGAAACAGTCAAATGTATAGTTAGTTTTGGGAGATGATATTTTTTTCCTTGTATATCATCTCTCTGTTATGCACTGTACTATGTTTTGTTTATGCATTATATATTTGTAAACATTTGAGTGTATTCCTCTTAGTAGGTAGGGACCTGTGCTTGTGTCTGGATGATACTTTTGGGTGATCTCAAACTAAGTACACTGTTATTGTGCTCTTGGAATCTACATCTGTTCCCTATTTTAACCAATTCCCCTTTGTCTGCCTTATTCTTGGATGCTATAATTGTAATTCTAGAACTTTTTACTATCTCATTTTCTTCCTTTTTACTGGCGCTGATATGACCTTAATGTGTTGCAAATGCTGTAAAACCCTTAAAAACAAAAACAAAACAACCTTTTGACTTTATTTCTCCTCTGGCAGGCTGAGAACATCTACAATGACGAGGAACCAGACCAGACCGGTCAAGAATTGGAGCCGCCAAATGCCTAAATTGTATCATTTGTTGTTGATGCATCAATCGTGTTCATTGCTCCATTGATCGTCTCTTGTTTGGTCGTCAAACTGTCGGATATCCATCTTGTACTTTAAAGACAAGTGGTTTTCAAGTCACATCGCATGTTTTCCCAAGATCAGTAATTCATCATTTGTAAAGCCACTGTCTACTCATGCATTGTCTGTAGTTTTGTCTTTTTTTATCATATTTAATTTATTTGTTTTCATTCCCAGTTTTTTATATATTACTGTCATTTGGTCATTGTTTATGTTTTAATTTCATTTTATTGGGGGGAAAAGGGGTGGGGGGTTAATTGTCATTATCATTGTTTAAATCAAGTGGAATTGAATTATTTGTAAATACGAGGTATTAGGTTGTTTGTTCGAAAACTTTATGGATGATCGAGGTGGTTAAATGTTTGGTATTGTTTTATGTTTTTTTCGTGGTACGTTTCGCCCCACTTTCGAACCAAATTTGTAAATGCGTTTGTCACTCTCAGATCATTCAATATTTGGCAGATAATACATTTGTAATATAATTGTATGCAGCTCATTACTTCATTTTCTCTGTCAACCTTTGGAATAATAAATCATTACAGTTGAAGAGTTCTCTGTGTGTCTTTATTTGGAATTTTATTTTATTTCAATATGAACCTTATCACTGACACCCTGTGCCTATGTTGAGGGGGGGGGGGTATTCTGACCCCCCCTCCTTGGTGGACACAGAGGTCATTTTGAGACAGATTTTTTTTCCAATGTAAATTATGTCTCTGTTTTGGGTAGAGTCTTTGGCCTCCCATGGAGGGCAGGAGGTCACGCTGTGTCTTATGGCCCCTTATATCTGTTTTCCGAGTTGATATATGTCTTTGTCTTGGAATAGGATAACTTAGTTTTGTCCCTGACCTGGCTGGAGTCCTTGACTGAGAGGGCATAATCAAAGGTATAGTTATATTTTTGGGAGATGTTATTGTTTTCCTTGTAAATCATCTCTGCTATATATTGTTATGTATTCTGTAAACATTTTGAGTGTGTTCCTCTTAGTGAGATCCTGTGCTGGTGTCTGGATGAGACAAAGGTGATCTCAAACTACATTGATGGCATGCTCTTGAAATCTACATGTTTCCTGTTTGAACCAATTTCCCCTGTCTTACTTTTTCTTGGGTGGTAAAATTGTAATTCTAGATTGTTCTGACTATTCCATTGTCTCATTACAGGCACTGATGTGACCTAAGCATGTCAGAAGCGCCGTAAAAACAAAAACGAAAATACACTCCAGCACGGTTTCCTCAGAGCTCATTCGAATGTTCCAAATTTTTTCATTGTTATTCTTTGTTATCATTCCATTCCTTCCTGGAACTAATTTCTTCCTTTTTACTGGCGCTGATATGACCTTAATGTGTTGCAAACGCCGTAAAACCCTTAAAAACAAAACAACTGGAACTAATTTTTACATCAGACGGACACAGTTTCCTTCTGACATGGCGGTTTTTTGCAGCAAAAAAAATCCCAAATTTTGCAAACTAAAAACAGCAAAATTTCCAAAAAATTGCGATTAATTTTCCTAAAAACCCATAATTAGTTCATGAAAGAGAAAGGTATATGTTTGTTTTTTAGGTTTTCACGGCGCTTGCAACAAATGTAAGGTCATATATCCTGACCTACCATAGTGGGCAGGGAGGTACACACTGTGTCTTCTATCCTATATCTGTTTTCCAATATGCTTTCTGTCTTTGTCTTGGAATGAGATTACTTAGTTTTTTTTCCTGGCCCTGGTCGGAGTCCTGGCTGGGAGGGAAACAGTCAAATGCATAGTTATTGTTTTGGGAGATGATATTTTTTTCCTTGTAAATCATCTCTCTGTTATTTATTAGTATATATGTTATTTTTTAATGTATAATGTAAGCCTTTGAGTGTGTTCCTCTTTGTTGGATTTTGTTCTTGTGTCCGGATGAGACTTATAGGTGATCTCAAACTAAGTACATTGATGGTATGCCCTTGGAATCTACATCTGATCCCTATTTGTTCCCAGTTCCCCTATGTCTTACTTTCTCTTGGATGCTTCAATTGTAATTCTAGAACTTTTTACTATCCCATTTTCTTCCTTTTTACTGGCGCTGATATAACCTAAATGTGTTGCAAG
>NC_088362.1:37108225-37313225 GCF_034508935.2 Berghia stephanieae
ACTCGGCTTAATAATAATATAAAGAGGGATTTCAGATTGGCCAAACCAGCACTGATAGTGAGTTCCCTCTGTAATAAGATGATTGTAGTGCATTATGTCGATATGTGTGTGTGTGTGTGTGTGTGTGTGTGTGTGTGCATGCGCGATAATTTATGAAATAGTGAACTTCATGTTGGGTCTAAAGAGCTTTTATATAGCGCAATATCCACTGAACGTGCTCAAAGCGCTTTACAAAGGGGTCCCTAGCCAACAGCAACAATTAACATGTAGAACGAGACATGACGTCTGTTAGGCGATATTGCAATTCATTATGGGGTCATTGTTGTAATGGAGATCTAAAAAAAAAATGACGCAAAATATTGTCCATAACAACAATGTTAGGCTAACCTTGGCCCATAATTGCGTTCGGATGTCAGATCTGCTTATATGAACACGTTGCACTACTGCTTTTTGCTGTTTGAAGTAGTCCCCTTTGACTTACTTCCTCTCAAATGCTTTCAACAATTTTTATTTTCTCATCAAAATCCCTTTTCTGGCATAAAAATGATATGAACATGTCACAAGTGCTGTAAAAAACATACAAACAAAAATAGAAATCAGCGTGCACACGCACAGACACACACACACACACACACACAATAATAATAATAATAATAATAATAATAATAATAATACGAAGTGGTTATTTGTACTACCACTACAAATAGCGAAAACTACCGCTTTTCACTATTTGTACTCCCAGAACTCTTATGTGTTTAAAGTTGCAAACCACCGCTCCTTTACCTATTTGTAGCTACCTACTCCCAGCACTCTTATGCGTTTAAAGTTGCATTTGTGAGCTTTCAAGGACCAGCCGACCGCCGACCAGCCTCCACTTTTCGCGGTCTTTCTTTGAGAAGTGTGAAGCAAAAAAAATGGCCCTCTCGGTAAACGAGACATTCTCATCTTTTCTCCAATTTGAAAACATTCGAAAATGAGAATAATGTACTTTTTATTTAAAAGTCAACAAAGAAGGTAAGTAAACTTGATACGACAATTTTTTTCCTTAATTAAGTGGCAACTCATTTCTCGTCATTCTCACTCTAACTCTATCAACTAAGAAGAGTACACCACCTCAAACATTTGTCAGTTCATATCTTTGCTTTTATGAGGTCTATTTTCATTTTGAAAAGTTCAAAGTGAACAACTAAATGACGCCGATTCAGTGGTGTATTTGTTCTATCTTCATGTGAATAAATATTTTATTATTGACTTTTCCAAAATTCCAATGGGTCATTCAATCATTCATTTGTATGTCGTGATCTATTTTTCCTTGATTTCAGCTGTCTCAGCTCTAAACTATACTTTTCTTTCTCAATAAATAATTCATTTTCTGTTTGCAATGTATTACAGAGATGTTGATTTACCACATGTAAAAATTTCAAAGTTGTATCTGAAGCTGTTTCTGAATTATCCATTGGGATGCTGTGCTTTGGTCACATTTTTTCCTATTAAGCTATCTATATAGATTTTTTCCACCACAGAAACGGTCATAACTTTTTAACCAGTTGAGACAGAGCGATAATTTTTCACTCTAGTTAATGTTTCACTTCCCTTTATTTTTCTACGCTAAATTAATACCCATAGCCTAGGTAGTCGCATCGCCTGTGGCTGAGCCGCTGATCGAGCCCCGATATCGATGTTACGGCTCTGGAGTGAAAATTGTGTTAACCGGTGAACATAGTTTTACTTCCATTGCCGTGGAATCGCTTCCTGTGCACTAATTTCGTCACTTCCGGTCTCATTTTAAAGAGGAGAAGCCAGCGCATCAGGCGGCGTTTTCAGATTTTTAATCCGTTCATTCTTTGTTCAGATGCCAGCTGTTTGAAAATTTGGTAAGTTTTAACTTCATTTTAAATACATTTTTCATTATATTACCTATTTTTAATTAATGTTATATTATTCGCCAACCATTTTTTTCTATTTGTGTGAATTTTGGTGGTGATTGATGCTGGCGAAAGCGTCTTTTAGTGACTTTAAATACGATGCGTGTTCATGAAGTTGGCGACGGCCAACCAGGATTGCCTCTCGATGTATCCCCGAGTCTCCTGTGTACAGTGCAGTCTGTAAACTATCGACTGCTTTTGCTTTTGTGACTTGTATAAATAATTTCAAGCTGAATAATTGCTGTAAAAAGACTGAAAATAGTCCCATCCATAATTTTAGTTTTATTTTATGAATGAATGTTGAAACTGAAATGACTTTTTAACTGGGATGATACCGGACAACTAAAAATTATGTTCCACTGATATTATTTTTTATCTTTTATTTTTGTTTGTTCTGCAGGTTAAGTGTATTGGTTTAATTTAATGTGGTTAATTTCAATACAAATAATACAGAATAGCATGATAGAGTCAATTCAAGTGAAAGTATATTTCATTCATTACTTTACTCTTTACCACAACAAAAATTATTATATAACTTTTAATTTTGTTGATTTAATCATAATCGAAGTACTTTTTTTGTTTTCAGAGTCAGACGTTCATTATGACACCACATTTTCATGTTTCATTTCCTGCCTTGTATTTTTAAATATGAAATTGAAATAACAATATGAATTTGATTGTCTGCCACCTCCAACTCCCGTCGTCTGCCGCCTCGAACTCCAGTCGTCTGCCTTGTATTTTTAAATATGAAATTGAAATAACAACATGAATTTGATTGTCTGCCACCTCCAACTTCAGTCGTCTGCCTCCTCCAGCTCCAATAATCTGCCTTGTATTTTTAAATATGAAATTGAAATAACAACATGAATTTGATTGTCTGCCACCTCCAACTTCAGTCGTCTGCCTCCTCCAGCTCCAATAATCTGCCTTGTATTTTTAAATATGAAATTGAAATAACAACATGAATTTGATTGTCTGCCACCTCCAACTCCAGTCGTCTGCCGCCTCTAACTCCAGTCGTCTGTCTTGTATTTTTAAATATGAGATTGAAATAACATGAATTTGATTGTCTGCCTCCTCCAGTTCCAATAATCTGCCTTGTATTTTTAAATATGAAATTGAAATAACAACATGAATTTGATTGTCTGCCACCACCAACTCCAGTCGTCTGTCGCCTCTAACTCCAGTCGTCTGTCTTGTATTTTTAAATATGAGATTGAAATAACAACATGAATTTGATTGTCTGCCACCTCCAACTCCAGTCGTCTGCCGTCTCGAACTCCAGTCGTCTGTCTTGTATTTCTAAATATGAGATTGAAATAACAACATGAATTTGATTGTCTGCCACCTCCAGCTCCTATAATCTGCTTTGTATTTTTGAATATATGAAATTGTAATAACAACATGAATTTGATTGTCTGCCACCTCCAACTCCCGTCGTCTGCCGCCTCCAGCTCCAATAATCTGCCTTGTATTTTTAAATATGAGATTGAAATAACAACATGAATTTGATTGTCTGCCACCTCCAACTCCAGTCGTCTGCCGCCTCTAACTCCAGTCGTCTGTCTTGTATTTTTAAATATGAGATTGAAATAACAACATGAATTTGATTGTCTGCCTCCTCCAGCTCCAATATTCTGCCTTGTATTTTTAAATATGAAATTGAAATAACAACATGAATTTGATTGTCTGCCACCTCCAACTCCAGTCGTCTGCCGCCTCGAACTCCAGTCGTCTGCCGCCTCGAACTCCAGTCGTCTGTCTTGTATTTTGAAATATGAGATTGAAATAACAACATGAATTTGATTGTCTGCCACCTCCATCTCCAGTCGTCTGCCGCCTCTAAATCCAGTCGTCTGTCTTGTATTTTTAAATATGAGATTGAAATAACAACATGAATTTGATTGTCTGCCACCTCCAACTCCCGTCGTCTGCCTCCTCCAGCTCCAATAATCTGCCTTGTATTTTTAAATATGAAATTGAAATAACAACATGAATTTGATCATCTGCCGCCTCCAGCTCCAATAATCTATCTTGTATTTTTAAATGTGAAATTGAAGTAACAACATGAATTCGATCGTCAGTCTCCCCCAACTACTTCTGTATCATTGCTTGGACTTCGATGTATTTATTCAGTATCATTACCTGGATATTGCCTGTGTCTACATTCCATGCAGCCAACAACCCATAGTGCCTAGATTTTGTTGTCTTCTGTCTTTTGCCACATCTCAGCCATCTTATGGATTTAAGCGAGTCAGTACGTGAGTACCCTTTAATTATCTGTTCTCTTAGTGATGTTGAATGCAAAGCAATTATCAAATTTTCTAAAGTTCATTTCAATTTTAATGTAGTTTAATAGTTAGTCATATGATACATCTCTTCGAGATGTTCAGTTTGATATATGACATGCCTATGTTGCAGAAAGTTTGCAAAGTGTCGGTATTTATCGGCTTATTGTTTGTTATTATGTAATATGTTACGTAATATTCAATTTTGCATTTTCAGGTTAAGTTTTCTCTACCACTCTTATGTAGTTCTTGTTTTTAATTTTGCATTTTTATCACTGACCATGTTTGCATATATAAAGCGGCAAGCTTGTTTCTCCCGAGTACTGTTGGTGCCCAAATGTCTTGTCCAAGGATGCAAAAACATTGGGCAGTACATTTGCAAGTTGCATTTACTGACACTTGTTCAACTTTATTTCTAGCCCTGTTCATTGTTTTTTTGTTTTTTTTCTTCTCTCCGAATACCAGTCATCTTTCGTCTGTTGCTCATTTGCCAATGCCAAATATTAAGTGCCTTCCCCAAGGACACAACTTTAGTGTCTAAATTCATACGTTTCGCTCCTTTCCTCTTGTTTTAACAATTTTTGTGTTCAAAATTAATCATAGCCATAGTATTGTAAGCATGCTCTGGAAGAAGACCACCCTCAAATCTGTTTTTAAAGTTATTATCCGTTCCTCGCGCCTTTTTTTTTCATTTTCTAGGGTTATGTAATTGCATGACGTTGCATAATATTGCATAATAATCATTTAATTTTTTAAAAAATTGCTTCGTCTTTCCTTTGCGATCATTTTGATATATGGTTTTATATGTATTCCAACCCAAATAACCGTGATTTTCCATTTCCCCGCTTTTCGGTTGCTCTCTGGTCACAGTTTTAGTTTCTTTTTCCTCTTAAATTATATTAAGTATTTTGGTCCACTTTTGCGGACTAATAATCCCGTAACTTTGGTTCTAATTGTCACATTGTCATAATTTTGGTACCATTGAAAAGTGTATTTCTTGCAGAATAGCATGAGACTATTTTGAAAACAATTGCTGCAATCTCAAATTTTCATGCAACTACCTACATAGCCACTATTTTGAAAAATTCTTGCAAGTGCCTACTAAACTAAGAGGGTTGAACTTGAACCTGAACATGCTCCTTCTTCTTCTTCTTCTACTAATAACTACAACTAGATAGGTACTACGCCTCTCCTGAATGATCGGACCCGTTTAAGAAACTAAATCACGGGTTCCACCGGCGCAGCTCTCTAGACTTCCAGTCCCACAGTGCCCAGTATGGGCGGGAGACCTTACCCCGATGTTCCTCGAGCCTCGAGGTAGTTTCACTTTATAATTGTTTTAGCTTTTGAACTGTGGATCTTTTGTCAAACGTTTTATTTTAATTTTTCAAATTTAGTAGCACTTTAAAGGTCTGCGTTAGGTATCGCTCTGCTGTACTGTAACTGTAAGAGCGTAAGAATAACATGGTAAAAGTACTGTAAAAGTATGCTGATGAAAATGATATTGACAATGAAATTATAATAAAAGAAGAACAATAGAACTTATAAACAAATCAATAAAGAAGTAAGAAAAAACTGCCTCAAGAAGTGAAAAAAATTGTCCCTGTTGTTGAGATGTGAAGTGGACATAATCGTGTCTGTTAAGAATTAGAAGAAATGAAAGATGCCACTTTTTATTTTAAATGTAGATTGCACATTAGCAGAACACTAAAAAAAAAAGTAAAGAAAGAAAATCCAATGTGGCAACTTGGTTGCGAGTGAAAAAAGTAAAATTACTCCGCTCAGCATTGCTGCTGGTGTGATGTCTAGTGTTAGTTAGGTGTCACTATATTAGAGTGATATCTTGTTACTTCATATTTTCATTTTAAAACCTGTAGAACAACTTGATTGATTTGTAAATTTCCTTATATGACCATTGTTTTAGTTTTCCGCAGCCATTATAATTCAATTTGAAATATTGAAAGGTACTGGAGAGGAGTCTTAGCGGGGTTTTTTTTTGTCTGTTAGTTTTAGTTATAGGTCATAGTGCAGGTCCAAGTGTTGGAAATGTACAAGGTTTTATTTTTTATTTTAAGGTTAGTTGAAGGAATACTTTCCTTAGCTCAAGGAACGTGCAGAAGACCTCCCCTATTTACTACTTACTACTACTACCCAAGTACTAGTGCTAGACTACTTATTCCGCCACCTCACTCCTAAATCGACTGACACCACAGGCAACTGATATTACTTCTCTCTCTCTCTCTCTCTCTCTCTCTCTCTCTCTCTCTCTCTCTCTCTCTCTCTCTCTCTCTCTCTCTCTCTGAGTGTGTATCTGTCTGTCTATTTCTGCCCATCTCCCCTCTTTTTACTAATTAGTTTGTAGGTGTTTGGCAAATTCTCAAGAACAGCCAAGATATATGCGGCTGTGTGGCACTCACTTCCGGATTGGAAGGTCCTGGGGTCGAGCCTCGTCAAGGACTCACATTCTCTCACTGTACTCATGTGTATGATTTCCTATCCGCTAAGAGCGTTGTCTGTCAGAAGAAAAACATCGCCTAACGTTCTACTTGTTACGTGTTGCTGCTAGTCATGGATCCTTTGTAAAGTGCTTTGAGCATGTTTGGTGGATATTGCGGCTTATGAAAGCTCAATTCTTTTTTTAATATTTATATATATATATATAAAAAAGATGCAGGATGATGACGGGCATGCGCTACTTTATGATGTAGTATAAACCATTCCTAATATATGATTTTGCTAAATAGGCCTACACTCAAATTTTACGAGTGTATCTGGTGGCAAATATTAGACACTCGTTGCCACTGTGATTTTGATGAAACTTGGCTTATACACAGATACATGAATTTTCCTAATACGGCTTCAAACATGCGATCTGAACTTCAATTTATAATGAAGTAATTTTTCTCAAATGACAGCTTGATTGAATGTGACAAGATCCTTTTACTTAATACAATTCAATTTAGTGTGGTCTGTAGTTGTTTGCCTAATATTAGAATGCACAGAATTTGAATTTTTATTGACTTTAAATATTGAAAACAACATACCTTTGGGTTTCCATTTGTGCCATTCCATTCAGCTTTTGACCTAGTCCCTGATTTGAGTACCACGTCACAAATTTAAGTTCTTCGAGAAAACTCTCGACTTACTTTCTTATTCCTCTAACGTACTGAACTGTAACACCTTTGTCTCAGTTGGAGAAAATATTGCAATTTTTAAACTTAATATTTAGGTATTTATGTTATGATCTTTTATATTATTCCGTGTTTTTCAGCTTCCATCATATCACCCTGAGGAAAGTTGGCTAATTTATGACTTTTGTGTCTATGAATGCAAGCAGGGCAAAAAGCAATTGACTTCAAGCAAAGGAGTTCGCCCTAACCAGAGGTAGGAGGTTGTTTTTGGACGGGGGCAGGAGGTGTTTTTTTACTTTTACATATTTAAAAAAAAATGAAAATATTATATGCACAAGGTTATAATATTTCAGAATAACTCGGAAGTAAATTATCACCATCAGCTTTTCTATCTTGATTGCCAAGACAATTTTAATAAAGCAATCAAACTGATTCTGAATTTTAAAACATCCAGAGGAAGAGGCAATGTGTGCCTATCTGCAGCTCATTTACAGTCTTCAGTGGGCGGGCTGCACGATGTAATGCAGCAAGACAATAGTTAACTATTACCAGAACAGTTTTAAAAAGTGAAAGACTTGATTTGTTCAAAAAATCTGATTGCGCTGGATTAGTATTATTATTGAATGTCTTATTAAGATTTATTTTCAATTGCTCTATAATCTGCATGTTGAAATCCTTCACAATTGAGTTATGCAAGTGACAAGGCTATTAATATTTTATCATACTATGTTGTGGATAATTTTATTATTTTGTAATAAAAAGTTTTTCTTACCATGCAGGACTCTGAAATTAATACTGGCTTCTGAGGGTTACAGGGGCTAATCACAACCATGAAAATCACCCATGCGATAAATTGGTAAGACTCATTCATTTTATACTTATTTTCCATCGACATTTTGTCCCTGCAGTTTTTCACTGCCGAAAATTTTACACTTGACAGCAATTAATCGCAAATTCTATTTTAGTCGCAATTAGACTCAATTTTTTTTATAAATATGTATTATTTTTTCTTTTCTTGTTACTTTATATTTTCAGTACTTAATTGTCCCTCCCCCCTCCCACTATTGAGTGTAATATATAGTTCCATGTTGCTCCCTGTCTTTGTTATGGATTAAGATTGCTCATTTTTTTCCTGGTTCTTGCGGGGGTCTTTAGTTGGGAGGCAGACAGTCAAATACAGTACCTTTCTTCTTGAGATGATTTTTTATACTGTAAATCATCTCTCTGTTATGTACTGTTATAGTTATAGGTTTTGAATATTATTGCATTATGTAAATGTTTTAGCAGGATCCTTTGCTTGTGTCTCGGTGAGACTTTGAGGTAATGTCAAAATTGGTACATCTTTGAGGTGCTCGTGAAATCTACTGTTCCCTATTGAATCAGTCACCACATCATCATCCTTTTTATAGTGTTGTAAGCGCTATTAAGTCCTGTAAGACAATATAAGCAGATCTAGGTGGTGGTATTTTTTTGGGTCTTTTTTTTTTTGTCTTTGTTTATTTTTTGTTCCAGATAAGGAATTTTAAGATTTGATGGTTGTCCATAGACTTTTCAAAATAAAATTTGACTTTGACTATGAGTACGATGCAGTTATAAGTGCTTGATTTCTGAGGACTAATTATAAATGGTGACCACTCTATTGCGTTTTTGTATGCCATGAAAATGTTACAAAGACAATGAAGCGACGTTTTTTGGGAATTCTGCAGTCATTCATTTAACCCTTGAATTTGATGAGCGCCTGTTGCATTTTAGTTCATTCAAGTATTTTAGAGTGACAAACACAACTCGTGCATTATGGGTTTATATGCAGATTTTTGTCTTTAAATTGTCAATAAAAAATAAGATGCTTTTTTTTTGTTTTGTTAGCTGCTATTGCATACAATTTTGTACTTTTAATCTTTTTTCTTTTTACATTTAGCCATCCTCACTTTATCCGGAGAATCGCCTGCCCCTCGTGAATGAGACAGTGAAGGCTATGGCTCAAACAAAGGTGTCCACAACCCAACTTAGGCAATACATTCAATCAAGCCAAGGATAAAATGTATTGCCTAAAGATGTCGAAGATTTGCAGCGGAGATTGTTCAAGACTGATATTGACAGGACGGACGGTGAGACGGTACAGGAATTACTGAGAGAGATAGAGGAGGAAGGAGGTGTAACAAAGTTCAGTGTGAATGAGGATGGTGGTTTTGAGTATTTGTTTTAAGTAACGGAAGAATGAGGCGTGATTTGAGTGTTTTTTGTGATGTGTTTGTTATGGATGCAACATACAAAGTAAATCGATATTTGTATCCACTTGTGAATATTATGTGCATAGATGATGAGGGTCATGGCGGGCGAAAGACTGGAAATCCACGACCAACCTGAAACTGACATTGTACCAGTATGACGTGTGACAAATACACAGGAAGGGCTGTATCGAATTGTATCTTCAGTGACAAACAGGATCAATAGCTTGTTTCAAGTTATGGTAGAACATCAGTTTCTGCAAAGAATCTCCCAGTTGGAACAATTTTTGACTCTTGTCTCTGAAGATAAAGACTTTGACATTGTCGACATGACTGACTTAATACAGACAAATCCCCATTCTAACCCTCTTTCTGACTTTTCAGAGACACCAGACATTGTAAATGCTCGTACTGACCAGAGACCACAGACATTATAAATACACACTCTGCCCAGACAGAGACCACAGAAGTTATGGACACACAGACTGACCAGACAGAGACCACAGACGTTATGGACACACAAACTGACCAGACAGAGAGACCACAGACGTTATGGACACACAAACTGACCAGACAGAGAGACCACAGACGTTATGGACACACAGACTGACCAGACAGGGACTCCAGATAACAGAGACAGTTAGACTGCGAAATTTTTCAAATGTGACTCTACACAGGAAATCTCATACAGAATTCCCTTAATACCTTTACTCATTGTCCATTTGTAAAATTTATTTTCATGTAATAAACACCAAAAAAGTAAATTTTTAACGTGGGTGGGGGCTGTCACGTTACTGTAGAACGAGCTTAAGTCTCAATGGGATATTAGCTTTAGGCAACCACAAGTTGGTATTTTTCAAACCTGTTGCTATGCTATCTTGTAATGACAACGTCTCTCAGTCGCCAAACGTCACTAGCTATCCTTCACATAATGCAGGGTTGATTGTGTGAAGTACGTTTGGGGCCGGAAGATAACAAGGCATAGTGCAGGCTACTGTACTGTGTCAGTCCGTGAACGGGTGACCAATTCATAGTACAGAGAAGGCAAATCTGTTACTATATGTCCCAATAAAAATATAACACAGAGAAGGCCGAAACTGTGTTATACAGGTCGGTACAGAATAAAACAAATATAACACAGGAGACCAAACACTGTGTTGTAGAATATCAAAATTTCAAAGGTGGTCGGTCAGTGACGAAATAAAAAGGGACATTATAAGTCGTAATATCACATCCCAATAAAAATAGTGTGATAGTAAAAAGATGCCCGTTAACAATTGAGTCGGTCAAGTCTCTATCCAGATTCAAAAGGATAGTGCAAAGTCCTGTATGTAAAACAAATTTGAGAAGCATGGTTGTTCTCAATACTTGTTGGGTCGTGATCGGTATAGAGTGAAGTAGTGTTTATGCTACACATCTTCACGAAAAATCAGAGCAATGCTGTGTCAAGATTACAGAGGAGCAAGAAGACAAGATTTGTTTGTGTGTCTTTATATGTTACGGAATAGGTACATTTTGGTTGTCAAAACTTTCATTTTTATTTTGACATTTTCTTGATCTTTTAAAATAAAATTATAATTTAATTTAATCAACAGACTTGTTTAATAATTTAAAGATATACTTTTGTGGGGACCTTTTGTAAAATCATTAGTCCGATTGTAGTTGTAAATCTCTTTATATTCTAATGTCATAAAATCAGTGACACCACTGAATTCCTACCAGCGCTTTTACTCACCCAGTCCCTACCACCAGCGCTATTACTCACCCAGTCCCTACCACCTGAGCGGGGTTCCTGACCTCCCATAGTGGGCAGGGGGGTTCATACTATGTCTTCTATCCCCTTATATCTGTTTTCCAACATGCTTTCTGTCTTTGTCTTGGAATGAGATTACTTGGTTTTGTCCTGGTCCTGGCTGAGAGGGAAGCAGTCGAATGTATAGTTAGTTTTGGGAGATGATATTTCTTTCATTGTAAATCATCTCTCTGTTATGTACTGTATTATGTTTTATTTACATATTATATTTGATTTGTTAACATTTGAGTGTATTCCTCTTAGTCGGGACCTGTGCTTGTGTCTGGATGAGACTTTAAGTACTTTGATGGTGTGCTCTTGGAATCTACATCTGTTTCCCATTTGAACAAATTCCCCTTTGTCTTACCTTTTCTTGGGTGCTTTAATTGAATTCTATAACTTTTTACTATCCCATTTCTTCCTTTTTACTGGCGCTGATATGACCTTGATGTGTTGCAAGCGCCGTAAAACCCTCAAAAACAAACAAACAGTCCCTACCAGCAGCGCTTCTACTCACTGAGTCATAGAGCTTTTACTCACTGAGTCCCTACCACCAGTGCTATAACTCACCGAGTCCCTACCACCAGCGCTTTTACTCACTGACACTGTCCCTACCACCAGTGCTATTACTGAGTTATAGAGCTTTTACTCACTGAGTCCCTATCACCAGCGCTTCTACTCACTGAGTCATAGAGCTTTTACTCACTGAGTCCCTATCACCAGCGCTTCTACTCACTGAGTCATAGAGCTTTTGTTGAAATATCAATGAACAATGACGTCATTAGTTTTTGTACTGCAATTAGTTACTATCTTTTATCATAGAGTTAAGTCCGTTGGTTGTTGACTTTGTCTCTCTTCTGATTAAAACGTTATGGACTTGCAAGATGTCCTTTGCCATTATTTCTTATTAAATTCTACAGGTTATGGGCCCAGACAGGCTTAACAATTTTCGATGTTGAACATTAAAAGTGGAAAGTGACGTAAGTTTCTCTATTCGGTGTACTAGTGCTAATCAGCTAATACAATCAACAAAAAAAGATTGTGGTAGGGATAGTGAGATATAACGGCTACGTAGAAAAATGGCATCAGGAGGAGTAATGCACGTCCCTCTGTTGAAGGGGCATTTAAATTACAGTTGCTGGAAGATGCAAATGAAAATGTACCTGATTCACCAAGACTTATTCGAGTGCGTGACGGGGGAGTGCAGAGACACGAAGAAAACACAGAAGGCGCTGGCTACAATCGTGTTGGGCGTCGATCCGGGTTTGCTGTATCTGATCGGGACAGAGCCAAAATCAGCCAAAGAGGTCTGGCAAACACTCGAAAGACAATTTCAAAAGGATAGTTGGCTAAACAAGTTGTCACTAAAGAAGCGACTTTATAACATGAGGTTAACAAATAATGACGTGAACGGCCATATAAAAGAAATGACTGAAACATTTCAATCGTTATCGCTTCTAGGATGTAAAGTCGACGATGAAGAAAAAGTATGTTTACTTTTATCCAGCCTCCCGAAGCAATATGACATACTGGTAACAGCTTTTGGTGCTGCGGATAAGGCACCCTCTTTCGAACAAGTTACAGAAAGACTGCTAGCAGATGTAACTCGGTGTTCCATTGATAGAATGGTCCATCAGCCTGAAGAGGTTATGAAAGTGAAGAGCGCTGGCAGAGGAGTAAAAACAGCTTTAAAAGGAAAGTGTTATCACTGTCATAAAGACGGACATTATAAGAACTCTTGCCCTTTGTTAAGACAACACAAAAGAAGATTTCGTCGAATTCAAAGCCATCATCTTTACTTGTGGAAGAACAATGTTTATCCGGCAAACTCTGTGAAACACTAGATAATAAGTGGATCTTGGACTCAGGAGCAACTTCGCACATGTGTAACGACATAACGATTTTTCATGAATTCCAAAGAACTAACAATTTGGTTGTTACTTTAGGAGATGGACACAAAATTAATTCAGTTGGAATTGGTAAAGTTTACCTGGATTTAGAGGGTGAAAAGTGCATCTTAAATGATGTGATTTGTGTACCTGAACTTGCTCATAATTTGATAAGTGTAGCCAAAATCCTGAAACATGGGGAAGTGTAATTTTCTCCCAAGCTTCAGGAAAAATCATGAATGAAAAAAGAACTCTTGCTTATGCAAATTATGATCAAGAAGACAATCAGTTTATTGTAAAATGTATGCCTAGTAAAATCAGGCCAAACACCGACTATAATTCTGTTTTGAGTGTTGAAAGTAAACATGAATATGTTTCTCTTGATGATGGTGGTCAGAGTGTGTCAAAGGAAGACTTGTGGCATTGTAGATTTGGTCATCTTGGAGTTGATAATTTGTGTAAACTGTCACAAAAGAAGATGGTATCAAAGTTTGATTTTGATCACAAGAAGAAAATAACATTTTGTGAATTTTGTACCAAGGGAAAGCAACACAGGTCTCCCTTTCCTACTCACTCTGAAAACCAATGTCTCAATGATGTGCTGGGATTGATTCACAGTGATGTGTGCGGCCCTTTACCAAACTCATTGGGAAACAATAGATATTTTGTAACATTCATTGATGACTGCACAAGACATTGCTGGGTTTATGCTATACAAACTAAAGACCAAGTCTTGAGTGTGTTCAAAGAGTTCAAAACCATGGTTGAAAAAGTTACTGGGAAATCAATCAAAATCTTGCGGTCAGATAATGGCGGGGAATATAAGTCTAATGAATTTAAAGCGTTCTTGTTAGAATGTGGAATTAGACATGAGTACACCGTTCCTAAAACTCCTGAACAGAACGGAGTTGCTGAAAGATTAAACAGAGTTTTGATTGAGAAGGTCCGAACCATGTTGGTTCAATCCAGGTTACCCCAAAGGTTCTGGGCTGAGGCGTTAAATACAGCTGTGCATGTTCACAACTTGAGTCCTTCAAGAGTGTTAGGTGATAAGACTCCCAGGGAGCTTTTTACAGGCAAAAAGCCAAATGTTTCATATCTGAAAAGTTTTGGGTGCACTGCCTACATGCATATCCCAAAGGATGAAAGAAAGAAGTTAGATCCAAAATCTAGAAAGTGCATTTTTATGGGGTACGGTCAAACATCAAAAGGCTATAGGCTTTATGATACTGAGAAGAGAAGAATTATTCTAAGTAGAGATGTTATTTTCACAGAATGGAGATTTGAAGGTCTGCCAAGTAAGGGAGATGCAGCTCAGGAAAATGAATTTCAGTGTCCAATTCTTGATCTAAATTTAGAGTCTGAGACTGAAAATGATCATGAAACAAGAAACCTAGAGGGTAATGTTCATGAAACTGAAGCACAAATAAGAAGGAGTACAAGAGCTACAAAACCAGTTGAGAGATATGGAGAATGGATGTACACTAATAATAGTAGCAGCAGCAGCTATGATGCTGAGCCTACAACTCTATCTGAAGCACTGCAAAGGCATGATGGTAAGCTTTGGAAAGAGGCAGCTGATAATGAGTACAATTCCCTTCTTAAAAACGGTGTATGGAAACTTGCTAAGCTTCCAGAGGGAAGAAAGGTCATAGGTTGTAGATGGGTTTTTAAAAGGAAACTGAACCCTGATGGCACTGTTCAAAGATATAAGGCTAGACTTGTGGCACAAGGTTATAGTCAAGTGTATGGAGAAGATTATGATGACGTTTATGCTCCAGTTGCAAGGTTTGAGTCAGTCAGGGCAGTCATATCTCAAGCTGTCAAGGAGAAAATGAATATTCATCAAATGGATGTTACTGCAGCATTCTTAAATGGTGAACTTGAAGAAGATATATATATGAAACAACCTGAGGGTTATACTGAACTTGGAAAGGGAGAGGATCTTGTTTGTTGTTTAAAGAAAAGTCTTTATGGACTCAAACAATCTCCAAAGTGCTGGAATGAAAAACTAGACACATGTTTAAAGAAAATGGGATTTCAGAAAACTGTGGATCCATGTGTCTATGTACGAGAGAAAACAAAGGGTGATAAATTCGTTATTTGCCTTTACGTTGATGATCTGATCCTTATAACCAAAGATGCTGAAGAACTTGTTCAAGTCAAAAGTGACCTTTCCAACAAGTTTGAAATGAAAGATCTTGGTGAACTGGATTACTTTCTTGGTGTTGAATTTAAAAGACAAGAGAATGGGAGCATTTGGATGGGACAAGAATCCTACACCAAACAAATACTTACCCAATTTGGCATGGGAAATTGCTCACCGACTGATACACCGGTTTGCAACAGCCAAAAGCTTACTCCTGGAAATGAAAACAGTGAAAGAGTAGATCCTCGACATTACAAGTCTGCAGTGGGTAGTCTCTTACACTTAAGCAATAGAACAAGGCCAGACATAGCATATGCTGTAGGGTTGGTTGCTAGGTTCTCCTCAGACCCATGTAAGGAACACTGGGTGGCAGTAAAAAGAATCTTTAGATATCTAAGGGGCACAACAAATTTTGGCCTAGTGTATTCTGCGAATAACTCAGATGATGTTGTTGCTTGTGTTGGTTACTCTGATGCTGACTGGGCAGGTGATACTTCTGATAGAAAATCTACTTCTGGGTTCATTTTTCTTAATTCAGAAGGGCTATTCAATGGGGGAGTAGGAAACAAAATTGTGTTGCACTCTCAACTGCTGAAGCTGAGTACATTGCTTTGGCATCAGCGACTCAGGAAGCAACATGGTTGAACTCTTTGATGACTCAGATCAGTACTCTTACTGTTAATGAACCAACAATGGTTATTTATGAGGACAATCAAAGTACAATTTGTATTGCTAATGGTCAAGGGTCAAAGAGATCCAAACACATTGATATTAAGTATCATTATGTTCAGGATAAGATTGCCCAGGGTGATATTGTGTTACAATATTGTAAAACACAGGAAATGTTAGCAGACATTCTCACAAAAGCTTTACCAAAAGACCAGTTTGTGAAACTAAGATCATTGATGGGGATAAGAAAACCTATTTGAACTAAATTTGACAAGTTGAAGTTTAGGAGCTTCTACTTTACTGTATAGCTTGTTTATTAGTTACGTTTTTTGTTTTTAAAAAATGTAAAATTGATAACTCTACTGGCTGTAGATTGTTGATTTCGTTACATTTTTATATAGCAAATTGATATTTGCTGTTTTTTAAAATTTAACTCTGTGGGAGGAAAACTATTATAAAGTTTGAGTGTTCATTATACTAATGCAAATGATCATGGGCATTGTTATTGTGAATTTGATACAAGTTGATCATGAATTGAAATTTATGATGGGATGCTTTAGTTTATAAAGTATAGTTGTTTTTAGTTGTACAAATTCAGGGGGAGTGTTGAAATATCAATGAACAATGACGTCATTAGTTTTTGTACTGCAATTAGTTACTATCTTTTATCATAGAGTTAAGTCCGTTGGTTGTTGACTTTGTCTCTCTTCTGATTAAAACGTTATGGACTTGCAAGATGTCCTTTGCCATTATTTCTTATTAAATTCTACAGCTTTTACTCACTGACACTGTCCCTACCACCAGTGCTATTACCGAGTTATAGAGCTTTTACTCACTGAGTCCCTACCACCAGTGCTTTTACTCTTCGAGTCCCTACCACCAGTGCTATTACCGAGTCATAGAGCTTTTACTCACTGAGTCCCTACGACCAGCGCTATTACTCACTGAGCCCCTACCACCAGCGCTTTTACTCACCGAGTCCCTCCCACCAGGGCTATTACAGAGTCATAGAGCTTTTACTCACTGAGCACCTACGACCAGCGTTATTACTCACCGAGTCCCTACCACCAGCGCTATTACTCAGTGAGTCATAGAGCTTTTACTCATCGAGTCCCTACGACCAGCGCTTTTACTCACTGAGTCCCTACCACCAGCCCTTTTACTCGTTGAATCCCTATCACCAGCACTTTTACTCGCCGAGTTCCTACCACATGGCTATTACTGAGTCCCTAACACCAGCGCTAATACTATTAGCCACCAAATCCCTACCACCAGGGGGACAATATAAGCTCAAATTAGACCCCAAAAATTCTTACAGTGATGCAGAAAAAAACAACGAACAGATCTCTTTCAAATTTACACAAAATGTTTCTTACAACAAGATGGATAGGTTTAGCAATAGTCTTGAAAATAAATTTTTCAGAATTTTTTTTTGATTTCTTAGTGAAAATTTGGTGTGACTGACATGACAGGAAAAAAAAATTGATTTAAAAATTCATAAAACTGCTAAATTTTTGTTTAGCCCAAAACCCAACCATCATGATGCAAAACACATCATAAGAAAAATTCTGACCAAATTTGAAGACAATCTGATGGGAAACAATCCAGATGTGAATGTTAGAAAATCAGAGAATGACGCACAATGAAATTTTGAGAAATGAAAAATTTGTCTTTAATTTGATAATAAAGCTAATTATGCAGACAAAGGCCAACATTCATCAAGTATAACCAATATGGAACAAGAAAACAGTAATACTTTATAAATTGATCAAATTCTGAAAAAAATTATTAACGATTCGCTCACCCATACCTCTAAGAAAAAAAATTGCGAAATAATTTAATATCTGCTGTTATTCACCAAAAAATTACTTTAGTGGTCAAATATGCTTTATAGTTCTAAAATTCTTTAATTATATCTCATGAACGAATAATGTAATGTATAATTTGATGCTAAACACCAAAAATACCTAACTGAATTAAAAAAAAAAAACTTTTTCAAGGGGCAACATAAGCTAAAATTAGACGTAAAACCCTAAAATTTCTAACATAGATGCACCAAAAACTAGCATATAAATTTCTTTCAAATTTAAACACAATGTTTCTTTCATAAATAGCTATATCATGAAAACTCTTGGAATAATTTTTTTAGAATTTTTATTTGATTTCAACTGAAAATTTAGCGCGGATCGACAGGAACAAATGAATTTTAAAATTTATAAAATTGCTAAATTTTAATTTACCCCCAAACACTTACATCATGATGTTTTTTTTTTGTTTGTTTGTTGCTTTAGGTCTCTTCCAACACAATTGAGGTTATATGAGAGACCGCTGAAACAAAAAAACAAGCAATCTAACAAAAATAGTACAAATGTCAATCAAAAGCATAACCTAAAGATATCATAAGCTAAATTATAAATAACCAAGAACAAACAGGCAGAGGATTTACAGGAAAAAAAATATCCCCTGTCAAAAATACAATCACAAACCAAAGAAGCAGGATAGGCTAGTAAAGAGAAGAAGAAACGACATCACTATCGGATCGTACACCCATGCGAACATCATAGGTATATGATTCAAGGGTGATGCTCCCATCCAACCACCTGCACATCATGATGTAAAACACATCATAATCATAGAAAAGATTCTGAATAAATTTGAAGATAATTTAAAGGAAAATGATTGAGGTAGGATCGCTAGAAAATCAGACAAATGACATAAAACAGACATTTGAGAAAGCGCAAGCTTTTTCTATAATTTGACATAAAGTTAAAAGGCTGATTTTGCAGACAACTGAAAGAAATGATCCATCAAACTTTCAAAATATGACCGTAATAGGACAAGAAAACGAAAATTTTGTAGATTGATCTAAGTCTAAAAAAAATTATAATCGGTTCACTAACCCATACCCCTTAGATAAAAAAAAATGCTGTAAAATTGATTTTTTTACGCCCAGAGATAAAATAATTTTGTGGTCAAATATGATGTCATACCTTATGAATTCATCATTATAATCACAAAACCCAATTATTTACTGTATACAATAGGTTATACAGATGATTTCTAGATATATTAAATGATTTTTCAAAATATGATATGGCACGCTATCCTCATTTTTCATTTTTTTATTCTACTAGAGAGACAAGTCGTATAAAATTAGATATCTAGTCAAGTTGAACTGCAAAATCAATTCTATTTTAGACAATAAAACAGTTAAATAGTGCACTAGCTCTGAATAAAAAGCAATTTGCTTTCCCAAACCCTTGGAATAAAAATCTCTTTCGCCTCAATACAGAAAAAGTCCACACGACTTGTTTGCCACCACTTTTTTTGTAGTTCCACAAAGAGGGTTGATCCTGCTCTGGATGGAAAAATTGAAATAAAAAAGAGACACATTTCATTAGCAATTTTTGGAAATGGCATTATTGTCATAAAATGCATTTGTCAAAGACATAGCAATTTTTAAAAAATGATCATTATTCACACCAACACACTTGAAATTTCATTGGTTTTACATCCATAGAACAAAACTCTTGGCAACAAACTATAGTCTGTCGTTAAGTTAATACATTCAGTCGTGATTCAATTCAAATGATGCTTTGCCATTTTCATTTAGAAAAATGAGCATTTATTTTATTGATCACCAATAAAAAATGTAAAGGCGCAATGGAGATTTGAAAACATTACTAACCATTGTCAAAAAGTGCATGCAGACACTCTGGTCTGCTGGCCCAGATGATGGTTTGCTGATTGATGAGTTTTGCCACAGGCAAAGGTTTGCCTCAACACACCTTGCCAGAATAGCCCTTGAGCCAGCATCTTTATGGATTGTCAGGACACCAGTAACGTCAACAGTGTTCCTTCATGTTAGCTGTCGATGAAAACAAAAAATTAAATTTAATTCACTACAGCAAAATAGGCACATACATGCCAATGCTAAAGTTTATAAAAGCAACACTTCGCATGTTGAACGGGACATAACGTCTGTTAGGCGATATTACAATTTCTTCGGACAGAGACAACGCAGTTAACGGCCAAGTACACATTTTACAACTGAGTCCGGTGAGAGAAAGTGAGCAAAGTGCCTTTTCCAAGGGCTCAACTATGCGCCGAGCGAGGCTCGAGCCCAGGACCTTCCGGTCCAAAAGCGAGTGTCATACCACTACGACATAGCCGTACGTAATTTTTAAAAATATAATAAAAATAATCACACTAATATAATTATCTCACATTGTCATCATCATAGGCATTTCAAAACTACTAATAATACTACCACTACAGATATCTTATCATTATAAAATATTACTCTCTCTCTCTCTCTCTCTCTCTCTCTCTCTCTCTCTCCATGAACATAACATACAAAACCCAATTTTCCGATATAAAAAAAACAGCCCCCCCCCCCCCCAAAAAAAAAAGTTTTGAAAAAGTATGGACGATGCATGCTGTGTCGGCCATAATAAAGATAATAACAATAACTGAATGAAAAGTATTTTTTAAAGGACCCTGAGCCTGGAATGTCGTGAGTACTCGAAACCTCTTGATCTTGATAAAATTAGCAACCTTTTGACTGGGGATCGAACATTGAAACACCTGGTTTTAATCGCCTGAAAGGGAAGGGTGATTTAAATTATTTGGGGGGGGGGGGGGGGGGGGAATTAGTATTTTAATTTTTTTAAGCCCTGTTATTGTTATTTCACAAAAAAAAGTAAAAAAGTTAAGAAATTCGCGGGAGCGAAAAATGTGTCGTCAGCTGATGCACAATCAACAAACACACAACCCCAAAGCATGTTTAGTTATAAAATTAAGAAATGAATTAAAATGTGCATTTCGTATGCTTACCTTGTAAACTGAGTATTCTGTGACTTGAAAAGAGTGAAGAATTACCAAAGTCCGTCAAAATCAACTTGTAATAATAGATGTGATGAGATGAAGTGGTCACTTTTTGACTTCCAGTCCAGATAATTCATTGTATATTGCAGTTCTATCCGTATAAAATGTTATATTTTTAGTAATTACGCAAATTCTATTTTTAGTAAGAGTACAAATAAGCTCTGGCGTTATTTGCAGTGGTAGTACAAATAAGCGTAGCCATAATAATAATAATAATAATAATAATAATAATAATAATAATGATAATAATAATAATAATGATAATGATAGTAATAATAAATGGAGTTTTAAAATCGTTTTAAGTGTCCTAGTGTTCATGTGACGGAGAGCACCCTTGAAGGAGGAAGACAAAGGAAAGTTTGGACGGGCAATATCAATATCAAGGAATGAAGATGGAAGAACTCTTGGACATGGCCAACTATAGAGAAGAATGGGGGAAAGTGGTGAGAGCTGCATCCCACGTACCCCTCCCCCCGACGATCATCAGATCATGGGATGAATGAATGAAGTGTTCATGTTGATGCAAATCGCATGCATTTCCAAAGCTGTGCAAAAACACACGAGTGATTTAATGAACGGGGAGAAAACAATGGAAACTTCCGCTTTACTTTCACTTCATCGATTCCCGTCAAACCGATGTTATTCTGATGTGGGCAATTCACAGTAAATGCTCACTATTTTATGGACAGAGTTCCAGATTAACTAATTTAAATTCATCGAATGAATTGTTTTGATATAGACACCAATTGCCTTGCTCGACAAATCTACAATTTAGAAATATACAAGTTGATGAATTTAAAAAAAGTCAAAATGGAGACAATATTGAGGCCTTAGTTTTTGATAATTTTAGCAAAATTTAAGTTTAGTTAAGTCCATTTTGATACAACAGGTCATGTGAAAATTAGTTCGATTAAAATGTTTTCAGCGCACTTTTATCACGGTTGATAAAGACGCAGCATCCAGTTGTTTGGACTCCTGCCTTGATGTCAGGTTCAAATGTATGTCTATTTCATTATAATTATATGAGTGATTATTCGGGAGACCTTCCTAAAACTCCTCGTGCTTGCATTTCTTTCGATTTGTATTTTCACCGTGGGTCTTTTGTCATGAGTTTATTTATCGCTTTTATTTATTCAATTTGTCAATATATAGTAGCATTTTAAAAACTCTAGAACAAACCTTGATAGATTAGTGAAAGTTTAAACTTTCCGAATACGACCATTGTTTTAGTTTTCCGGCGCCATTTTGTTTTGTGAAGTATTGAAAGCAGTCATATGTTGTTTTTTTTTGTTTTTTTTTTTTTCTATTAGTTTAGCTCGAGGTCGGAGGATTTTTTTTTTCTATTAGGGTTTGTCATAAGTCTTAATAAAGGTGCTAGGGTGTTTGTTTTTCCTATTAGGGTTAGTTAAAGGTACTAGGTTTTATATTTTTCCTAGGGTTATTTGAGGGAATATTTGAGTTGTTTCCCTTAGCACGAGGAGCTTTCGGAAGGCCTTCCGATTATTCTATGACATGTGTTTGTTCTGGGTGTGTGTAACATTTGTCTAGGCCGACGTGCACTTATTTGCTGGTTGAAAAAAAAACAAATACCTGTTCAGGATACTGGGTGGGGATCCTGACCTCCCATAGTGGGCAGGGAGGTACATGCTGTGTCTTCTATCCCCCCATACCTGTTTTCCAATTGTTTCCTGTCATTGTCTTGGAATGAGATTACTTAGTTTTGTCCTGATCCTTGCCGGAGTTCCTTGACTGTGAGGGAAACAGTCGAATGTATAGTTATAGTTTTGGGAGATGATATTTTTTTCCTTGTAAATCATCTCTCTGTTATGCATTGTATTATGTTTAGTTTACATATTATATTATATGATTGGTAAACATTTGAGTGTATTCCTCTTAGTTGGGACCTGTGCTTGTGTCTGGATGAGACTTTTAGGTGATCTCAAACTAAGTACTTTAACGGTGTGCTCTTGGAATCTACATCTGTTCCCTATTTGAACCCGTTCCCCTTTGTCTTACCTTTTCTTTTGTGCTTTAATTGTAATTCTAGAACTTTTTACTATCCTATTCTCTTCCTTTTTACTGGCGCTGATATGACCTTAATGTGTTGCAAGCGCCGTAAAACCCTTAAAAACAAAAACAAATACCTGTTCAGGATATAGTCTGAAATACGTTTTTTCAATTCTAACAATCTTACATATTCTTTTTCAATACGATCGGAAATCATATTCGACTTATTTCCAAACTGAATAGCTTCCAAAGAATCCTGGCTTGAATTCAGCAAGTGGTCGTTGATGTTTTATAAGGATGGTACACCGTTTTACACAGAAATAGAATGAACAAGAGTCAATTCAAAATACTTGGAGATCGACTCACTTTTCAAGACATTTGAAAACCAATCTGGTCGTGGGGAAAAACGCCACGGAACAATCACAAAGCAAAAAGTGCGGCTATGTGGTCTTGTGATATGACACTCGCTTTCGGATCTGAAGATCCTGGGTTCGAGTCTCGCTCAGCGCATAGTTGAGTCCTTGGAGAAGGCTCTTTACGCACATTCTCTCACCCTACTTAGGTGTAAAATAAGTACCTGGTCGTTAATAGCGTTGTCTCTGTCCGAAAAAAAAATGTAATATTGCCTAATAGGCGTTATGTCCCGTCCTAAATGTAAAATGTTGGTGTTGGCCAGGGATCCCTTGTAAAGCGCTTTGCACATTTTGTGGGTATTGCGTGTAGGACAAGACACGACGCCTTTAAGGCGATATTATATTTTTTACGGACAGAGACAATGCTGTTAACGGCCAGGTACTCTTTTTACTCCTGAGTACGGTGAGAGAATGTGAGTTAAGAGCCTTTTCCAAGGACTCAACTATGCGCCGAGTGAGGCTCGAACCCAGGAACTTCCGATCCGAAAGCGAGTGTCATACCACAAGACCACATAGCCGCACATACATACATATGCGTTCATACATTTCTATAATGGGTTTGATTGCGGTAAAATTTCAGACTTGCACAATTTATAGTCTGGCGATTGAAGGGTTCTAAAATTTTCCCTTTTTTTTTTCTCGCATCTGATATATTATGGGATGGCTAGAGCGAATTAACAACTTGACAAGTTGGATTCTTCATACAATATAGACCATTCAAATACATACAATTATGATTTGTTAAAAAGTTGAATCTGATTTTGTTTAACTAAAAATACACCCCCCCCAAAAAAAAAAAAATATATATATATATATAAATAAATAAATAAATAAATATCACAGTGAAAATAATCTCAGGCAGTCGAGATCCCAGAACTCGGTCAGCCTGACCCAAAAAGGGAATTACGTCAATCAAGACGAACATTCTCTCAAATTCTCACTTTTTTTTTTTACGCAGAAAACACGGCTGTCGAATCGCCGAAGTTCATTGGAGGTGGCCGGAAAGTTCGACCCAGCGATTTGGGCATCCGATGAAGATGAAACGTGTTCACAAGAAAATGCGTCAAATCGAAAAAAAGCTGGGTGGTTTGACCGCTTTCGGATAATTGGCGTCCAGTACAATAAGGCAAAGGGAGCGGCGAAAGCATCAGAAAGACGTTCCCATAAAGCTGGTCCTTCGGGAATCCACGCACATTTTCCTGCCAGCAGAGGACCCAGGAAACTGAGCTCAACCCAGCAAGGGACATTATATCAAAAATCCATATGGCAAAGTAAAAAGACTGAGATCAAATTAGAGGAACTAATTAAAGAGTTTAATGAGCGGCATGGGCACCTAAGCGAACATCTTGTAAAATATCCGACAAGAAGCCACAATGGTGACGAACAATACAACCCGAATCACGACACCAATCCCCAAGACGTCGCGAACTGGGAAACGGCTAGCGACTCATTTGTGATTAAAAAATCCAACAGATGGCTTCCATGTTACATTCCAAAGTTCTTCAAGTTCATTCCAGAATTCTTATCGATTTCTCAAAGAGGTCTAAGTCAGGATTCGTCGGTATCGACGTCTTGTAGTGACCACATGTTTGCTTCCACTTCCGTCGATGACGGCAAATACGAATGGAACAGGCGTTGCGCTGCCAAGCACGAGAGAGTTCTGAGGAAATTAAACAGAGAATTCTTCGGTTCCGATATGGCATTGAGCTCCACGTCCATTGACCACAGGAAAAGTCACGTGAGATTCAGCGATGACGCGTCGCCTTTCCCGCCACTACCTCTCATTAATCCGGTAAGAAATTAGACTGAATCAGTATTCTGGAAGGGCACGTCATTTGGCCAAAAAAACAAAAACAAACACTCATCCTTCAAATATCGATCGATTTAAATGACCCTCATTTTGGCAAAAAAAAAAAAAAAAAAAAAAAAAAAAAAAAAAAAAAAAAAAAAAAAAACAAACCCAACAAACAAAACAAAACAAAAACAAACAAACAAAATCAAAACAATAAGAACCCCTCTCAAAACTGGGACTAAGGAAGACCTCGCGAGGTCCCAGGTTTGAGAGTTTTTGCCATGATAAAGGTCATTTATATCGATCGATATAAACAACACTCGTATTAATCTTTCGATTTGAAGAAGTATTCAAATTTACCAGATAGTTACAGAATTGCTGACTTCAACATTCTTATTTGGCAAATGTCTTTTTCTTCTTCCCCTTGTCCTCCTCCTCTTTATGTTCTTCTTCTTCTTCTTCTTCTTCTTCTTCTTCTGATGATGATGATGATGATGATAATGATGCTGCTGATGATGATGATGATGATATTTCAATGAGAATTGCTGTTCACGCACATTTACCAGATTGTATTTTCATTTTTCAGCCCAAAATTCGGCCGAGGTCAATATTCTGCTGTTTTCGTAGGGAAGATTCCCCTCATCTTCCACGAAGCGGGAGCATCCTGAAAAGTAATCATCTCAGTCGGACAGGATCTGAAAACAGCGAACAGATTGGAGTGGAAAGAATTACTGATACACAGTCTAAAGACACCATCGGCGAGGAAGGAGCGACACCGATTCCACGACAAGAGACTTACTCGATCCATGGGGAAGGGGGTCTCACTGGTTCATCGACTGAAGATTAACTCTAGGTGGGGTGTCACTGGTTAATCGACTGAAGACTATAGGCTAATTGGGAGAGGGGGTGACTGATTCATCGACTGAAGACTAACTTTATTAGTGGGAGAGGGGGTGTCACTGATTTATAGAGTGAAAACTACCTTTATCAGTGGGAGAGGGGTTGTCACTGATCATCGACTGAAGACTAACTTTATCAGTGGGAGAGAGGGTATCACTGATTTATAGACTGAAAGCAAACTCCATCAGCGGAGAAGGGATTATCACTGATTTATCGACTGAGGACTAAATCCATCAGCGGGAGAGGAAGTGTCACTGATTCACAGATTGAAAACTGTAAATGGGAGAAGATGGTCATGATGTACAGATTGAAAACTGTCAATGGGAGAAGACGGTCATTGATGTACAGATTGAAAACTAACTCGATGGTAGAGTGTGGCGTCACTGATGCCTAGTAGTGTCGAGCGGAAGTCTCGATGATACCTCAAGTCATCGGCCACCAACACTCAAAACTTCCCGAACTCGATGACCAAGGAAAAGTCGGGAATTCCCGAGAAGTAGCACTTCAACTGAGCTTTGGATGGCTTTTTTGTATTAAAACTTAAAATACATTAAATAAATTCACTTTGTATAATAATAAAACATTGATACCTATAACCATTTTGATCTATTTACGACGTTTGTGTTTTGTTAGCTGTTTAAAATATGATATAACGTCAATACCCAATACCAATGACTAGGTATTGAATGAAAGCACCGATGACTAGAGCGATGCTCGAGACTTTTTTTGAGTCTCGAGACTCAAAAAAGCATCGAGACGCAAAAAAGTCTCGAGCTTCGCTGGAATCATCGCCGACGAGAGAGGGGTGAACAATGCAGATAGTACACATTGTTAGTAACGCGTGCGTCGCTCGCGCAGTATAGTCTCGAGACTCGGGACTCGGGACTCAATACGGAGTTATAGTTAGACACCGAAGCTCGCCTAACGAACGACTTGCCCAACACGTGACCATTTTTTTTCTCGCGTCCTCTTCGTCTAATCTCGTCACTCCCGAATAGAAAGAGGAGGCGGAGCTCATATGATATAACGCAATGAAAGTTCTGTCCGATGACGGGTGGGGGGATATCACCTCTCCAAAACTTACCTTATTATATGAGATCTTGAGATTCTTATCCAATCATCGATTGCTCGTTTGACAGTTCGCTTGTGAACAGTTAGGAGACCATCTCTTGATTTATGGGCAGGCGGCTTTGCGTAAAGGCGGTGAGTGTTGTATACATCAAAGAGTACCGCTGACCGATGGGTAAATAGTGGTTGTGTAACCCAAAAGCCCTGCCGTCTCGACTGCAAGGTCTTGTATGTAATAGTTGCGTCACCATCTCAAGGCTCAGGAATTAATTAGTGAGCTGATTCAAACAATGTGGGTTTCAAATTTATCGTATACGTAATCATTTGGAAGCTACAGAGAAAGGTGTTTTTGTGTAATCCCTTTCACACACACACACGCGCGCGCGCACACACACACACACACACACAAACATATACAAACAATACACATCCCTGGTCGTCTATTGCCTATATTATTAATGTTAATATATACATCCCATGCTGATTGTCACTACCCCCCCCCCCCCCCCCAACCATTTCCACCATCCAAGTACCAGCGGCCTTTTCTCTTTGATTTCGTATCATGGTCTACCCGAAGCCCAACACCTCGATCGTTTGTGGGTCAACCCACCCCCCCCCCCCCCCACCTTTCCCCGTAATCAATTTATAATTTTCTCTCTGTATAGAGCGCCACATGCACAATTATATACTATTGAATGACACTGACCTTGCCCCTCCCCTAACACAAGCCAACAGCAACCCAAGCTATCCTCTATCACGTGACCTTAGATCCGATGCTGCATACCGCTTGAGAGTCTTCACTATCCAGATCTCGTTCATGGTCACGTGAGAAGGCTATATCCGTTCGGGTTCGGCGTTCGGGTTCGGCGTTCGACCCGATTTCGTTAAAAGCCTAATACGACAAGCATCGACGACCAAGATTCTCGAGACGAGAAAAGCATCGAGAACTAAGTGGAGGTCGGGAAGTTCTCAGTCGTCGATGACCTGACTTCTCAAAACCTAAAGCATCGATGACCTTTTGGTGACCCGGATGCCCTCCCCTAATGCCTAGGCAGGGAACTAACTCCGTCACTGGGAGAGTGCCGATTTGAAAGTATCGTGAAATTAAGCAAATTTTTGATGAGTTAAACAAGTGGAAACGTTCGTATAGGCTCAGAACGTGATACACTGTATATATCTCTTAAACACACGCCGTCTACGAAGACCAATTCACTAAAATATTTGCGGGGCAATGTTGAGCCCTTGGAAAAGACTGTTTACTCACATTCATTCACAGTACTCATTACACTACTGTAAGCTAAATTTTTATTTTACTGCACATGCCGCTTGGCGGAAGCTCTCCAGTATTTTTGTTATTATGGCTACATTTGTAGAAGGTCACAGATCCGTCTAGATCGATGTGTACATATGCGTATCTATATACACTTATGGGCCTAATTTAACATTGATGTAATGGACAAAATTGTGGTCATATTTTGAGATTTCCATTGCAACAATTAGCCACTTGGGTTATCAGATCTACAAATAAGTGCATGTCGGTCTAGATTCATAATTTGTAATTTCATTGGATCGTAGATTTGGCACAAATGACAGTCAGACTGACGGAGTGAATGACAGACTAATCACGTGACATAATTTATAAAGGTATAATGGATAAAGAATAAAATGGAAACAGAGAAGAGAAGACTCGTGGGACGAGAAAAGGATGGGAAGGAAAAGTAGAGTGAGTGAGAGAGAAATGGAGAGATGAGAAAGTGTGCGTGTGGGTATGTGCTTATGTGTGTATGTTAGAGAGAGAGAGAGAGAGAGAGAGAGAGAGAGAGAGAGAGAGAGAGAGAGAGAGAGAGAGAGAGAGAGAGAGAGAGAGAGAGAGAGAGAGAGAGAGAGTATATTTCTGATTGTTGATATAATGGTATCATTTATTTTGGTCTTTAAATTGCGTGTTTTCCCCCAAATCATTTCGTTATATTTTAACTTTTGTTTGTTATGCGACTTTGGGGCATTGGTGTCTGAGTATGGCACTCGTCTTCATACCAATTGGTCCCTGGTTCGATTCTCGCTATTGGAGGCGCAAGTTGAAACCTGAGAAAAATGATCTAGCTTTCTCTCTACCGCTCTGGTGTAAAATGAAGGCTGTTTTATGGCGCTTGCAACACGTTTAGGTCATATCAACGCCAGTAAATTAATAGGAAGAAAATTGGAATGTGAAAACATTCTAGATGTACAATTAAAAGGATTTGAGGAGAAAAAAATAAGACAAAAGGGAATTGGTTCGTTTTTTTTTTTTGTTTTTAAGGCTTTTACGGCGCTTGCAACACATTTAGGTTATATCAGCGCCAGTAAAAAGGAAGAAAGTGGGATAGTAAAAAGTTCTAGAATTACAATTAAAGCACCCAAGAAAAAGTAAGACAAAGGGGAACTGATAACAAATAGGGATCAGATGTAGATTCCAAGAGCATACCACCAATGTACTTAGTTTGAAATCACCTACAAGTCTCATCCAGACACAAGCACACAATCCAACAAAGAGGAACACACTCAAATGCTTACATTATACATTCAAAATAAAAATAATAATAATAATACATAACAGAGAGAGGATTTACAAGGAAAAAAAATACCATCTCCCAAAACAATAACTATGCATTTGACTGTTTCCCTCCCAGCTAGGATTCCGGCCAGGGCCAGGACAAAACCAAGTAATCTCATTCCGAGACAAAGACAGAAAACATGTTGGAAAACATATAAGGGGATAGAAGACACAGTATGTACCTCCCTGCCCGCTATGGGAGGTCAGGATCCCCACCCAGGGGAATTGGTTCAAATAGGGAACATATATGTAGATTCCAAGAGCACACTATCAGTTTTTTTTTGTTTTAAAGGGTTTTACGGCGTTTGCAACACATTAAGGTCATATCAGCGCCAGTAAAAAGGACGAAAATGGGACAGTAAAAAGTTATAGAATTACAATTAAAGCACCCAAGAAAAGGTAAGACAAAGAGGAATTGACTCAAATAGGAAACAGATGTAGATTCCAAGAGCACGCTATCAAAGTACTTAGTTTGAGATCACTTAAAAGCCTCATCCATGCACAAGCACAGGTTCCAACTAATAGGAATACACTCAAACTCAAATGTTTACAAATCATATATAATATGTAAACAAAACAATACAGTGCAAAACAGATTTACAAGGAAGAAAATAATTTCCCAAAACTTTAACTGTACACTTGACTGTTTCCCTCCCAGTTAGGGTATCCGCCAGGGTCAGGACAAAACCAAGTAATCTCATTCCAAGACAAAGACAGAAAGCAAGTTGGAAAACATACAGGGGATAGAAGACACAGTAAGCACCTCCATGTCCACTATAGGCATAGGAGGTCAGGAACCCCACCCAGTAAATGAATACCAGGCCTTGTCTCCACCGAAAACAAAACTTAATAAGCCTTGATAATGTCTCACTCTTCATATTAAAGTGCTGCTGTTGGCTTGGGACTCCTTTTAAATCACTTTGAGCAAATTTAATGAATATTGCTCTATATAAAATTTTACTTTTTTAGTATAAGCGTTTGACAGTGTCCATTGGAAGAAAAAATAATGGGATAGTCAACTTCGACAGAATCAACACTGTTCAAGGCCAGGTACTCATTTTACACATGAGTATAGAGCGAGAATGTGGATGAAGAGCTATTTTCAAAAAGTTAACTTTGAGCCGGTCAGAGTCTGAAGGCGAGTGTAAAAACACGGATTGCTATGGTGGGTATCAGATGGCACAGGACCAAGTGGAGATTGTCGTTGGTTTTATCGCTTTTAAGGGGTTTACGGCGCTTTCGACACATTTAGGTCATATATCAGCGCCAGTTAAAAGTAAGAAAATGGTGCCGTGAAAAGATTCTAGATTTACAATAAAAAAGACAAAGGGGAATGGTTCAAATAGGGTACATGTAGATTCCAAGAGCACACGATCAGTGTACTTTTAGTTTGAGATCACATAAAAGTCTCATCATGACATCAACACAGAATCCCACTAAGAGGAACACACTCGAATGTTTACAGAATATGTCTAAAACATAAAAAATAACTAACAAATACATAACAGAGATGATTTACATGGAAAAAATCATATCCCAAAACTGATACTTAACACCTGACAGGTTCCCTCTCAACTAAAGACTCCGACAAGGGCCAGCACAAAACCAAGCAATCCTATTCCAAGACAAAGACAGAAAGCAACTTGGAAAACATATTATTATAAGGGGATAGAAGACATCACGTGACCTCCTGCCCGCCATGTGAGGTCAAAGGTAGACATTGATATCAAATCCAAGTCAAAGAAACTCAGGCATTCGATCATGAAAATGTTATTTTATTTCTTCTTCTTTTCATATTTGCATAAGAAGATTTTTGTGATCGCTCTCTCTCTCTCTCTCTCTCTCTCTCTCTCTCTCTCTCTCTCTCTCTCTCTCTCTCTCTCTCTCTCTCTCTCTCCCTCGCTCACTCACAAACACACACACACAAAACAAATACACACAGAGATAATAAAATTACAACCATAAATGCACCAACATCACATCAACTCCATATAATAAAAGCATTTGACAATACATTTTTATAATCGACCCCAGATTGTCCTATTTGTGTACACACGTGGACCAGACGTCATCAGCAATGCTCACACACACAAACACACACACAGGGCAATAACGTATGCCGGCAGTACGGTATTAATTAAGTACAATATTCAACCAACAAGTCTTTTAACTAATCAGTAAACTGCCGTACTCTGGAAAATCTCGTATTTAAAAATTTGGCCAGAAAACTCGACCTTCAAATATCCATCGACTTAAATGACCCCCATCTTGGAAAAAACTCTCAAACCTGGGACTTCGTGAAGTCTTCCTTGAAGTCCCAGGTTTGATAGTTTTTGCCAAGGTGAGGGTCATTTAAATCGATCGATATTTGAAGGACGAGTTTTCTGGTCAAATTTTTAAATACATGTTTTTCCAGTGTGCAACAGTTTACTGATTAAAGACACATTGCGTGCTGTTGGGTGTATTTTATCTACTACACACTGATGGTGTGCTTCATTCATACACACATGTTAAAGGTGTGCAACATTCATACACACTATTTCAATGAGGACGATAGAGTCCTCACCACTACTACACGCATGAAATATTTTAAAAAATAAAAACAAAAACAAACAAACAAACAAACAATAAAAAACAGGAAAAAAATAAAAACGGTAAAAAAAGAAGAAAAAAAATTAAAGAAGAGAGATAGAGAGATAGAGAGATAGATAGATAGATAGATAGATAGATAGATAGAGAGAGGACAGGAAAAAATTGCCAACATAATTTTTACCCCCCCCCCCCCCACAAAAAACCAAAACAAAACAAAAAATACCCCTAAATTAAAAAAAAAAACCCAAACAAGTAACGAAACCCGTAGAAAACCCTACCTCCCCCCGCCCACACCAAACAATAAAAATGAATACAGACATCACTTATCAAGAGGTCAACCCAATGCGTCCAGCATTAGACAAAACGATTGGCAGCTGAATGAAGCCAATGATTCAAATTCAATCATGAAGCATGAACGGTGGGATGACCTTGACCTTTCCACACCCATCTCGAATTGCGAAACAGAAAACCTGACTAAATGAGGCGTTGGGGAAACAGGATTCCTGACATGACGAGATATCATTTCCTGGAGAGGTGACGTCACCAAGCAATGCAGGGTTGTAGCTGTCCACGGCGTGACAAGATGGTAGGGGATCTCATCCAGTGCGACAAGATTGTTTAGTCTTTCCATCAAATCTTTACTCAATGCTTTTCTTACTTCAGACCTCCCAACTACTAAGAAAAATTCGTAAAATTAGACAATTTTGGCTCCAATTTCAGAACTTCATGAATATTTCTAAGTCATTAACACGTATTGAAAATAAAAATTGATAACAGATTACATAATTTTCAGGATTTTGAAGTGTTATTTCATCCTTGTCAGGGTAAATAGTAGTCGATCAATAAAGTTAGCTTTTCATCTCCTAAAAATTAGGAATGATTAAATATTCAAGTCGGCAGGTCGGATTTTTCCATCTGTAAGAATTAAAAACCTTGTATGAGAGAATTCTTCTTCTAGGATCCATGCCTGGTCCAGGCTTCGGATACTGCATGAATTATCTCTCTCCATTCCTCCCTGTCTCTTGCTTTTTCAAACAGCTCTTGGATTGTTAGGTTGGTGAAGCCCTTCAGTTGGTCTATGAGTGTTTTTCTTTGTCTCCCCCGGGCGCGTTTACCAGGTATTTTTCCACAACTTGCCAGGTATTCATTCTTATCTTTCCTTACTATCAGTCCGAAAAAGGATAGTTGTCGATCTGCTATTAAGGGCATTAGTTTCCTTTGTTAGTATGTTTGTTTTAGCACTTCTTCGTTCGTTTTGTGTGCAGTATACGATATCAATGATGAGAGAATAAAAATGACAAAATAAAAATTAAAAAAAAAAAAAGAAAAGAAACACACTTAAACGAGAAGTTGAAAAATATTCCATTTTGCAAACAAAAATATTCCAGTTTTCAAACAACCTGATTTTGCAAAGAATCTGATTTTTCCCTTTCTCATCACTTATGAACGCAGACAGAAAGCCACATAGACAAAACTGCTACACTACCAAAACTTTTTTAAAAAAATCGTCATCCAATCCAACAACAAAACAGATAATCCCCAATCCTACATCCCATAATGAATTATGGATTTACGACACTCAATACATATGGCGATGGGTTATGAATGTTTAAATTTTAAAAATGGTACAGAATTGAACTACTCTACAGGCATATCTTGAATACACTTGGATCTGAGATGTTTGTTTGTTTTTAAGGGTTTTACGGCGTTTGCAACACATTTAGGTTATATCAGCGCCAGTAAAAAGGAAGAAAATGGGATAGTAAAAAGTTCTAGAATTACAATTAAAGCACCCAAGAAAAATTAAGACATAGGGGAAACTGGGAACAAAAAGGGATCGGATGTAGATTCCAAGAGCATACCACCAATGTACTTAGTTTGAGATCACCTATAAGTCTCATCCGGACACAAGCACAAAATCCAACAAAGAGGAATACACTCAAATGCTTACATTATACATTCAAAATAAGAAATATAATAATACATAACAGAGAAATGATTTACAAGGAAAAAAATATTATCTCCCAAAAAAATAACTATGCATTTGACTGTTTCCCTCCTAGATAGGACTCTGGCCAGGACAAAACCAAGTAATCTCATTCCAAGACAAAGACAGAAAGCATGTTGGAAAACAGATATAAGGGAATAGAAGACACTGTATGTACCTCTCTGCCCACTATGGGAGGTCAGGAACCCCACCCAGTTGGATCTGAGACCACATCCAATTGTTTTCATCAAGGCGACAGTGAAAGTGATGAATGGGGTTTTTGTTTTGTTTTTAAGGGTTTTACGGCGTTTGCAACACATTTAGGTTATATCAGCGCCAGTAAAAAGGAAGAAAATGGGATAGTAAAAAGTTCTAGAATTACAATTAAAGCACCAAAGAAAAAGTAAGACATAGGGGAACTGGGAACAAATAGGGAGCAGATTTAGATTCCAAGAGCATACCACCAATGTACTTAGTTTGAGATCACCTATAAGTCTCATTCGGACACAAGCACAAAATCCAACAAAGAGGAATACACTCAAATGCTTACATTATACATTTAAAAGAAATATAATAATACATAACAGAGAGATGATTTACAAGGAAAAAAATATTTCCCAAAACAATAACTATGCATTTGACTGTTTCCCTCCTAGCCAGGACTCCGGCCAGGGCCAGGACAAAACCAAGTAATCTCATTCCAAGACAAAGACAGAAAGCATGTTGGAAAACATGTATAAGGGGATAGAAGACGCAGTATGTACCTCCCTTCCCACTATGGGAGGTCAGTGAATGGGGTTTGTTTTTAGAGCAATGAGTTTATCCTGACTTTTGTAGCATTCAATGGACAGTACTGACGTGCTCTGGAAAAACACGTTTAGAAATTTGTCCAGAAAACTCGTCCTTCAAATATCGATCGATTTAAATGACCCTTGTCTTAGCAAAAACTTTGAAAGTTTGAAAGTTTTTGCTAAGACGAGGGTCATTTAAATCGATCGATATTTGAAGGACGAGTTTTCTGGACAAATTTCTAAATATGTGTTTGTTAAGAGTACGGCAGAGTAGAAATTGCTCGCCACCCTTTAGGCATCACACAAATGTGTGGTAAAATTCTTTCCACAAGATCTCAATGACCCAATCACTGGACAGGGTGGACAGGGGGCTCAGACAAAATCTCATCTGGACCAAGGATCATTTCATGTCATGACCCTCCTTTGCTTGTGACACGAGTGCTCTACTTACTGAGCTGTTGATTGGATCAGCCTGGTTGTGAGTTGGGTTTCCACCAAGTTCCATCGCCGTTACCCCCCGCTCTTGGTGAAAACAGTAGGGTTTGTAGTTGTAACCAAATGAAGACTAAGAAACATTTTGATTTAAAAATAAGCTCATTGTGGCCATGAAGGGTTAATTTGGTGGATTTAGAATACAAAAAGGTAGATAGGGTGAAAGACTCGTTGAATACACAGTTCCAGGACTGATGTTGATTCATCAGAAACAAAAAGTGGGAACTTGAATTTTCCTACTTCAATCGGAGAGGTCTGGAGGGATCAGTATTCGTCCTCCAATCAACTGCACTAAAAAAACAAAGAAACAAAAAACAAAAAAACAAAAAAGAATGATCGCTCCCAAAACTGACTTTTCAATATGAAAAGATTGACACGATCTCAAATCTTATTTCCATTGTGCGAATGACTTGTACGATAGAAACAAAAAATATACACATGTCAACCTGAATAACAATAATAACATACATATTTATAATGTCAATAACATGAATGGACCTGTATATTTATCAATAGCAAACAAAATACATGATATCTATGTGTAGTTATCACAAATGCAATGGCGTGTAATGTGTAATGTGTTATGAGTCAGGACAAGGATTGGATCAATAAATAAGTAGGAGGACGACATGTGAACTATAATAAAGTTTGACATGTTTGACAAAACAAGATTCTTTCAAACTCAAACCTCAGACAGACAAAGGCTTACAGTAACCAGACTGACGTTCCACTCAACCATTGCCATTCAAGCTCATTTATCCACAACATTCTCCCGTTTCCTCTTTCTACAACAAAATGTGACCAACTGCGTCAAAACAATGTTATGTTGAGGAAAACTAAAGATCTGAAAAAATGTGGATGAATCAGAGCCAGAAAAAACAAAGAAAAATACAAGAAAAAAACATCCCAAAATATCAATATCAGCCTGCCTCGACTGGTAAACTTAATGTTTTTTTCAAAGTGACAAATTGGGGACTGGGCACTGGTGGAAGATAAGCATGAAATAGTGTGTATCAAACAGTGCCACGATAAAGAAAGAAAGAAAAAAATCACCTTTAAGTTTACTAGTCAAGGCAGGCTGATATTTTGTGATTTTTTTTCTTGTATTTTTCTTTCTGCTTTTTCTGGCTCTAATTCATGTGTTAATCAAGATTCTGAACTCTGAATATCAGGTTAAAAGGGTCAGGAATATGGAAAATTGATTTTTCTCAATTAAAAAAGTCTGTTAGTTTTTGTTTCGTTTTTAAGGGTTTTACGGTACTTTCAAAACACGTTTAGGTCATTTTAGCACCAGAAAATGGGATGGTCAAAAAGTTATAGATTTACAATTGAAAGCACATGAGAAAAAGTAAGATAAAAGTGAATGGTTCAAATAGAGAACAGATGTAGATTCCAAGAGCAAACTATCAGTGCACTTAGATTAAGATCACCTAAAGTCTCATCAAGACAAAAGCACAGGTCTCCACTAAGAGGAAAACACTCAAATATTTACAAACCAATATATATGTATAACAAAAAAATGTAACAGTGCATAACAGAGAGATGGTTTAAAAGGAAAAAACAAAATCTCCAAAAACTATAACTATACATTCGACTGTTTCCTTCCAGTCAAAGACTCTGGCCAGGGCTAGGACAAGACTAAGTAATCCTATTCCAAGACAAAGACAAAAATCAACTCAGAAAACAGACATAAGTGGGATAAAAGTCATAGCGTGACCTCCTGTCCACCATGGGAGGTCAAAGACCCCACCCTGAGTCTCTATTCATTCTATTCAATAAAACATTAAAAAAAAACCTTCACCCATATCTCATACTGCAGATTAAATTTTCAGAATTTTAATCTTCCCGTCATAAAATTGTTTTGAGGCGATGGATCACAAATACACATTGCATGGATCATATAATTTGAGTAGAAATTTTGTGAATCAAAACTACCTGGCCATTTAACCACTGAAGTGTGTGTATGTGGCCACCTTCAATGTTAAAAATGGAGACATGAATATAAATAACGTGTGAATCCAAGTATTGTTAGGGCAGTTCTAATCATTGTCACTGTTATTCTAAATTGGCAATTCTTGTCAGTATGTAAGTAAATAAACAAATCATTTTGTAACGATGATAACAATGACAATGATGATAATGATGACGATGATGAAAACAACGATGATACAAAGAGTGACATTAATCAGGATGGTATGGATGGAACTTTAGAAATAAATAAAACTTTGAGGGGCGGAATGGTGGGGAAAGAGATGTCATGTGTTGATTCGACACGGAATGGTGCTGCAATAACACACGGGATGATGGGAGGTTGCAGCCCTGAACAAGGGGGGGGGGGGGGGGGGGGGGAAGAGGGGGATTAAATATAACATTGTACCAACCAATCAAACAAGGGAAAATGAAAACAGTAATATTCATGTAAGGACCACAATCATGGTATATCAATGGATGCCACCATTTGGTTATCCAAAAATACAACCAGAGATTCATTAAGATTTCAAGTAAATCACTTTCCAATGGAGAGGAAAAGTGCCAGATGAAAACTGAGAATAAAAAGTGACGTGGTCAGTTAGGATAGCTCAGTCAGTTGTGCGACAGCTCGCTGTCCTCTCTCTCTCTCACCAGGCAGAGGTTGTCGTGTCAAGTGGATCCTGAGTTTGGCACTGACCCTATGACATTTTATTCTCTGTTTTCATCTGGCACTTCTCCATACCCTATTTTCTCATCAGATCAATCAGTTCCACCTTGATCCAAGGTCTTGAATGACTGCGATAGAGCTGTGATGACACCATAAATACGATCAATATCATTGGTTGATGGGGGGAAAAAGTACGTAAATATTCATAAATCAAATGAATCCATCCATATAAATGCAAAGCTCACTACAGTCATAATTTGAGCATTCTGTTCCATGTTGGGGGAATGCATTTGTCAGCGATTATGTCCCTTAGTTGTGTCCAACTTAGTGAATATGATGAAAAGGAAAACTTAAGTCTTAAAAAAACCCCCACATTTCTCATGACTTAATGGTTTCTATGGGTACGACAATCACAAATTCCACCAACTCATGAGCACAAGCTGCAACGTGTAAATGACAGTCCTGTGTGTGTTTGTGTCCTTGTAAATATTCTGTCATCAATCAAGGGACTGAATTGGGAAGGGAATGCATTCACTCCATTTTATCTTCTTTTCCTTTATGAATCATTTTGCCAATCTGCACTGATGAGTTGTATTGAGTGGAAACACTGCTGGCGGCAGATTACATTTATCTAATATCCATACAAACTCATCCAGACACTAATAGATGACGGTTGAGCTGAATTGTAAGAGACTTTTAAATGTGATCCACTAGAACAATCGCTATGACATCAGGATGACACCATGGCATCAGGTTGACACCATGGCATCAGGTTGACATCATGGCATCAGGGTGACACTATGACATCAGGGTGACACTATGGCATCAGGGTGACACCATGGCATCAGGTTGACACTATGCATCATGTGACTCTATGGCATCAGGGTGACACTATGGCATCAGGATGACACCATGGCATCAGGTTGACACTATGCATCAGGTGACTCTATGGCATCAGGGTGACACCCAGACAGACATTGAAATATGTCACTTTACATGCTGATCATGAAAAACATTATAAATCAATGAACTTCCAATGTGGAGAATAAGCTGGTTAAAGGTCAACTTTTGTAACTCTGGTATTTTGGCTTTGAAAACTTCACTTCACAGCTTATAATAAAAATTATATAAAATTAATGCACTTCAAATGAGGAGAAAAAACTGTAAAATGTCAAATGTTGTAAATGGTGTAACTCTGTACCACTTTGAAATCCAATCTCCAGCATCCAGGTAACCCAGACACAATACCAGATTGAAGTGACGGGTAACAAATGATTGACTACAAAGAAAGTGGATGATTTGATTTCTAGTAAAGCTTTCATCATTTAGTATAATCTAATCTAGCCAAATAAAAACAATAAGAACTCTTTGCAAGGTAAAGCTGATGTAGACAATTAGGCAAGACGTGTCCCTGTCATAGAATACAACAACAACAAAAGACATATAAAAAAGTAAAGCAATAAAGCTAGGAATGCTTAAAAAAATGAATATAACAGCTTGAAAAAAGAACAAAATTCCAAACAGTTGACGTATCGGGCTGAAAACTGAAAACCCTATTTCAATCCATATCAAAGACAATTAAAACGTTAACACATCCCATTCAATCCAGATTAACTGGAAAAATACAAAACTACTCTCCCATGATTGAATGAGATGTATTAACATTGTTCAAAGAAGGGTTTTTGGCCCAAAACATTCTGTTTAGTATTTCTTTAATTAAAAAAACAAACTTATATAAATTGTTTTGGCTGGATAGCTCAGTTGGTTGTGTGAGTGCTCGCTCTGTCCCCCCCCTCTCTCTCCTGGCCAGGGGGAGGGTGTGGTGTCAATCAGATCCTGAGTTCGGCACTTACAACGTGACTTTTTATTCTCTGTTTTCATCTGGCACTTTTCAATACCCTATGAACTATTTGTGAAAACGGTTACATCTGACAATTTGTAAACACAGACACATTTCGTGGGAGAAAATTATGTTGGAAAAGAAATGAAGTGTCAACACATGTCCATTTATACAATCTTAACAAATGATATGGATCATATCAATACATTAGTTTACAATAATGGTTACTATTGACATTTATATTTATCACAGATCTACAGTACCGGTCAAAGGTCATGAAAGATGGCAAGCAATCAATATCTCATAGCAAAGAAAGGAAAGCACAGAGCCAAACCATGACATTATTTACTGCAATACACTAAACATGTTTTGTGAGATTAAATGTTTTTGTAACACAAACACTAACGGAACCCTCAACCATCAAAAGGTTTCACAGAGCATCCAATGCTGATCATAGTTGACTGAAATCATATTCTGAGAAGGGTCCAGATAGGTAATGCCATTTGAATTCAAATTCATAAATGAAACCAATTGTACAGCCGATCATGTCCAATAGATTGTACTATGGAGGAAGAAGGGGGGGGGGGGGGGGGGGGCAGTGAGAATAGTGGTGGAGAGTTGTCTGTTGGCTCTCGTACATTTTACAACACCTCACTCATATGTACGTACACACTCTCACACACACACACACACACACACATTCGTAAATAATCACCCATAGGCAAGTTGTCAACTAGATGTAATCCAAAACATCCCTGAATCATCCCAACCGTTCTACTGAAAGTTGCCACCTCCCCAACCTCAGTTTGATCATATTTCTCCAATGAGGAGAGATTAAGCTCAAAGTAGCGATTGGATGGTATTTGAAACGAATTACTTCCTACCCCAACTCCCCACCACTAACCAGTCAAACGACACAATGTGCTATCATGTCGGATTAAACCAGGTCATGCTTTAAAAGGGGTCCTAACCAACATCAAAACTTTAACATGTAGGACGAGACATGATGCCTGCTAGGCGCTTTTACAACCTTATTCGTCTTTAGTGTCTCATCCATTGTGTTTAGTTGACTAATGGGAAACCCGAAACATCCAAATCATCTGTCTTTGTGAATTAAATTAATGGTTCTATTCCATTTTATTATTGCTATCTACTTCTTCTAGATTCCAAGCTACGAACAACATTTGAAATATATGCACATTTGTTAGTACACGTTAAGCTAGGGTTCAAAGGTGAATGTTTTAGCCAATCACACACGTTACACTAGGGTTCAAAGGTGAATGTTTTAGCCAATCACACACGTTACGCTAGCGTACAAAGGTGCATGTTTTGGCCAATCACAGATCTACATTGATGCCTCTGAGCAGTGAGTCCTCCAGGGGAATGGTGAAGTCGGACAGGGAGTCCAGGATGTGCATGACAAAGTTGATATGGCTGGGATTACGGAGGAATGAGTTCTCTTCGTACATCTGGGCAGTGATGGTTGTGTTGGCCATCAGGGGTAGCCAGCGATGCAAACATTGTTTTCTGGGGAGAGGTGGGAGAGGAAAGATGAATCAAAAGAATGAAAATTGGAGACAGGCTAACAGCAGCCAAACCAAATCTGCCATATGCAGACACAGAAAGCTGTATATTTGATAAAAAAAAAATATGAATCAGATCTTCAAAAAATATGTGTATCAAGCCAAAACTGAATAGTTTCCCTTAAATATAATGCCACTGTTAAACGCTTATAAAAGATGTGAAAAAAAGAGCTTTCTTAAGGAGTAAAATGCTTTCAATGTGCTAAAATCCCTTTAAAAGGGGAACCAAGCTAATAGCAAATAAGAACTGGGATCCATTACATTGATCATTATAACATCATTATATTTGCTACCAGCAATTGATAAATGATTCATATTCCAGAATGTGTTTAGAAATGATTTTTAAAAAGTCCATGTTATTAGATGAAAGCTGTCACATTGTGCAATTTTGCACGAAAAAAACTCCCATTTGATATCAGTTGTGAGTTTCCAAAAATATTTATAATTCCTTTTCATTTCAATAAATCAACCAAATAATTCACAAGACTTTTAGAGGAAGGTTGCTCATTACTCATGCTTCATTTGGAGTCTGAATGAAAAAAGTGCCCCTTGAAAATCTTGACAACAATAAAGGTATTCAGATTTAGCGCAATATCCACTAAACGTGCTCAAAGCACTTTACAAGGGGTCCCTAACCGACAGCCACATGTAATATGTAGAATAAGACATGACGCCTGTTAAGCGATTACAATTTTTCCGACAGAGACATCACTGTTAATGGCCAGGTACTCATTTTAAACCGGAGTACGGTGAGAGAATATCAGGGCTGCCAGGCAGGTTTGAAAAAATCCGCTCCAACCAAACGGTGTCTCTTGGACACGGACTGAATTTCAGAAATCACTACGGAAACTGAATTTTGAAGTAAGGTACATAAAAATGTTACTCTTTATAAATTAGCATTTCAATATGTTTAAAAAAAAAAAAATTTTAAGGGTTTTATGGCACTTGCAACACATTAAGGTCATATCAGCGCAAGTAAAAAGGAAGAAAATGGGATAATAAAAAGTTCTAGAATTACAATTAAAGCACAAAAGAAAAGGTAAGACAAAGGGGAGTTGGTTCAAATAGGGAACAGATGTAGATTCATTCCAAGAGCACACCGTCAAAGTACTTATTTTGAGATCACCTAAAAGTCTCATCCAGACACAAGCACTGGTCTCAACTTAGAGGAATACACTCAAATGTTTACAAATCATATATCATATAATATGTAAACTAAACATAATACAATGCATAACAGAGAGATGATTTACAATGAAAAAATATCATCTCCCAAAACTATAACTATACATTCGACTGTTTCCCTCCCAGCCAAGGAACTCCGGCCAGGGCCAGGACAAAACCAAGTAATCTCATTCCAAGACAACGACAGGAAACAATTGGAAAACAGGTTGGGGGGATAGAAGACACAGCATGTACCTCCCTGCCCACTATAGGAGGTCAGGATCTCCACCCAGGCATTTAAATATAAGCAATTTAGTAAAGATTATTGTACAATACATACCTTAAACAAGAGAGTGCAGAGTAGATAGAGGGATTTGTGCAGAAGAAATACATTAAACAAACTAAACAACATCAATTTCAGAGGCCCCACCAATCCTCAAAAAGTAACCATTCACTGCCCCATATTAATATTATCTACATATCTCTACTCATTCATCGTAAATGAGCTCCTTTCTAACCATAATAATGACGCTACTTAATTTTCGGGAGTTTTTTATTTAGTTTTTTTTTTGCTAATTTTTTTTTTTTTTAATGGCCTCGAAACTTCGCAAAACCGCGAAGCCGCTTTCAACCACAATCATCTGGCAGCCCTGAATATAAGTAAAGAGCATTTTCCAAGGACTCAACTATGCGCCGAGCAAGATTTGAACCCAGGACCTTCCGATCCAAAAGCGAGTGTCATACCACTAGACCACATAGCCGCACAATGTCTCCTTTCATTTGAACACATGAAAAAACTTCCCAGCATCAAACTCAGATAACAGTTAATGAAGGACCTACCTGATGCCTACACAGATAAAGACTTGGAATTTTCCGTCCTTGCCAACTGTGTCGGATGCTGTGTTGATTTTACCTACCAGGTCACAGAATAGCCAGTAACCAGCCCTGTACACATCGGTCAAACGTTTGGCTGCACTGCTATTCAATGTGTTTTCAAAGAACCCCTTCAGACGCTCTGGAAGGAAATAATACATGATAAAGAACTGAACAAGTTTGTATGAAAGGTGCCAGACAAAGCAAGAAGGAAAAATACATGAAAAAACAATCCCAAAAAAATCAGTCGACCTTGACTGGGGATTGAACCTCAGACCTTCTGATTACCGGTCAGATGTGCTACCATGTAAAACTAAAAAAAAACAAACCTCAACATCCATATAACTCATTTTCATGAATTCACCATGCTCAATGCGCTTCACGATATTTCCCCAGTTTGCCATTTTGTACTAAATTTCCATTTCATACAGTTCTGCTTGCCTGCAAGGCATGCAATATGTACTAGCATTTTTCCAATATCCATGATTAAATTTCCTTCTCTTATTTACCTGAAAAGGCCGAAACGTCGTTTATTTTGTTTTGTATCTTTTATAAGAGTCATTTTTACTCCCTATATTTTACTATACATTACCTATAGCTAGGTATGTGAGGTTAGATCAAAATACAATCCTGACTGTAAAGAGTAAAATGCAAGAGAATAGTAAATAATCCTACAAAATTGTTAAGAAAACAACAGATCCAAAGTCAATCCCCAGTTTACCCATGTAATCCCAAATGAAAGTCAATCCCCAGTTTACCTATGTAATCCAAAATGAATGTCGATTCACAGTTTACCCATGTAATTCCAAATAAAAGTCAATTCAAAGTTTACCCATGTAATCCCAAATGAATGTCAATCCAAAGTTTACCCATGTAATCCCAAATGAATGTCAATTCAAAGTTTACCCATGTAATCCCAAATGAATATCTTGTTACGGAATAGACGAGATGATCGGAATCCAAACTGGAAGACTTGTTCCATACAATTGACCAATCCTTTGTCTCCACACAATAGAAATGTGATGTTACCACGCTGGGGGAAAGAAACGGTGGACATGATTATGTTAAGTATCCATTTTAAACGTCATAAAACGTGCCTAAAAAGTGTGTATGAAACCGTGTCACACAAAGTAGAAAGGAAAATATAAGAAAAAAAACCCCATCCCACACAACAGTGAGGTGGGGAGTTGAACTCGGTACCTTTTGATTATGACACCAATAACGTATTGCTGTGCTACTCTGCCCTCTGTGATTGGTTACAATAATAATAATAATAATAATAATAATAATAATAATAATGATAATAATAATAATAATAATAATAATAATAATAATAATAATAATAATAATAATAATAATAATAATAATAATATAATAATAATACTAATAATAATAATAATAACAATAACAATAATAATACTTTGTTCATCCAGACGAAATTTTTAGTAGTATTACACTTGATTCACAAGTATTACAAGCCATACAAAAAACAGAAAAATACAAGAAAATAAAATTATTTCAATTATAATTCAACCTTCTTGCTTGCACTGAAGATCTGCCCCTCCCTCCCTTCCCCCTCTATCCAATTAATGCTCACCTCCTTTTCAGGCTTGTAAAAATGTTTGACAAGATTATTCACCGCTTGTCCCAGATTTTCCTGGATCTCAGCAATCCCAGATTCTGTAAAATAGAATGGATAAAATAAAGGACTTTTTTGTCAGGAGAAAGACTTTAGTGACCAAAATTTAAAAGATTAATTTTTCCAGACAGTTTAATCAATCTGTTGCTTTGTCTGGAAGATGCAGAAGTTTATCTCAGGTCGAAATAATCACAGATGAAGGACCAATAGCCTGCATTGTATTGTTCTCCTGTTGTGCCTGGCAGAATGTATGATGTCAAAGACAGGTGAGTCACTTAGAATTTTTTAAAAATATATAAAATTGGTCAAATAAACAGGAAATGGTATGTACTTCTTGGTAAATGGGCTTATGAAATTTCAAAAACAAAATTGAAATAACAAAAAGAAAAAAAAACATTTTTCATGGCCTAAAAAAATGTAAAAATTTCTCTTTCAAAAAATGTACAAAAAAAAACAAAATTAAAGAAAACAAAACAAAAAAGACGAAACAACCAATCCGACAACAGCAACAACTAAAGTCTTACGAGCTACTGTCTGTTTCCTTGGTGACTTAGGAGAGCAAGTCCTGGGAGGTTGGGACACAACGACCTCGTCCTCTGTGTCAATGGTGTGATGTAACAATTCTCCAACCAGCAGACGCTCTGTGCTTCCATCGTCCACACCTCGACCCAACCATCGGCCACAATTGAACCTTCATCACAAGTACAATATTCTCTTGAGTTATAATAATAATCCTTTCTTAAAAAAATATAGCTTTGTGGAGAACATTGTGCTTATTTGAGTCAATAAAAAAATTGATACAGCGCACAACTCTACTGAAAGATTTGAAAAATAGAAATGTATTTTTTACAGATAGATAAACAGATAACTTGATTTCCTTTTATAATTTAAAGTCAGTTTGAAAGTGCGTTAAGTCAAACAGATATCATAAAAAATTTACCGAAGACACTAACACCTCATGACCACACCCTCAACTCTATCTGTCCAGTAGAGTCCTTACTTCCGTTGTGTTGATTTAGCGGTGATCAGTGTTATGTAGTAGTGTGTTCTCATTGCGTGTATGTTTATGTGTGCGTGCGTGTGTGTGTGTGTGGTGTATACATATGTGTGTGTGTGTGTTTTGGAATGTGGTTGCGAGGAAGAAAAATAAAGGGGGGGGGGGGGGTGTCCATCAAGTAGAGAAATTCCTGAGCAAAGGGGGGGGGGGGGGGGTATGTGTGTTTGCTAGGAACTGTCAGATTGGCATTTTTCAGCAAATCGTGGCATTCATAGTGATATAATTCACTTGATCACATGACGGTATTCGGATTTACAGAAATTTTAAACAAGTTTCACCGATTAACAACATCAACGAAAATTACTGCTGATATTACTGTCGTTTTTATGCCATCGATGTGATAATTATTGCCTTGGGAAATATTTAGTTAAACGTTGTCGGCAAACTGTCAATTGGATCTGTCTAGCTCCTAGCCCGAACAAACCAAAAGTAGACAGATTCGGGGACATGATATTTTTCGCGTCCGCTTCAGATTTTCATTTGACCTCACATAAGTTAAGTAAATGGGAGACATTCCGAAAGCTTCTACATCCCCAGTATTCATTCAATTTGTATTTTCACCGTTGATCTTTTGTCAGGCGTTTATTTATTCAATTTGTCATATAAAAGCGTTTTAAAAACTCTAGAACAAACCTGGATAGATTTGTGAAAGTTTAAAATGTCCTAATTTGACCATTGTTTTGATTCTCAGCCGCCATTTTAATTTGTGAAGTATTGAAGGTAGTGCAAAGCACTCCCAAGTAAAGCGTGGTAAAGACTTGCGACTTATTGATATTGATATCTACTGACTGATAAACTAAAATCATGCCGAATAAAGCATGGCAGCGACGACAAGCACATCGATTAAAATGTGCATCTAATCGTAATCAAGCTAATCAAGAAAATGATTCTGGCAATATCGAATGAAAATAGTTCTTTCCCCGCGAAATTGCGGGCTTTTTACTAGTAATAATAATAATAATAATATATAATAATAATAATAATAATAATAATAATAATAATAATAATTATAATAATAATAATACTAATACTATATTATATTATGGTACCTACGCCATGACCAAGGTGTGATCCAGTCCCTTATAGTGTAAGAAGTTAAGGACCAAAACAAATGTCTGAGTGGATTTCTTCAGTTACTTTAATCAATTTTTCCCCCCAATATTTAAAATAAGCCAAAATGACTCACAAAATCGGCGAGCATGCGTTTGAATATTCGGCACCCCTTATCTGGAACTCCCTTCCAAGATATATCAGAGACAGTAATGATGCAGAATTCTTTAAAAAAACAACTTAAAACGTTTCTTTTTAATATGTAACACTGTAAAATTTATTGCTTTGTTTCATTCTGCATGTTTGAGTGAAAGTTGTCACGTTACTGTTAAGCGCTTTGAGCTTGTTGAGATATGGGGTAAGATGCTATATTATTATCGTTATTATTTTCTAAATGTCCATTTTTATGCAATCATATTTTATATAACAACCAATTTCATTTGGTTGCTTTTTGACAATAAATCTTTAATGGCTATCATTATTTTCTCTGGAGATTGTGTTTTGTTTGTAAATGTTTTACAGCACATGTGACTCTTAAAGTAGTGCCAGTAAAAAGTGTAAGGCCATGACACAAGATGTATGAGACAATACTGAGTATTTGGGTAAATTTTAAAAGACAAAGTTTGACAAACTACATTAACTTCCCCCCTGCCCCCTCCCTTTTTTGTTTCCTCTAAAAGATGAAAGACGGTAATACAAACACACAAAAAAAGCAAAAGAAAAAGAAGGTCAATGTATATAAATAATAATAATAATAATAATAATAATAATAATAATAATAATAATAATAATAATAATATAATAATAATAATAATAATAATAATAATAATAATAATAATAGATCTTTATTGTCCATAATTATGGAAATTTGTCATTTAGTTACACTTGTTATAACGTTAAATGATAACTGTAACATTGAACAGATATTTCACTCCTACTTATTTTCTCTCTCTCTCTCTCTCTCATTCACTCACTCTCTCTCTCTCTCTCTCTCCCTCTCTCCCTATCTTCCTCTCTTTCTTTCACACGTGCGATATACACAACATAAACATATTCATTTAGTTTTCAATTTGTTACAATTGTGGCAATTCGACACCAAAAATTATCATCATTATCAATTGGTCAGTTAATCTAACATTAAATAAATTAATCAGTTAATCAGTCAACGAATCAATCCTTGGTTTTTCTGTACCATATGAAATATTCAAAATTGTTATTGCTGATGGAACGAACGTTGATTTATACTTGTTAGTTCTACATTTAATCTGACAAAACCTTCTCCCAGATGGTAAAAGACTAAATTCATGGTATAAAATATGTTTTTTATTGTTGGTAATTGAGAATGCTTTCCTTTCTATTGCTTTTCCATGAATTCTTTCTACTCCATCAACAGGATGGTTTATTATTTTTGATGCCTCTTTGATAGATTTTGAAATTTTTGATTTATCTTTAAGTCGGCATCCGCCAAACCATATGGTGCAGCCAAACGCAATTACACTTTTAACCCCCGATCCTCGACCGCTGTATAAACGTAACACACCATTCCCACCTCACTGCCGCCGCTGTCGTTTAAATGTAACACACCTTTTCCAAGTGAAACGCGCATCAGTTGTAGAAACGTAACACAGACCCGACCTTGATTCAGTAAAAATTCCATTGTGTTCTTTATGAAATAAAAGCCGAAGTTTGATTGGTTGATATTATTAGTTTCAGCCAATCAGCAAACAGTTTATTTAAGCTGTTTGGGTTGAGTATGAAGCTAGTTTTTGACGTAAGAAATGACGCAATCAAACCCGTGTGACGCTATATGTTAGCTACGTCATTCAAACTTGCTAGGCAAGTACTGGGAACCGGTCGTTATTTCCGGTTGACCCCAATGCGGTACTAGAGTTAATCAATGAGTCATAAACTCTTAACATAGTTTTCTTCCTTACTTGAAATGTTCTCAATTTCCTTAGGATGTATAATCTTTGGGCAACTTTCTTAGATATTATATTAATATGTTGAGAGAAATTGAGGGAACTTTCGATGGTTATTCCTAAATATTTAAAATAGTCAACTATATCAACAGCATCTTTACCGATCGTCACACACTTTAAGTCGTTTTTATTTTTTACACCAAACACCTGTTCTTTCGTTTTTTCAACATTTAATTCAAGCTGATTTTGTTTACACCAATCGGTGAATATATTTATTTGTTTGGTGTATAAGATGTACAGGATTGGGGAACTCACGCAGCCTTGGGGATCCGTTCGACTACGTTCTTTTGTTGGAGATATGTTCACCCAATTTTACACATTGCGGTCTATGGGTCAGAAACTCTTTATACCATTTAATAAGGTAGTTTGGAATATCCATGTTGCACAACTTTTGAAGCAAAATATCTGTGTTCATGGCATTAAAAGCTGACGAAAAGTCGACAAACAGGATTCTGGCGTAATTCGAGGGCGTTTGGTCAAGGTGTTTTGAGATCGAATTTGTGGCGGTTAATAGTGCGTCTTCTACACTGAGATGTTGCTGGTATGCAAATTGGTACGGATCTAGCAATTTCAGGTGATAACATTTTTGTAGGAGCTCAGATTTTTATATATATATATATATATATATATATATATATATATATATATATATATATATATATATATATATATATATATATATAATATATATATAGATAGATAGTATGCGCTTAGCTAAGAAGCTCATAATATTGCCATCCGGAAGTATAACGGACCAAAACACAAAACTGTGTGTATCCATGAATGTTTATAGTCTGGTTAATACAGTTCAGTGAGCATTAGTCATAAACGCGGATGGCAAAAAACAATAACAAAGACCTGAGTGACGTCATCTTCGAACTATCTAGAGAGAGAGAGAGAGAGAGAGAGAGAGAGAGAGAGAGAGAGAGAGAGAGAGAGAGAGAGAGAGAGAGAGAGAGAGAGAGTATGTGAGAGCCCAAGAGCCCCGTACCTGTAGGTGTGTCCCGTCAACTCATTCCTGACCAGGACATATTCGACCAGCCATCTTGGCATCATGCCCGAATTGTCATGGCCGATACGTAAGGTGGTCAGGATGCCAAGGTTACGGTGCTGGAAAATAAAATATTTACTGGTTAGATCTTTGGTTGTTAAAACCCTCCCCTTACAAACAATTGGGGTCCCAATAGTTCAGTTGGTATAGCACTCGGTTCACATGCAAAGGGACCAAGGTTAATCCCGGGTGCAGTCGTGATTTTTTCTGACCCCCCTGTCCACCCAGCAGTGATTGGGTAGCTGGGTCTTTTAGATCTGGGGGAAAGTACTTTGTGATAGACTAGCGTCGTTTCCAAAGGGTAGCAAGGAATTGCTATTGTCAGTTTCACACTAAAGAAATTGGGATAAACTCGGTTCCATGTGCCTAATGGCTCTGAAGGAATACCTTTTTTTTTTTTTTTTAAACCAACAATTGAAAAATTTTCCTATTTGTTATAGTAAACAGACTGTTACAAGCAGTCTTGAAATGATAAGTCAATTGGGACTGCCTCAATCCTAAGACATTCATTCTATGACCAATCCATTCAAGTATCCGATTTGAGGATCTTTGCCAAAAGGGATACTTCCTTATGATTACAAAACATAAATCCGTATCCATTACATGTCATATGGGAAACAGGAAATATTGGATTGACTACTACTCTCTAATTCCATCAGTAATACAGTTAATTCCATTTATTAGCATATCAGATATATACACATTCCGGCAATTTACTACACTTGCTTCATCACAGGAGGTTTTTCAATACAACTTCTCCATTTTATCACACTTGTACAAATTCCCATAGTTGTGTAATTAAGTGAAGCGAATTGTAATCAACCCCCCCCCCCCCACATTCCCCTTCAAAAATGAAAACCCTATGGCGCAGAGCTGCCAACCTAAGTACGAAACAAAAGTGTTAAGATTGCATGTCAAAAATAATAATATTTTCAAGCAAATGACCTAATTGATGCGGTCAGCTTTATCATTAGCTAATATTGGAATTCAATATTTGTGAGGGCTAGGAATGTAAAAAATTCAATTCCGGTATCTTTATTCCTTTTTCTTTTTCATAAATAAATTTTAAGAGTAAGGAACTAGGGTATCAAACAAACCATTATTGCTACAAGACAGCAACTGTGTAAGAGATGAAAATCATGTAAAATGTATAGAAACTTTGTAAAAGTATGAGAGGAGCAGAGTAAATTGATTCTAAAGTAAGAAATCGTACAATTTAGGAGGAAAGCATCAAATCATACAGAGGTAAGAAAAAGCATAAAACTATGATTTTTATTGTGCACAGTTGGAAGCTCTGAATGGAGTATCAATCCAGGCTACCATCTCACCTCAAAGCTCATTTCCAGAAGACTTTTGGGAAAATCCAAGAGATCCGTGCCTCCCTTTTGGCCAGCCACTGATATCCAGACATGGGCACTGGTCGTGGAGCAGCCCAGTTTGGTGCTGGGGAAGATGAGCACTCTGTACGGCACCACTGGGTGGGAAATGAACACGGACATGAATTAGCTCTGTGCTGCTGTAAACTTACAAAATACTATTTCTTAATACTGGTCAGAAAAGTTTGATTTGAATAACAATGGGATAAGATGACCTCTAAAACTAAAAAAAAAAAAGATGTTTGCACCTTTTACTTCTATAAAATGTCAGGCTTGAAGCTTTTTTGACAAGTTGGCGGCAATTTGAAATGAATTGATGTCTGAAATGGAACTTTTTCTGGCCTGAAATGGTTTTTATAAATGTGTTTTGCCTGTCTATGTCAGTGTGTTTTTCCTGTCTATGTCAGTGTGTTAAAATTATCTCCACTTTTCTTTTGGTATGTATTTGACATTCAATAAGACTCACCTCCTTTTCATTCTGGTTAATTTTTTCCCCATTGTTATAAAATATTCAAGTTGAAATTCGAAATAAAGCCTCTGACTATGTCCAATGTCTTCATTTAGAAATTGTATGATAAGGACCATATCACGTACATTCTGATAATTGCCTCTATAACATTGGTTTTAAAAATTCTAGTTATGCCTTTGTTTTGTTTCCTTATTAACAAGAATATATATTGTCGTCAATTGCATCGATGTTATTTCCATACCTGTGTTAGGGAATGTGTTGGTAAAACAGAAGAAGTCAACAGCGTTCAGAGACAGCAGATGGTACAAGAATTGCTCTCTCTCATCCTCACATCGCAAGAAGGCATATCGCTTATACAAGTCCCTGTGTGCAAAGAAATAAAAAGTTTAAAGTCATTAAAAAAAATAAAATTGCCACCATCAGGTGATCTGGTCTGACTTATTTGACTTATGCCTCTTGACTCTGATCTGGTCTTATATGACTTAATGCCCCAAGCTAGCAAGTTTGTCAGACATTCCAGCTTCCACTGTTTTTATCTCTGTGTCAAAAGCTCTTGTATAATAAAAATTTTCAGATTTTTTCATGGTGTCACCGTTGTGTGGCTTGGTGATATTGTGGTATGCATCTCGTTTTTGGACCTCAAGTCCCCGATTTGAGTCGTACTCAGGTATAAAATGAATACCTGTCCAGCAACACCGATGCCTTTGTCAAGAAGAGTTGAAATAGTGTCTTACTAGCACAATATCTTATATGTTAGGAGTTGCTGTTGGCTTTAGACCTTTGTAAAGCATTTTGAGTACAATTAGTGGATATTGCACTATAGTAAACCTGAAGTTTAATTTCTTTTATTGAAAAAGAAAGTTGTTTTTATGTGTAGTAGCTAGAGTTATCATTGGGCTGTCTTACCACATGTTTTAATGCTTTGGATCATACATACAAACGTACAATTCTTTCCCAATCCCTTTATTACCTCGACAAGCTGGCATCTGACAAGAGTTGTTTTAAGTACCATGTCAGGCAGCCCCAGAGACCAGCGATCACATCATCCTCCACTGCCCAGTCACTAAACTTGAAGGTGGCTACGAAACCGTCCTTAGGGCAGAGGAGGACTTTAGAAGCTGGGTTGACGAAATAAATTTGGAGTTGTAGTCATATGCTACTACTGCTAGTACCCTGACACCATTTCCCCCCAATCCCTATATTACCTAACAAGCTGGCATCTGACAAGAGTGGTTTTAAATACACTGACAACATTTTCCCCTATACCTTTATTACCTCAACAAGCTGGCATCTGACAAAAGTTGTTTTAAGTACGCTGACAACATTTTCCTTTCCAAGGCCAGTCGGATCAAGGCTCTGGTCCGACCCACTTCTGTACGGATGTCTGACATCTGCTGGACTTTCCTATGTTGATACAAAACAACAAGGAGAAAATATAAGGAACAATTCTTTATTATTTGACTTTCAGAAGCTGACCTAAAAACCAAGAATGGAAATGTATAGTAAAATAAAGGAAGTCAAAATGACTCTATAATAAAATATACAAAACAAAATAATCAACGTTTCGGCCTTTGATCTTCTTCAGGTAAACAAGAGGAGGAAATATGTTATATTGACTAGAATTTGAAGTGACTTTGGGGTCGTGGGATAGCTCATATGGTTGAGTCACGATCTCCCCTGCCTGGCAGAGTAAGGTCTGATATTCGATCCCCAGTCGAGGTCAACTGATTTCTTGTGATGTTTTTTTTCTTGCTTTGTCTGACACCTTTCATACAGACTTGTTCAGTCCTTTATCTTAAACCAGTGCCTGCACCTTAATTTCTTAATTTAATATTTTCTAAAAATCCAATTATCTCCCTTCAGGTGAAAGACAGACAGCTACATAGATGAATAAAGCAGATAAAAGAAGAAAGATGAGACAATAGGAGACAAGAAGAAAGATGAGATAAAAGTCAAATTCACCTTAGATCACTTAGAAGTGACTTAGGCATTGGTCTCAAGACAGGTAACTCTATTCGTCCCTGACTGCTACGACGTCTGTGTGTCTTCTCTGGGGGACGATCCACCTTGTCCGATTCCATTGTGGAAAGATCTGGAACACAGAGCATAGTAATGGCATGTCATCAGATGATGAAACTGCTCAGAATAGGATGGAAAGTAATATCTCACATTTCACATCTGGTAGCATAAAGAACTGAACAAGTGTGTATGAAAGGTGCCAGACAAAGCAAGAAGAAAAATACAAGAAAAAAAACCATGCCAAAAAATCAGTCGATCTAGACTGGGGATCGAACCTCAGGATCCCCAGTCGAGGTTGACTGATTTTTTGGCATGGTTTTTTTTCTTGTATTTTTTCTTTCTTGCTTTGTCTGGCACCTTTCATACACACTTGTTCAGTTCTTTATCTTACACTGGTCCTGCTCCTTAATTTTTTACATCTGGTAGCAGCAAGGCAAAGTGGAATAAGGAAATGGAATGATTGACTCCCGTCTGCTGTATGACTGACTTTGGGGTAGGACAAATATCCCAAGCACATTTGGAATATAAAAATAAAAAAATAAAAAATTCCTTTATTCATCTCATAGGGGAAATGTGTCTCTAGAGTCTATTCCAAGGGAAGACTGGAATAACCCAGGCGTCAGCTGCAGTGCAGTGCCGCAAATTGAGCTAGGGCGAGGTGACTTGCTCAAGGCCACACAGCACAGCGACGGGTGATCGAACTCAGTACCTTTCGGATATGAAGCAAAGACCAGTTCTGCTGAGCCACGCTGCCCCTGCAGTGCTGCATTGTGGCTGTGGCTGTACCTGAGATGTTTTCAATCTTCAATGAATCTTAATTTATTTTATTTTAAAATCTTTTTTAAAGATTTACAAATTTTTAAAATCAATGAACTTATATTTAATCATATCTTGTAAAACTAAAGTTCAATAAAGATAAATCATCCTACTATTAAATTATATAATATTTCTAATTATCAAAATGTAAAACATAACAAATATTGCTTCTTTCACATTTTGTTACTTGACCCATGATTTATAATTTACAGATGTTCGTTTCCTACTGAATCAATAATAAAGACAAATTACAAATTCTGTGATTGATTTTAAATAAATTAAATGTAATTAAAATAAAACCATTGAAACGACAACATTGCCTTTCAAAACGACAACATCCATTTTCAATGGTGACATGCTACGGCCAATTTAAAAATAGACACACACACACAAACATATAAGAGAAAACTGAACATAAATGGACATTTAAAAGATTAGCATTTCCTTTGACTTGATCTCCATCCACAACGAACAACAATATATCAATATTTGTGACCCATCACGCCACTCTGGTTTGAATGGACTTCATAAGAAAAATGGAATTTAAAGTCAAAATAACCAGAATGTAAACATTTCAGGGTTTAGAAGATTAAAAAAAAAAATTCACTCTCTGAAGTGAAAAGTTATGAACGGTACAAAAATGAACAGAACAGAAAGTCTGTCCTTATTCTGATGTATTCACGTTTTTACTGTTTTCATTCTTGGCTGAAGAAGGGTTTTGAACCTAAAACATTCCATGTATCGTATTATTTGTTCTTTTTCGAAGCTGTTATATTCTGTAGTGTACAAATACAATACTTTTTACACTCCTTTTACAATCCACCTGTTCTAGCAGTTTGACTTTTATCTCCTCTTCAATGTAGTCATTTATTTCAAAAACCCAAATCTCATCAGTTGAGATTGATATCATTTTGAATTGATGAGTCGTTATTCCATTCAAAATGCCTCCTAAAGCTGTCAAATATCAACACTATTGTGGGTTATTAAAACTGTCCAATCAAATGTTTAGTACGAGAAAAACCCATAATATATTGGTGTGTGTTGTACAAGGATTACACATGAAGGCATTAAATATCAAGTATTAGAAAAAAAAAGCAGAAAACAACAGTATAATAAACTACTATCTTGATGAGTAAAAAATACTACAACGTTTTTTGACATGAATGGAGTGTTAGCAATGTGTACTTATTTGCAGGTCTGATAACCCAAATTGTTATGGGCTCATCGTTGTAATGGAAACACTCTCCAACCAACACAAACCATCGTCCATTACAACAGTGTTAAATCAAGCCCCCATGATTGAGTTCGGTTATCAGCCTGCAAATATGCACATCTAGGGCATTAATGTTGTATGAACAAATTTACTATTATAATCATTAATATTTTACTTTCAGTCGGATAATTTTAAAAGTTAAACATCATTGGAAAGCTTTTCACATTACAGTGCTTTGGTAGAACTTTCTTTTTCTTAACTTTGTACTATCCTCCCCCCTCCAGACACACACAACACACCACATCAATCTAATATTAAGAGGATTTAATCAGATGATGAAAACTGAATCAATACATTTTCAATTTTTGGTTTACCCATATGAAGTACTGGGCTGTGGCGGTGGGTCGACTGAATTGAACAATAAATTCGTAGGACTCCAAAGATAATGTTGGTTAGCTGCAGGTCTTCCAGGTTAGAATAATAATAATAACAATAATAATAATAATAATAATAATAATAATAATAATAATAATAATAATAATAATAATGATAATAATAATAATAACAATAATAATAATAATAATAATAATAATAATAATAATAAAAAAAATTAAAATAATAATAATAATAATAATAATAATAATAATAATACAGATATTAGGTTTTATGGATGTTTGGTATTTGCGGTAGCATAGTGTTAAATCTGGTAAGTTTCATATCTCATTGTAAGCGTTAAATTATGCACTGATATTATCAGCTAGATAGATGAATTTCAAAATAAATTGCTCAAATTTCCCTCTCAAAATCTTGACAATATTATATAATCACAAGACTACATAAAAATAATGAAACAAAGATGACAACATTTAAGTCGACAAGCAGAAGAAAAAAGGCAATAGTGTCCAATCTCACATCGAAACGACATATTTATTGTTGAAATATTCCATAGATTCTCATACAGTAAACATAAATATAATCATATAATCAAATCTGTTTCTTCTTCTCTTTTTTCTTTCTTTATGACTTTTGTGTGATCTACCCTTTTCACTTTGATTTCGTGGTTTGACCACTCTTCGTGCGGCTATGTGGTCTAGTGGTATGACACTTGCCTTTGGATCAGAAGGTCCTGGGTCAGAGCCTTGCACGGTGCATAGTTGAGTCCTTGGAAAAGGCTCTTTACTCACATTCTCTCACCATACTCAGGTGTAAAATGAGAACCTGGCTGTTAACAGCGTTAAAAGATTGTAATATCACCTAACAAGGTGTCATGTCTACACGTTAAATGTTGCTGTTGGTTAGGGACTCCTTGTAAAGTGCTTTACACACGTTCAGTGGATATTGTGCTATATAAAGGCTCAAGTATTTTTTTTTGTCTTCCTGTAGTATTGACAGCACAACAACTATTAGGCTGTGCTGACGAGATTTCATATGCTATTATTATCTGTCAACGTTTTAAAACTAAAAGGTGTGCGTGAACTGGTTGGTCTAAGTAACACAAATCTAAACTGAAATGCCTATGCTCAATTCAAAAAAAAGAAAGAAGAAAATGACAGAATGTGAACTCATAATTTAAAAAAAAAAACAAGACTTATTAATAATAATTAAATACAATTTATAAACAATCCAATGTTTTTTTACTCTATGTAAGTAGAATATCTATGTATTATGTAGCATAAGCATGAAGTCGTTCTTACAATTTATATCACTCCTTCCTAAAATAAGTTACTCATTCACAATGATTCGAGATGCGTGTAAAATGGTTTTGAAAAGGACACAATGCAGGAGCCTGACTTTTGTTATAAGACAAAACGATGTCATCCTGACCCAAAGATACTGCACAGTCTACAGAACCAAACCAAAAAACAAAACAAAACAAAAACAAAAAGAACAAAAACAAAACTAACAAACAAACAAACAAAAAACACCCCTTCCCAACTAAATAACAAACAAAAAAACCCCGACCCTCCCTGAAGCATGTAACACAATGGGGATGGTCATGCGTGAATACAAAATGATTGTACGGCTGTAAACACATCAAGATGGCCTTGGCTGCACACACATGGTATGTACACTTACCAACCAAAGGGGAACAACTGGAAGGGACGGATTCATGCACTAAAATGGATGCCGATATAAATATTTCCAAATGTCAAAATCTATGGTCAAAGAGCATCTTGTGGTACTGCACTACTCAAGCATTCACTCAATCCATGTGATCATTCTCTAAGATGACAAGTTTCCTAAAACCAATTTCCATTATCATTCTCCTCAGTTCCTTGTCACCTTCAATTGTGAAAGGCTGAAAGACTTAACTACATTAAATATTTGCCCATTACAAAAAAACAAAAACCAAAAAAACCCAAAAAAACAAAAAACAAAAAACAACCTCACAAACAAAAAATATACCCCCTCCCCCCGAAGTTTTTGGAGTGAATTTAACAATGTTTGAAAGCGAAACTTGGGTCATTATTTTAGTACTTGGGAGAAATGTAAGATGATAGGATATATGAACAAATGTGAGGAGAAGAAAAAGACAGAAGAAATGTAGGCCAGTAGCTAATCTAAGATAAATATAGCTGCAAATCTTTTTCCATTGACAGAAAAAATATATTTCTATTATCATGAACAATAAATATTTAAGTTATAAAACAGGATAACATAGAACTGGATTAGTAGAAATCACAAACGATAGAAAACTGCTTGGATGATAATAGTAGAAAAGGGGAGGATAAGAAATGAAATGTAGAAAAGAGTTACAAAATACAATAAATACAATAATGATGGTCAGTAATTGGAATAAAATAATAATCTGTTATTTCGTTGATGCACTCACAGTTGGAACCAATGAGGACATCATAAGATGTTTCCAAAACCAGCCAACCACAGGCACTTTTACATACTTTCCTTCTGACAAACCAATCAAAATGCAGTAAAACTTCCAAGGTTTCTTGCTAATAATGTTAAAACTAGGACAAATACTTGTAGTCAAATTTTCAAGGAACAATCTTTGACAGTGAGTTATTCACATGCATTCCAATTGTTTGTGTATCAACACTTGAAGATACAAATGGCAAAGAAATATTACTCTGATAATTTGAAAAAAAAACAACAAATAAATATGACAGCAATTGAAAGTAGAAAGCATGCATAATATACACAACAGTGATTATGTCTGGTGGTAGTACTGACTACAACAGGAGCAGGCGTAGGCTGGCAGTAGCTGCAGTTCTCACAATTAATAGTGATTGGGAAACAAACTATACACAAAGACACATTGAACAGATCGGTCAGCTGGTAATTTGGTGGTTACACGGTTGGGACAGACTGACCAACCGTCCAGGACTTACTACTCAATGAGATGGATCTGCCCAGGATTGTGAAGGACCCGTCCACTAAGGAGCGGAGGTCGATCAAGCTATTGCGCTTGGGTAAACCTTTAGAGAAAGAGGATGGGTGGGTAGGAATGACATATTGCATGAAATATACAGTCAAAATAATCACAGCCACTTTGTTCAAGACAGTGGGGAGTTATTGTTGAAATTATACTCAGTCATTGAGTAATGATGGATTGAGGTGACAAGGCCTTCTCAGCAGTCATTCCTGGCCGTTTTATTGAGATGGAGATTCTTAATATTAATTTATTCTCAAATGTCTTAACTTTGAATTTGTTAGATATAAATGGAATCTTTCTAATTCAATTTTTTTACATTTTATTCTTTTTCAATACCTGATTTAAAGTTACTTGACGATATGAATAATTCATCTTCATATCTGTTTTTCCAACTAGCCATAAAAATTATGCTTTAAAATGTCAAGATAAAAATCTTATCTCAAAGAATAACCAATTCGATGTGACATACAATTTTATACAAGTTGATTAGTACAGGGCATAACCTGTTGGATACCTGCAAGACGAGCCATAAGATTATCATGCCTTTTATGCTTCAAAATGCCTTTATTTGTTATATCGTTATTCCATATCAACAATTATAACCAATATTTAAATGTCCGCAATCCAAAATTAAGTTTTAAAATTTGCACTTATAGCACATTTTCACTGCTTCGTTATGCTCAATATGATTCAAAATGCTGACATATTTCTCCTGATGGAATGTGGCATCGATTTCCATTTGATACAGTACACAGTACATTTCAGACAACCTTTCTTGCACAGACTCCCTTAAAGTAGACATCATTGAGTATGGCCAGATACTCATTTCCATAAAAGTCTCGCAAGGCAATGTTTGTTTTCTAGTGCCTTGATCACCATGCTAGTATCTACTCTGGGTGCAGTCTGTGATTTAGCGGAAATGGAATTTTATCCAAGGGGTAACGAGCAACTGTTCCAGCTAATTTAATGCTACAGTCACTGGGATTCACCCCTGATTCCATGGACCTTATGGCTCTGAACAACTACCATAAATGCATTAAAAATTCTTCAAACGAGAGGGCAACTGTTGTTTTACTCCTACATCAGAACTGAACTAGTATAAGTAATATAGATGTGTACAGTAGTCTTTCAGAGACATAAGGCCCATGGAGCCGAAGTTAATCCTGGTTTCTATAGCGTGAAATGGACAATAGCAATTGCTTGCTATCCTTTAAATAGGACACTAGTCTATCGCAAAGTACTTTCCACCAGATCTATCAGACCCAGCTACCCATTCTTTGCTGGCTAGACGGGGGATCAGAAAACAATCTGGACTGCACCCAGGATCGATCTCGGTCCATTTGCGTGTGAAGCGAGTGCTCTACCAATTTTTATCTCTAATTCTCTAATTTTACCAGCCTCTTGATGAAAAAAGGTAAGGCACAAAATCAGGTAAGATAATAAATTAAAGAAAAAATCCAGCCTCGTCTGTGAAGATTTGAAAATGCACCATGTTAACTCAAGTCCAGGCAAACAAATAGTGTTATTTTTGCTGCTCCTCTTCATTCCATCATGACCAGAATTAAAATGAGCTTTAATTAATTCTATCTCCAAGTTGCTTGGAATGCACTTTGACCTTCTATCCTCGCAGATAAAACACATATCTTACTTCAAATGTGACCTACTGCCTCACAATGGTAATATGTCGGGGTCAACCAGGTGCTAGATAGTTTATAGTAAAAATGACCAGAAATATCTGATTTTAGATTTTACGTCACTGAAGGAATTCCATCTATCGCCTTCAACAAAACTTATACCATTAACCCAAATTTTACATTTTTGACCATGAGATTTACTTTTTGGCATCAAAATCACACTGATATAATACCAATTTGTGGAAGTGGTTGATGGATTAAGATAAAAGATAAACCCCAATTTGTCCAAAAGTGTTAACGCTGTCAAATCAAAGAAAATAAAAAAAGAACCAGCTTTCAGACTTTGTGATCAAGCCATATCTCAGCTTTCAGACTCTGGGATCAAGTCATATCTCATCTTTCAGACTTTGTGGTCAAGTCATATCTCACCTTTCAGACTTTGTGATCAAGCCATATTTCAGCTTTCAGACTCTGGGATCAAGTCATATCTCAGCTTTGTGATAAAGTCATCTTAATCAATTGGTATTTGAAGTTTTAGGACCAAAATGAATGAAATGTGTTTTATCAGAGGTCAGATCTAGATTTCCATGGTTGTCTGATTGGCTGGGCATAATATTGAAATCAAATCAAAATGCTACAATGCACTTTGAATTTTGTTATGTCCTTATCCACGTCATTGCTGTGGACAATCAAGATGGCAAGTCAAAATAGGAATAGAGGTAAAATGCAGAGGTTGCTGACAGAAGCTCGAAAAAAAAAACCAACAAACGAACAAAACAAAAATCCCAGAAAAATAAACTAAACAATATAACAACGCCTCCCTCCCCTCAAGACCCCACCCTGATGAAGAGGTTGATTATGAGTTCATTTAAATCATTAAAAGCAATCATGTGGACGTTTCCCAGTGTGGAAAAAAATGATAGATTTAAAATGAAATCTGCAGATGATTGTGGAATGATTGAATGGATTGTAAGGATGTCTTTGAGGATTGAATGGATTGTAAGGATGTCTTTGAGGATTGAATGGATTGTAAGGATGTCTTTGAGGATTGAATGGATTGTAAGGATGTCTTTGAGGATTGAATGGACTGTAAGGATGTCTTTGAGGATTGAATGGATTGTAAGGATGTCTTTGAGTATTGAATGGATTGTAAGGATGTCTTTGAGGATTGAATGGATTGTAAGGATGTCTTTGAGGATTGAATGGATTGTAAGGATGTCTTTGAGGATTGAATGCACTGTAAGGATGTCTTGGAGGATTGAATGGAGTCAAAATGTATAGTAAAATAAAGGGAGTAAAATGACTCTTGTAAAAGATACAAAACAAAGTAAACATCTTTTATAAGAGTCATTTTTACTCCCTTTATTTTACTATACATTTTATTGACTCATTTCGGCAGCTCTAGATTTTGGTACTCATGAGTCACCTGACACAGAGTAGTGGATGGGTGATTTCTGATTGGTGCATCTCAAAGTACGCATTAAGGGACTGAATCAAAAACAAACTCAAAGTTCCCTTAAAGCATGGTGTAAAAATAGAAAAGAGAACAGGTTAGTTAAGAAGACAGTATATAAAAAATGGAAGAACTTCACTGAAATGTTGCTGTAATAGAATCAAACCAAGAGTTATGGCATTGTCAATTTTACAATTACAAATCCAAACCTGGCACTGTCAACAAATAGAAAATCTTTGCATATTTCTGACCAAAAAAAAACAAAAAAAAAAAAATCTGTATAACCCAAAATTCTGAATTCATAGCATTCTTGATATGAATCATCACTTTAAAAAATATAAGAATTGATGCAGTGCAATACGATTTAGTTAGACATTTATATCTGAGTAAAATAACAATATATTTATTTAAATTTTCATTTTCATGTATGGCTTGAAAATCTGAATCTGGAGGTAAAAATTCGAATTTAGCTAAAATTGCTCCCCTCCCCTCCCTCCCATGTATATTAAATTAGTGTCAGTGGCAGGTCTGCAAATCATTTGTTCACATGAGACAGTTTGAGACATGGGATAAAATGGGAGTCTCTGATTCCTTACAACCACTAACCTGGTGTCAATAGTTTAGAGTCCATTCCTTTATCTCCACCTTCCTCGATGTCCTGGTAACTACACAGATGGGACCACACTGCCGACTTGCCCTGGACACAAACATGAATATATGATATATATATATATATATATATATATATATATATATATATAAATAAATGTTTATAAAAAGTAGTCTTTCAGAGCAAATAATGCCCATTAGTTTGTTTTCTATGGCATTATATGGACAATAGCAATTGCGTGTTACCCTTTGGATAGGATACTAGTCTATCTAAAGTACTTTCTGCAAGATCTAGCTACCCAATCACTGTTGGGTAGACAGGGGGGGTCAGAAAAATAAAATCTAGCCTGTGCCTGGTTTTATTCTTTGGCGCTTTGTGTGAAAAGTAAATGCTATTCCTATTGAACTATTGGGACCATGAATATGATGGAAATATACAATGATTTAAATGTTGGAGTCTAGAGGCTATTTCTTTCATGCGATGTGCCAAGCAACAATCAGCATGGTCAATGATTGGATGGGTGACAAACATTGCAAAGACTGACCATAGAATTCTATCATTAAGAAAGCATTGTATTACATCCCATCACTTAAGATAGGAATATTCCAAGAGTGACAATTCTAAATGGTATTTAGAGTTAGAGGTAAATTGCATGGTATGAAAAAAAATAAAATAATAATATGGCTCAATGAAAAATTATGAAGCGGATTAGACATTAGAAACCAATTTACCCTTAATGTAGTTTTTATATTCATGTTTGTACACATGGTTAAAGTTTAGCTGGTGGATTAAAACCTTTACCTTCTTGGTTTGTAATCCGTGACTCCATATCCTCTCTAAGAGATCACACAGACTGGCAATCAATGTGTTTTCCTCCACCCCTGTAATGCTGGCATCGCTATGGCCAAGCTCTATCGCCTCCTGACCCATTTTGTCTACCAACATCCTCTTGGTCTGGAATAGATATGATTAAAAAAAAGAATAGTTTCAGATCAATTAGGTTGACAATCCTCAGTACAAATGAATGCGATGTGAAGAGTAACGGAATCCTACAGAGCAATAGGGTTTTATCCCGGTTTCCACAAACTCAAATGGACAACTGCTTGTTACTTAGTATAGGCAGCTAATCTATGAGAATGTATGATTTAGTGTAATATTGCCAATGTAAAGTGCATAGAAAACGATATTGTCATAGTTATATGATGTAGAAATGCTATTTATTATTATTATTATCATTATCATCATTATTATTACTATTATCATTATTATTATACTATTACAAAGTACTTTCCTGATCTAACAGACCAAGTAACCCAATCATGGCAGGGTGAATAGAGAGGTCTGAGAGTAACATTGACCACACCCAAGACTGACATCAATTCCTTTACATGTTGGCACTCTAACAAGTGAGCTATCAACATCCCCAAATGTAGTTGAAGTAAACACACACACACAAACCAATCTTCTTTGGTCAAAGGTCAAACCTAAACCCTGAGACCATCTGCTTATCAGACAAATGTCCTACTGCCCTACTGTTAGACCCCTCATCAATAAATGGCTCAATCTTCCCCATATCTTTTATCTGTGTAAAGTATTTAAAACATGGGCCTTTTGTCCATGTGGAGAAATGGGAATAAGTCAAGTACGTCAAATCTATAAATTCCATAAAACGAAGGAAGGGAAACAGAGCTGGGATGGTGTAAGGATATCTGGAAATATTTAAGTAAATGGAGAAAGAATAACGTTAAAAAAAAAATATTTTGAAAAGCAGTTCTTAGCAATAGGCTAACCAGTCCATTGTCCGTATTTACCTTGGTCTTGCACTCCTTCAGCAAGGTGTCCACAAAATTCCATTTGGTCTGGGCAGAGCGTTCTGTTGATATGGCAGGAACAATTTGGTGTTTCCGGTACTGAAGGTAAAGCTGTGGAACACAATCAAAGGGTGAGGACTAAATATTGACATTGATTCTATATGGCTTGACTCAATGATTTGAGGAGTTGAATATAGAATTAGTTAGCAACGAAAGTCATGACATTCTGCACAGATATTTGACAAATACTTAGAATCATCAGAGACAAAATAAAAGTTAAAATGTAATCCCTAGTGTCAACTCTTAAATGTTCAAAAAGTTGTAACTTACTATTCCGTGTATTCTCTTATCTCATTTCGTATTTATTATTACAAGTCACAAAATAATGGTTAAATCATCTCTTTCTTATATTATGTTACATTTATTTCTTGTGAGGATTATCGTATTCGAACCATTGTGTCACTCTCTTCAATTCAAATAGTTTATGAGATGTTCTCTTAAATTTTCTATTTGTCAATCATATATATATTTCCTTTTTTTTTCCCTTAATGAAACAAATTGAGAGATATTTTTTATTTTGTTAAATGACTTTCTTCACTAATCTTTAACAATAAACTCAAAACGTACCAAAAGCCCACTGAGTATGAATTAGTTGATCATAAGATCATTCAACAGTAGTTGAGAAACTTTAAAAATGTGAATGAAAATTAATGTGACGATTTGGTGAAATCCTTTTTCATGAAAAAAGATAAATAAATAATAAATAAATAAATAATGAAGTTATATAGCACCTAAACATACCATACACGTTAATCGTGCTCTTTACATAGTTGTAAAAAAAAAATAAAAAAAATTATCATGACACGACATAAGGATGATATGATAAAAATAAAATGTCAAAAACAATACCATCCACTAGGGGTATTTGTTTCCAGTATCAGTTTTGAGATAAAAATGCCCAATCAACTCTCTTGCCACCCAAAATGTCATCTCTCAAAGTTTGTGATTAGAATTATGTATTTTGTTTGAGGAACAAGTAAAATGTCTTCAGCATGACGATGAGCTGGGTGCTCCAGATTGACTTGAAATGCCTTATCCGCTCCGCAATATAACCATCTATAATGTGATGGATATTTTGACATCCAACACCGGATTCTGTATCTTCAAACTGTGGCCAAAGGCAACAAACAAAAGTATTCGTATACATTTTAAAAAAAACAGAATTGAAGTCAAATATTGGTATTTACTCATAATGCATGAGTTTTATTTTTGTTTATATGAGTATCACTTTAAAATGGTGCTTAAAAATTGATGAAAGCGTAAAATCATTTGATCATATATATCCATTTTGGAGCAAAAATACTATATTTTGAAAACTTTTACTTCAAGAATTATCAATGACGCATACATGTCAAAATATCTACAAACCGAGACATCTAAGAATCCAGTGTGAACCAAAGTGACATATTTTTAGTTCGCTTTCTGTTTTCTTTGGTACTGTTTCATAATGTACTGACATGCATTCCTACACATTATCACCAAAATACGAGTATCAGGGACCATCCATGTGATCCAGGCTTTGATGAATTCAGTTGCATTACTGTTACTGTCCAGTTCAACAACACAATACCACGTGGTAAGGGTTAATGAATTACACATACAGTGTTATATTTGAACCAAGCACAAGCTATATTTATATCAACAAAGACAACAAATTTCAAGATGGTTAAGAAGACAAAAGCAGTTAAGAGCCATCACCAAGTTATGCAAACCATCCATTCTATGGTAATTAATTCATTGTAACAAAATTTCTTATTCCAAGACCATGTGTTAGTCTATTTGTGAGTTTGTCACATTATATGTGAAAATGTGGGCAAAATTGTGCATGGATGAAATATAAAATAATTATATAGAATACACTCTATTGTTTTATATTACTCATTGTGTTTCACATTTCATTTGTTCAAAACAGTTTTGTTTTTCCTTTTTAAATGATAAAAGAGTGTCAATCAACCTATAATTTGACATCAGTCAAAGGCCAGGATTGAAATATCTATACAAAGTAAGAGTGACCTTACAGACACCTGCCAACTTGAGCATTTAAAAATCCGTAACATTTAGGGAGATAAAAATTATAATTGCTGTAATCAACATTAAAAATCAACAATTTACCCTCATAAGGTTCAGATAACACTTCAAAAGTCTGGCATCAACTTTCAATTTCAATAAGTTTTAATGACTTAGAAATGCTCATGAAGTTCTGAAATTGGAGTCAAAATTTCGTAATTCTACGAATGTTTCCTAGTACTTGGCACGTCTGCCTTACATTTGGAACTTTTGCTACAAATAAAATTGTATAAAATGTCATTGTAACAGTAAATGAACGAAAATTGTTGGGGCTTTTTGGAATCAGAAAATAAACATTTAATGGGTGAAATAATACCTAAAGGAGATTCCTGGGACCTTCTCTCTCTTATAGTTTAGAAAATCAATACAAATAAATGCATTCTGGGTGTAGTGTCAATTCTCTAAGAACAAGTCCTAAATGCACGACTATCAACCTGTTTATAAATGTTTAATAGAATTTAAACTCCCTTTATTTTACTATACATTTTATTTGCTCATTTAGGCACCTCTAGATTTTGGTATATTTAATAAAACTGTTTCTGATTTTCATTTTAGATGTAAAAACTCTAAATGTGACCCAAAAACTTGAAAAAGAATTATGTCATGTGAACCAGATACTGAAAATCGACTTTTAAGTCTAAATCTATAAAGTTAATTTACACAAATATGCCCCAGTGAGATCAGTGAATGAAGATTCTCAAATTACAAAAGCATCCAATATTGTCATTCTAACCAGTTTCAATTAGAATGTTCACCCCAGCATAACACCATATTGAATTGATGGGTCACAAACAGGATATTTCTTCCTATCATCGATTCAGGAACTTAAAGAGTTAACAAATAAAATCAACAAAACATTAAAATGAAAAGTTATCAGGGTGAAGGTCGAATCCAACATTTGTTTATTCTAAATAACCAGATAATTTCCATAGATAAACATAAAATAAATGATGAATGATTATTTTAATACAAAAACACAATTTAAAAAAAAGACAAATTATAAAGAAGGAAATGAGGGAAAAAAATATAATCAGAATCACGTTAACCCTTTACTAGCGAGACTGATCCCACTCTTTTAAAATATTAATTTCTTCCATTTGTGATCAGATCACAGCTACAGGCACAACAATTTTTATAGAGATAAAGAAGGCCATAAAAGTGAAGCAACTCGGGCTTTATAAAAGCCACTGAGTCTCATCACTTTTGGTGACAATGAAAAGATATGATGACAATGGAACCTTGCCTGTAAAGGGTTAAGTACTTTTAAATCAATAAATCCATTAAAGTGTGGATGGAGAAGAGAAGGTTAACTCAACAAGTGCTATTAATCTAAATACAGTAAATTGTATTTTTAAAAAACTTGTGCGTTTGTGTCATTTAATCAATGTTTGAATTTCTTACCCTATGTGTTTGCTATGATGGTGAATATGACGAGACACAAAATTGAATTTTATATTCATCTAGTAAGCTTGTTAGATTGGTTGATGACGAATTACTGTCATAACACCTTCTCTCCCTCACAATCAAAAATCCAAAGAACGTCAATAATAATTTTTAAAAAATGCGAACCAAATCTATTAAAAAAACAAAAAACAAAAACAAAAAACCCAAACCACCCCCCCCCTCTCAGAATAAACTAAAAATAAAACAAAACAAATACAACCAGACTCTCTTTTAAGAGCATACGTTAATTAATCAAAGCAAGTTTCATACACGTGTGTGTGTGCGGCTTAAAGCTTGAACACACCAAGCTAATGGTCAATCCCCCCACACGTCAATTGGAAATGAGAGGGATGTGTCAAGTGTTAGAAATGGGAGTAAGCAAAGGGAATACAGTTGTGGGGTTATGGCAAAAAGTTTGAATCTTCAACATAATGATGTAAAAAAAAAGGTTTCAACATAAATCAGAATTTGACATTTTACTTATTTTCTTTTCATTGGACTTTTCATTTACAATAAAGTATCTAGAGCTGAGGGGTCCCAATAGCTCAGTTGGTAAAGCACTCATTTCACAATCAAAGGGACCAAGATTGATCCAGGGTGCAGTCGAGATTTTTCTCTGACCCCCCTGTCCAGCCAGCAGTGATTGGGTAGCTGGGTCTGTTAGATCTGGTGGAAAGTACTTTGCGAGAGACTGCCATCCTATCCAAAGGGTTACAAGCAATTGCTATTGTCTGTTTCACACTAAAGAAACCGGGATAAACTCCGGCCCCCACTCTGAGCATCAAGGACCAGCACTATATACAAAAAATATTTACATTCACTTCAAATAATTCTTACACTTACATTTATCATTGCACAATTCCATTCAAGAAGAAAATAACTCCACTCCAGATACAAAACAATTTGTTGAGAGAAGATTTACAACCTATTACACAAATTTTAAAGGTAAACAAGCATCATGAGTATTTTACTCTTGACCAAATTGGGAATTTATAACCTGATCCCAAATTCCCATAGCCGGACAGCAAATGCCCAAAGAGGGGCTTGAACCAGGGTCTCTCAGGTTACAATGCAAAGCTCTTTCCACTTGACCACCTGGATTACAATCATCAAACCACAGCTTAATCCAATCAACATTGGAAATTTTTAAAAAATCAAATCAGATTTGCTATACCAGGCTTGTAGGATTGACGACCGAAAAAAAATCTCATTTCAATACAAAGATAATAAGAAACCTCCATGGGGTCTCTAATATATTTTTTAAAACGGGGTCCAAGTAACTTTGTCAAAATCTTTATATAATGATGGGTAGCCATCTTGTTTTTTTTTTTTAAACAAATCATTTGTCTGTGGAAATATGATACCTTTTTAATTTATTTTTTGTATTCTGAATATAGACAATAGTGCATGGAATGTGTATCACTCTACTTATTGCTATAGAAACCAGGAAAAACTCCGGCTCCACATACTATCATGAGTGGCATATGGTCACTTTGAAAGTCGTCCTTCAGAGCCGTAAGACCCATGGAGCTGGAGTTTTCCCCGGTTTCTATAGCATGAAATGGTCAATAGTCTATTGCAAAGTACTTTCTGCCAGATCTAACAGGCCCAGTTACCCATTTACTGCTGATTGGACGGGGGGGGGGGGGGGGGGGGGGGGGGGGTTGGAAAAAAAATAATCTTGACTGCACCCGGGATTGATCTTGGTCCTTCTGCGTGTGAAGCGAATGCTCTACCAACTGAGTTACCAGGGCTCCTTCACTTTAATGAGTTATAAGATAAATAAGATGTATATTTTGTAACTAGAAATACATAGTGTTTTTGGGATCAATCCTGATTTTAGCCCATATGATAATGTGTAAAATCCTTCATTGCTATGCTCTCTGTCCATAGTTTTAAAAAATCTGATACAATAGTATGTGAAACTTTTCTCTTAAAATAATATGTGAAATCAACACCGATATGAGATTTAAAAAAAAAAAAGGGGGGGGGGGGGGATTGCCTGATTGTCTTTAAAACCCTTCGATATTCTCTCCAAACAAGAAAAAAAAGATGAGAGCAATGAGCTTTATCAATATACGATTTATACAAAATTCCATCCCTGCAAGAACTTGGTGGGAAAGTTAGATAAGAAATGACTTTAAAATGTAAACACCTTGAAAAATGATCTTTTCACTTCTAATGAGTTCATTTATCTATTGCGGCTATGTGGTCTAGTGGTATCACACTTGCTTTTGGATCGGAAGGTCCTGGGTACGAGCGCATAGTTGAGTTCTTGAAGAAGGCTCTTTACTCACATTCTCTCACTGTACTCAGGTGTAAAATGAGCATATGGCCGTTAACAGCGTTGTCTCCGTCCTAAAAAAATTGGTAGTATCGCCTAACAGGCGTCATGTTCCGACCTAAATGTTAAATGTTGCTGTTGGCCAGGGACCCCTTGTAATAAAAATAAATAAATAAAAAGTAATAAAATATAAAAGCTCAATTTATTTATCTAGTAATAAACAACTTGAGAAACGATCAGCTCACTTCTAATAAGTTAATTTCTCTGGTAAAAATAGATTGTCTTACCAATAACATTCTATATTCCATGAGATTCTATTCTATAACAGCATCAATACAAAATCATATGGACGACGTTTCCATAGTTAATAAAAATGACAGGGTGGGTACTTAAAGATGGGAAGGTAGTAAGGGTTGATAGATAAAGGGTTCAAGGTAGGGAGAGATTGAAGTTGAAATCAACGAATATACAATATATTGTCAATTAATTAACTAAAAGCTACAGTAGTTATTGGCTATACATTTAAAGGTTAATATTTGATAAGCAGTTGTATTGTACACTGAACAAATCTTTCATTAGGTCTACTAGACTATATATATATATATCCTATAGCTATAGCAAGGGGTTACTCCCGTTCTCAGGGACAATTAATTTTATTAGAAGTTTAAAGATTTATGACCGAATATCTATTATTATGGTTACATATATAAATATTATGATCAGACAAATATATTGAGGAGAAGATTTAAATATATTCTTTACTGGCCAATCCATAAATATTCACCCAACCTCATTTTGCCATCTTATATCCATAACATGAACTGATATCTGAATTTTAATGTCTCAAAATTAAAAAAACAATAACTGGTTTAAATGAAAGGGTAGAAGGGTTGATTGTGATCGTAATTTAAAACATTAAAAAACAAAACAAAAATAGACTTGTTGTGGGATGATGACCTCATATCAAATATTCTATTACTATCTATACCTTGTACACATTGGTGTATTCATAGATTATTAGACCCATGATCCTTTACAATAGGGTTCAACAGTCGTGATGTCACTTCCCTCGTAATGACGCATAGAAACTGGTTTTAAACTATCGGAACAATGGCGGATGCCATTATCCCCATCACCGGCCTTATGGAATAATTCTCCGACAAGCATAAAAGTGTATTCAGAGGAGAAAAACATTATAAATCTGATCATGCTTAGACTTTTATACATTCTGATCACATGACATGTGAAAAAGTTCAAGCTAGCATGAAGAATAAAGAGTATACATTTTCTTTGTTTAGAACAAAGCTGCTGGTTGCTGGGCACACGTGACATCAGACTATTGAATCCGATTGGGATATAACATTATACATTGGTTACTTGGTAATTATAAAGAGAATAAGATTTCTAATACTAATAATGAGAAGTAGTACAGCCCTTGATGTCTAACCAGCTGTTACAAACAGACTGACGAATCCAGCCCAAGCGACTCTCAACAAAACAATCCCTGTATTAAATGACACCAGATAAATTTGTTACTTACATTCCATAGTTTGGTTTTCTTAGCATCCTGCTTGACCTTGGAGAAAGTTGGAGGAGGTTAAAGGTTAAAGGTTAAGCATTCAAATTCATGCATTTCAAGCTCCTTGAGCGACTGGACAACTATTTCACAGTTCTCGTCTCACTGGGCAAAGCCAAGAATAAATAAAAACAAACAAAAACAAAACGAAAACATGCTGAGGTGAATTCTCATTTTCATTTTGGTCCAAAATGCAAACAGTGGGATGAGAAAAGCACTTGTAAATGTGATGATACATGTACATTACGGCACTTCCAAAGACATTCAATTATGGATGTTGTATGCGAGCTAAGTTGCTACCCTACATCATCAGATGCTGGTTTTATTGCATTTTAATTGGTTGACAAAAAGAAAAATTGGTAAAATAGTTTGTGACCAGCTGATTACACCACATCTCATTGGGAATACATACTGATATGTTCAAACATGTACAGCATATATTTCTTATTGAGTCATGACGCAAGGGAGGCCCCAAAGATACAGATGTTTGAAATGAACTGTAATAAAGCTGTACATGTAACACACAAAGAACAATGGCAGGCTTTTCTTTTATGTCAGATATTCACCATCTGTTCAAGGATGCATCTCACATCACTCCAATCTTAAGAATACACTTGGGAGGAAATTTGATCAGATACAATTGGGAAATCAAGCACATGAGATGCTGATTGAGTTCTTGCTTAGAGAGGAATTTCATTCAGTTGTGGGATAGAAAATGGAAAAGAATTTTTAGAAAAGTTTCGGTAAATAAACAAGTTAGGAGATATCCAATGTTTTGTGTATGATGAGAAATAACAAATAGATGGAGCTGACGTTTCTGCCTTGGATCAGAAACTTTATAAGTCTGCATTCTATTTGGTTAAAACCAAAGTTGGATTAAACAGACATGGCTTGTTGCAGAATTTTTGTCATGAAATGTTTCCATACATCCTGACTGTAAGGGTAACACCAATATTAGGCAAACAACTAATTCTCCTCTGCAGCGCTATCATTTTCCTTTCCTTCATGTCTTATTGTTTAATTTCCAATAAATGTGTTCCATTCCATACAGACTCGGCATCCACATGGATACAAAGGGTTAGGAGGATATCATGCCAAAATGCATAAAAAAGATTGCACAGAAAAAAGTGTGATTTCCAAATTCCAATTTCCTCAAAGGAAATCAGTTGTAAGCTTTGGCTTTAAACAAGCGGTGTGTGTCATATTGCAAGCTATATCAAAAATATATGAAATGCTCTATGACACATCAACAACAAAGAAAAACATTTATATAAGGGGTAAACATTGGTAAAAATACATAAAATATTCCTAATTTTTTTTGATAGAAGGAAAACTAACAAGGACATGAACAACATAAAATAGAATTTCAATACATTATACAACACATAAATCACATAATGGAACTTTTTATTTTGTCTTTTCAAGCGCTTTGACAAGCAAGATTGGTTGAGAGTCAGTTTATACAAAGATGAAGAGGATAAAAACTGGTTAGGACTCCTCACAACAAAGACCAGGTTCAAACCCAATATGAATAGCATAAGTCTAGGGATGAAAAGAAAGATAAAGGAAAAGAAAGGTTTTGTTTTCTATCAAAATCAACAAGAGACCAAATGACCTCTATCTATGAGGATCTAGAATGTTCTATGATATGGGTAACACCGCAATCCACTAGTGATATAGAAAGCAAACACAGATGATGCTGTGATATACTCTTTTGAATCTTTTGGGAAATAAAACAAATGTACACACAGGGACATAAAACATGTGGGACAGAAATGGGGTCAAACCAAACAATCCACGACACCAATCCTGCCGTACAACCACAAATCACAATCTAAAATGTTCATTTTCACTGGAAAACTTTTGATTCCAAATATCAATGGACTGAGGTGACACCAACTTGTTAAAATGTTTACGACTAAGACATAGAAAATCATTGATAGTTGAAGTTAATATTTTTGTATCAAAGTTTATACGACTGAAACCTCATAAAAATTCATTGATAGTTGAAGTCAATATTTTTGTATCAAAGTTTATAGGACTGAGACCTCATAGAAATTCATAGATAGTTGAAGTCAATACTTTTTGCATCAAAGTTTAATAATGGTTTTGTCTTTGTACAGCAGAGTTAAATGGTCAAATAAATATGAATCTTACGACATCCAACATCAATGACAAACCATTGTAAAAGAAAAGGTGTCTATGATACGAAAATGGATTGAATAAGGACTAAAGCAAAGAAAACAATTACCTCTTGCTGCTCTTGTTCAATATTGGTCTGAAGATGTTCTTTATGTTGCATCTGGCGATCTTTTCGGCGCCATTTAGCGTTATCACGGAACTTTGATCTGCAAAGAAGGAAAAGTCATTTCCAAAATGACAACTCGATGAATGTGACAAATTCCATTTTAAATGTTTTCAGCTTGATGATTTCCTTATCATCTAACAAATGCCATAAACAGTAATGCCAATGCATAAATATATTAACTTAACAAAAACAATGTGTGACTGTCAAGCGTTACATTTAAATAAAACAACACAGGCAACAAATGATAACATTACCACCTTTAAAAAAACAAATCCCTTTTAATCCGATATAATGAAATCAAAATAATCTGGGAGACAGAATACAACATTTATTACACTCTTGTGTTTTGCTATTCACACTAGCTTTCATTGCACACTGGCAAGCTCTTGCAGCATTTGAGAACAGGCCTGAATTTCTATAATGTATCTAGGCAAGGACTGTACATTAACAGATCATCATCATCAGCCCTGTGTGGTGTACATTAGCAGATACATGACAAGATTTATCACGTGAGCATCTCATTCAACCCGAAGGAAGATGCTAAGGGAAGTAATTCTGGAATAAGCAGGACAGAACTTTGAAGCCCTTCAGTCTTGGTGAGAAAAAATCAAGTATGTCCCCTGAGATATCAACTCTTGACCTTAAGATCACCAGGTGAAAAAAATTCTTGATCTGTTCTCATTCATTAAGTAATAAACGCCTTACATTTTAAAATATGTGAGCCTTTCTATAGTAAAATATCCACGAATGTGCTCAAATAGTTTACATGGGATATTTAGCCAACAACAACACAGAGCATGTAAGACGAGTCATACAGCCTGTAAGACACAATTGTGATTTCTTTTTGACAGAGACAATCCCGTTACTGGATGGATACACATTTTTACAACCCAAGTATGTTGAAAAAATAAAGGTACAGACCTTTTCTAAGAATCAACTTTGTCCCAGCAGGATCTGAATCATGGATCTACAGGTCACCCAAGTAAATTGTCATCCCATTTGACCACAAAACCATACAACACAGTCTTAGCAAAAATGAATTAATTTTAAAAAGGTGAGCTTTTATATAATGCAATATCCACTAAACGTGCTCAAAGCATTTTGCAAGGTGTCCATGACCAACAAACACTTAACATGTAGGACGAGTCATGACACCTGTTAGGCGATATTACAATTTTTTCAGACAGAGACAACGCTGTTAACAGCCAGATACTCATTTTACGCCTGAGCACGGTGAGAGAATGTGACTAAAGAGCGTTTTCCAAGGATTCAACTTTGCACCAAGCGAGGCTCAAACCAAGGACCTTTTCATCCGAAAGCGAGTGTCATACCACAAGACCACATACCCGCACAGTCGATCCAGCCTCCTGTTGAAAACCTCTCAAATATTTTAGCCCAATATTAACCAATATCCAGATCTATAAAGAGTCTAACAAAATGTCTAACTCCCTGACAGGCAAATCTAAAATATGAATGAAGATCTAAAAATAACTGATTTCCTCAGATTGCCTATCTTACTTGTTGGCAGGTTCTGAGTTTAACAACTCTGTGCTGAGTAACGGAAAGATGCCAGCGATATACTCGCTGGGAGAAATGTGACTGGCAATCTCATGGGGACGAGTAGCCGTGTAGTCCATGCCTTGGGCTTTCTTCTCAATGTACTGGCCTGGGAGAGAAAGACAGTTGGAAAAAAATAATTGACATCACACCAAGGATAATGGTGAAATATTAATGGCTTCCGCTGCAAACATTTCAACCCCAAGAACTTGCTGTTTAACTCTTCAACTAACAATGCACCAATATCTATAATGTAGTCCTTCAGAGCCGTAAGGCTCATGGAGCCGCAGGTTATCCCGGTTTCTATAGTGTGAAACGGACCATAGCAATTGCTTGCTATCCTTTGGATAGAACGCTAGTCTATTGCAAAGTACTCTCCACCAGATCTAACAGACCCAGCTACCCATTCACTGCTGGGTAGACAGGGGGATCAGAAAAAAAATCTTGACTGGTACCCAGGATAGATCTCGGTCCCTTTGTGACTGAAGCGAGTGCTTTACCAACTGAACTATCGCGACCCCCTATGTCTATAATTATTAGGTAAAATTATCTATGAAAATTCTATATTTTGATGAATCCACAAGTCCAATGGACCATAATATCATCAGTAGTTTTCAAAAAATCTCCTTCATACTTGGGTTTTCCCTGAGTTGTATACCTTGTGACTGAAGCCAACAAAATATTGTATACTGTAATGTTATTATGAGGTGACATGTCAATTGCAATCAAAATACTTTAAAACTGTCTATTTATTTGACTAAAAGATTACTGATAAACACACACATACACACACACTCTCTTTGCTCAAAACCAGACTTCAGCCATGGCCCAGACTAAATGATGTATGTCATTTCATTCCAAGGTAAAAATGAAATCACATAGACAGGGACAACTTGTATATGGGAAAATAACTCTCAACCAATACCCCCCCCCCCCCCCTGCCTTGCTGAAATATATAAAGATGTAAGCAAACTTTAAAAAAAAAAGAATAATTATGAATCGAGTTATTAGCATTTTACTAAAGGAACAAAAAAAAAGAAAGAAAAAATATCATCTTTCCTAGTTTCGCTCAGTTGGTAGAACACTCGCTTCAATGTAAAGGGATCGAGATAAACAGGTGGAGAGACTAGAAATAATATAATAATAATAAATTGTGCTTTTATAGCGCATATTCCCATTGGAGGGCTCAATACGCTTTACAATAAAATCTCGAGAATAAAAAGAAACATGAAAACATGACATACATGACTACTAATTCGTTTGTTCAGACCATCTCCTAAATATAGAACAATCTGGAACTGAAATAACCAATCAAATAACTTGAGACATGGAACTCTCATCCCAGAAAAAAACCACAAAGGACAAAAATTTCAGAGTTGTGTATCTATTATCTACCTGCTTGCTCCAAGCATTGGCTGGGGTTGTATGTAATGATACGAGGCTCTTCGGAAACCCCATCCTTAGACTCCTTCAGCTCTTTGATCCGTTGGTCAAACAAATATAAGTTTGGCTCTGCCTCTTCCCATTGGGAAATGATCTTGTTGTCCATGAGAGTTGTGTACATTTGAGTTTCGATAAAAGCGGATAGAAATGGCAGGTGGGCAGCTGGCTGGTCACTGAGAAATGCAGCCTTATCAAAACTGTGAACCGACTCGCGATTACTTAACCAGGATTCTAGATCTTGGGATGGGTTGATGACAAAATTTTCATACGAGGCAAACATATGTACAAAACAATTGAGGAATATCTCCCGTACAGTGTTATTAAATTTTAAATCATTGATTTCTGCAGACGTCATTCCTTCTGGTTCCGAAGGGAGCTGAGAAACGTTGATGTCTTCTTGTGACTTGGTTTTGTTGGATGCACTGTTGTTGTCTTCCAGAATGATGTCTTCAATCTTGTCCTCCAGTGAGTCCCACAAGCCTGTTTCTTTGGCAAGACTAGAGATCTTCTTCCAGGCTTCACTTTGCTGAAGAACGTCTTTCCTCTTAGGAGAATTGGACGTGTTGATTGAGCGTAAAGCAGATGTAGATGACGTTTTTGGACTGTAATCTTTCTTAGGGCCTATGGAAAAATTCTTTTCAATTTTTTCAGCACCGATGAGATTTTGAAATTTTGTCATGACTTCCGTCAGCTCGCCTTTCAATTCGTTTTCATAGGGAAATTCTGGTAGATCTTCTGGGAACTCCCATTCCCTCTTGTCCAGGTCCACAAAACACATGTTGGCCTTGGAGATGAAACAAAAACAAAAACATTTAAAGAAATGAATAAATTAATGCTCTCTATTTACACGACTTGCTTAGAGTAAGTTTAAAATAAAGAAATAAAAATGTAAAAGAACCAAAAAAAAAAAACCAAACAAATAAAAATAAAACAAACTAAATAAAAGAAAACTCAATTTTAAAAAAATGGTAAACTGATCTTCCATGTATGTTATGTAAACCCACAATAAATTCTCATTACATGTCACTAAAGCATTTGTAATGGTCTCATTGTTATGAAAAAAGTGTCCTGTTATCGCATGGCAGTCTTAATAACGTGAAGAGAAAATAAAAGATATCATTTTTGTTAATTAAGTTAACCTAACTCTACTTAAGAAATTAAGGAGCAGGCACCGGTGTTAGATCAAGAACTGAACAACTGTGTATGAAAGGTGCCAGACAAAGCAATATCACGTCTAACCGGTAATCAGAAGGTCTGAGGTTCGATCTCCAGTCGAGGTCGACTGATTTTTTGGGATGTGTTTTTTTTCTTGTAATTTTCTTTTTTCTTGCTTTGTCTGGCACCTTTCATACACACTTGTTCAGTTCGCTATCTAACTCTACTTAACAAGAAATGAAGTGAGTAGGAAAGTGCCAAAAGACAAATAGAGAATAAAAATTTTGCAGTGGTGAGGGCTCAAACCTGCAACCTTACTGGTACTGTCTGGCACTTTCCTACTCATTTCATTTCTTGTTATTGTCAAAATAAGTGCCTGCTCCACCCACTTTTCTGACATAAATCTACTTCTAATTTTCGACTCACCTCAGAGGGTAAAACCATATTAGAACGGTCACTGTCGATGCCTTTGTGAAGGCCCATGATGTACGGCACAGGAGCATCAAGGAAATGTTGCATAGATGCTGGCAAGATGGGAACATAAACCAGTTGCCACATGAAGGGAAATGCCAACGTGTTTATGCCTTCTGCAACCAGCATCAAATGGTGATAATCTGGCGAGGAAAAAAAAAGGAAATATACTCGATAGTAGGAACATGCAAATACAGATTTCAATGATAAAATAAGTCTGTAAGAGGTTGATTTCTATTTTCAACCAGATACATTAAAAACCCCCAATAAACTGGTCACTGTGTTAAGTTAAAACAAAGTTTCCAAGTTTATCTCATCTTAGGCTTTATCCAATAACTCGTACAATTTGGTGACAACAAAGATGAAAGTGAGAAAAAAAAGGTAAATGGAACCAAAAAATAAAATGATACCATTAATAACCAATTGTAATACCGCCACCAATAATAAATAATAACGTGAAGTTGAATGTAAGCTTCAATTTAATTACAAAAACAGATCAAATGAACGTTTCGGTTTCCCCTTTATCAACAAAACAGGATGAATGAAACACCACAGATGAATGAGATGATGTGGTAGTGGCGTAGTTAAGATGAATAAACAAAACATTGGTTGGCAGGATATATTATGCTCCTTTGTAAGGAAGCACGAATTAGAATAGAATACTAGATATTTCTAAAAAGTGTGCAATTAATTAAGTGAAAAGATGGGAGGCGGGGAGGAACTGTGTAATGCAGTTTAGAAAATGAAATATAAAATGAAATATAAAAACGTGTAGACTATTGTTGGAAAATAAATATAATGGAATTGAAAATAAATACAAATAATATAAAAAACAAAAATAATAAATAAGGGATGTCGGTATAAGTATAATCATTTGTGGCAGCAGCAGTAGCAGAAGGAACAGTAAGTACTTATATTATTATTATTATTATAAGAGACAAAGGTAGTATAATATTTAAATTAGGTCCAGTCTCGAGTTCATGCCGTGAGGTGAAAGGGTGTTCAGTTTTAGTATCAGTTCTGCCTCCCTATATTTTCTATGTTTTTTAGTGGTGTGACAGAACTGAAGGACGGCAACTTGGATGTCGTGCAATCCTCGATGACTGGACCCATTGAAGTGGTGGGCAACAGGTTTGTCCTCGTCGTTTTCAATAGACCGCAGATGTTGTCCAAACCTGTCGCTTAGTCTCTTGCCAGTTTCTCCCATGTATGTCTTGTGGCAACGTTTGCAGATTATAGCGTAAATTAGGTTACGATCCGTGCAGGTGAAAGAGTGTCGGATGTACCACACTTTATCCGGGAATTTGATGGAATTTTCCACGAATAAGTATGGGCATGTCATGCATCTGCAACGTCCACAAGGCTCCGTCTTATGTTGATTACCAGCCATATCCATCGTCAAGTGGCTCCTAACTAGTATGTCCCTCAAATTACGGTCCCGTCTGTAGGCGATTAGCGGCGGTTTGTTGAATATATCCCTCGTTTCTACATGCTCCTGAAGAATCTGACGGTAGTTGGTTTTTAAAATTTTGATGACTTCCTTGTTGTGTGGATGATTCGTGATGACTAGGATAGGTCTGTCTGTTTTGCTGTCACTGTTGTCAACTGGTTTCATGGCAGCTTCCCTAGAGATGTTTTGGATTTTGTCAACCGCTTGTTTTAATATGGATTCAGGATAATGGCGGAAAAAGTCAAGCATTTTATCCTTTTCTACCGTGAAGTCCTCATCATCCTGGCAGATACGTCTTAGTCTTAGTAGCTGTGAAAATGGAATTGAACCCTTGCATTTGGTGGGATGTGAGGACGGGTAGAGAAGGTATCTGTGACTGTCCGTTTCCTTGTAGTGGATAGACGTCATGAGTCCACTTTGGGTGAGGGAAACTGCGATGTCCAGGAATGCTACGTGAGTGGTGGATATCTGATGAGTGTACTTTATTGCGGGATGGAAGTTGTTGAGGGCAGTGATGAATTTGTTGAGTTGCATTTTAGTCATGTTGGTAACGCCGATGCAATCGTTGATATATCTTTTATAAAAAGCTGGTTGGTGGCCGTCGTATTGGGAGAAAAATTTAAACTCAAGGTGTCCCATGAATAAATTGGTGTACGATGGTCCCATTTTGAAGCCCATGGCCACTCCCGAGATCTGATGGAAAAATTGGCCGTTGAATTCAAAGGAGTTGAGAGTCAAGACTAACTCTGTAAGTTGAATGATAGCATCGGCGTTAAATTCGGGTAATGGGTGTTTGTCAATGAAGTATCGGATGGCTTGTAATCCGTCTTGATGGTGAATGGAGGTGTAGAGGCTGTGGACATCCATCGTAAATATGAATCTATTGTCGGGTTGTGTGAAGCTGATGTCGCGGAACAGATGAAGGGCGTGATTGGTATCTTTAATATATGTGGGAAGATTGATGACGATTTTTTTGAAGATGTTGTCAAGGAAGAGAGAGATTTTTTCTGTGGGGCAGGAAATGGCCGAAAAGATGGGTCTTCCAAGGGGCAAATCCGTGGCATTTTTCATTTTGTGTATTTTAGGGAGCATGTGGAAACAGGGATTGCGGAGTTCGCTGGGTGCCAGAGTTAATATCTTGGAGTTGTTGGGCACCAACTTGTCTTCGATAAGTGTGTTGATGGATTTGTGCACGATGTCGTTGTGTTTGATGGTGAGATCAGACGGGACTGATGCATAATAAGAGGTGTTATCTAGTTGTCGTTGGGCTTCCTTCTTATATGTTTCTGCATCCCAGACGACAACTGCTCCCCCTTTATCTGCCGGTTTGATGACGATGTCTTTTCTATTTCTGAGGGAGCGGATGGCGGACCACTCTTCCTTCGTCAAATTACTCCGTTTGATGGGTGGCACCTTGCATCGCTTAACCTGACGACTGGATATAGCTATAAAATCATCGAGTGTGTCGCATTGGCCAGGCTTCGGTGTCCAGTTGTTATGTTTGATGTTGAATGGGACAAAGGGATTGTCATCACAGTTGTCGCTCTGAGGGTCTTGGCCATTAGAACTGCTGAAGTAGAAGCGGAGGCGTAAGGTACGCATAAAACGTTGAATGTCCGCTTCTTGCTGGATATGATCAAGACTGTTGCGTAGTGGGACGAATTTGAGTCCTTTGCCTAAGACAGTCTTTTCAGCCTGGCTCAATTTGATGCTAGGGAGGATGCAGGTGACCAGTTTATTATTCTGGTTGGGAAGAGTGGTCATGGTGGTGTCTGTAGCACTGGGGTGCAAATCAATGGTGGGTTGAGATATATAAGAATGAGTTGTAGGACAAGATGTGGATTCATGGGTGGTGAGGGATATGATCTTTTTGGCCTTGGTGGTTTTAAGGCTCGAGAAAAGCCTTTTATTTTGCAGGTGTATAAAAAGCCAAATTGCTTTGTACAAATCAAGGTTAGAGGATAATAGATTTTTAAGGTGTAAGGTTGATTTACGAATGATGTTGGAATAATCATTGAGTGATGATATCAAATTAGTAATCGTACTCGTTTAAGTGCAAAATTCTTTTCCGAGCCTGAGAAAATCTGCCTTCGCTCAAAGCTCAAAGAAATAAATAATAACGTGAAGTTGAATGTAAGCTTCAATCTAATTACAAAAACAGATCCTTACAAAGGAGCATAATATTTCCTGCCAACCAATGTTTTGTTTATTCATCTTAACTACGCCACTACCACATCATCTCATTCATCTGTGGTGTTTCATTCATCCTAATTTGTTGATAAAGGGGAAACCCGAAATGTTCATTTGATCTGTTTTTGTAATTAAATTGAAGCTTACATTCAACTTCACGTTATTATTTATTTCTTCGAGCTTCGAGCAGCAACATTTACACCACCAATAATAATAATAACAATAATAATATTAATAATAATAATAATAATAATAATAATAATAATAATAATAATAATAATAATAATAATAATAACAACACCAAAATTCAATCCTGTTTACATTGCAAACCAAATGATGTTGAGAGAGGCCAACTAAGTACCTGATGAGTAAAGCAAAATCTGATGTTCTAGGAGGACACACTTGAAGACACCCACAATGATCTCCACACCCAGCAACTCAAACATGTCATAAAGTGAGTAGTCAAATAGTGGGAGCTCACTCAGACCTGAAATAAATACAATTACAATGTCAGATAGTGAAAACAACTGCATGTATTTTACATGATAAACTGATAACGCTTCTGCTAGAAAAAAAAAACCCAACAACATACAACTGAAGATTTTTATGCTTATTTTTCCTCCAGCAGATTCATTTAAAAATTGACGATAATACATTTCATATGGCCAATCTCAATTTCTTTTAAATCAGTTGATATGGTAGATGCACTTTTATTTGAACAGTACCTGGGAATTGGAAATCTATTTCCATATGGTCTGCTGGATGAATAAGTACAGCATTTTGATTGTGAAGCACATAGAGAATGGTATGTCCAAGGGAACCTACTTTATAAATATTCATATTAAACCATTCTATTCAGCAAACACATGAAATTGTCAGTCCTCTGCTTCATAAAAGGCTTTTTTTTTAAACCATTGAAAACACCTGGACTTTTAAAGTAGTTCGTCAGAGCCACTGGGCCCATGGAGCTGCAGTTTATCCTTGTTTCTATAACAAAAATAAAATAAAAAATAAAAAATAAACTTCCCTTTATTCATCCCATAGGGGAAATTTGTCTCTAGGGTTATTCCAAGGGAAGACTGGAATAACCCAGACGTCAGCCGCAGTGCCGCGCCGCAAATTGAGCGAGGGCGAGGTGACTTGCTAAAGGCCACATAGCGCAGCAGAGGGTGATCGAAGCAAAGACCATACCGCTGAGCCACGCTGGGTGAAATGGACAATAGCATTTGCTAGATACCTTTTGGATAGGACACTCATTTATTGCAAAGTACTTTCTACCAGATCTAACTGACTCAGCTACCCAATCACTGCTGGGTGGACAGGGGACAGGATACAGGGTTGGGGTGGGGGGGGGGGGGGGGAATCTGGACTTCACCAGAGATCGATGTTGCTGCTCGAAGAATAAAATAACAATGTGAAATGGAATATAAGCTTCAATTTAAGATACGAAAACAGATAAAATGGACATTTCGGGTTTCCCCTTTACCAACAAAATAGGATGAATGAAACACTACAGACGAATGAGATGTAGTAGTGGCTTTGTTAAGGTGTTCATCTTAACAATGCCACTACCATATTATCTCATTCGTCTATATACTCGTATATTAAATTGAAGCTTATATTTAATTTCACATTGTTATTTTTTTTCTTACTCATATTAAAACAACAAACTGCTGGATTAAGATGGAGAAAAATAAAAAAAACATGTACAACTTACTCGGTCGTAAAATACAAATGGGGCCAGAACAGCCATAATACTTCAAACTTCTGCCTGCAGGAGGTAGTGGGACATCATAAATTAAGTTGAACACATAAGACTCCAGAGTCATGGTGAGTTGTGTTGGTTTGGTGGATGCCTCGTACAGCTGCATCAAGAATTGACGAAAACACCTGGAATACAAATTGGAAAGTGTTGCCTCTAGGGAGCCAAAAATAAGGGAGAAGAGAAGGAACAGGATCTAATATTTACCCTTTACAAGTGGGGCCCAATAGACCTTAGATAACCACACCTCTCGGACTGTCATCATAATGCAAACAATGTCAGTGATTGGAAAACATTGCGAACTACACAGGTTTTACTATCGATGTCATGTGTCTTGCTCGGTGTATAGGCTCTTTACTCACATTCTCTCACCACACTCAGGTGTAAAATGAGTACCTGGCTGTTAACAGAGTTGTCTGTCCGAAAAAAATTGTAATATCGCATAACAGGCATCATGTCTCATCCTTCATGGTAAGTGTTACAGTTGGCCAGGGACCCCTTGTACTTGTAAAGCATTTTGAGCACACAGTGGATATTGCGATATATAAAAGATACATTTTTAAAAAAATGTGCCTCCTGGCACTTAGATACCTAAGGTTAAGGGTCATATGTCCCAAGTCAACAGGAAAAATAATGATTAATCAAAAAAAACCCAAACGAAACTGTAAAAAGGTAAGGATGACATTTGTACAGACCTGACAAAGGGTAATGGTGTGACAAGGCAAATACATTTGGTGACAAACAGCTTGTCTCTGTTCCTGTTGAAATGCTTGCTGACCCCATCCACGTCCAGGATGGTACGTCTATGCATTGTGGTCAGGGTGTGCATACTATCAAGCACATCCTTGTTTGTCACCTCTTCATAAAAGACCAAAGCAGATCCATAAGTTCGTGATCCGTCTTCGCGTGTGATCAGAAATGAGTGGAATTTTGGCAGCCTTGATTCCTTTTGGGCTTTGAAACCACAGCCTTTTGGCAAACACATCTGCAAGGATAACATTAACAGTATAACATCAATAACAAATATTAACTTATAAATCTATCTGAATTGTTTGACATTTGTGTGAATCACATATTATATAACAACCATAACAACTTGAGCAATTGATTAAATGCCAAGAGCCTAATTTACTCACTACTTCTTGACCACTTAAAAGGTATGGAATTTCAGACCAATCTCTAAATTGGATAAAATAAAGTCTTCCAGATATGACCCAAACAGCAAGAGTACACAGAACAGTCAAATGAAATACCAGTAATATTCGACGTACCTCCAGGAACAGTTTCAGGACCATTACTTATTCTACTTTAGATACACGGCATTGATAAATATCTATTTGACATCAAATTAAGATTATTCGCAGATGATAATTTCTTGTTTAGAGAAATGTACACTGAAAATTGATAATGACATTTTGCAGAAAGACGTTGATATTCTTTAACAATGGGAAAAGAAATGGAAAATTTCATCTAGATAAATGCAAGAATTTGAGAATCACAATTACTAAACCAGTAAAATATTACATTATATAAATGATAACATTCTAAAAAAGACTCTAAATAGTAATATAAATAGGAGTTTTTATGACAAATTTAAATGAACAGAACAAAATAAATATATGTATGTATGTGAGAAGACAAATTCTTTCCTTGAATTTTTCAAATGTAACACATCAACCTGCTCAAATTGACTTGAGGCAATGCTCGATAACTGCATGTTCTGACAATGATATTATTGATATATAAAATTATCACACAGGCATCAAACAAATCTGTACACACCATTCCAATGGCATCAGCATCAAATTGATTCCATGGGACAGACTCCGGGAAGTGAGCGAGAATTCTTGATTTATAATGACGTTCAAGTGGAGAACAGCTCACATTTTCTTCTGATTAAAAAATAATGTAGGGAAAAATATACATGGATTATTATTATTGTAATATTTTGCTAGAGGCAATGATTTTATAGTTAGCTTATACAACAAATATATTGGCTTTATCACAATGACCTGCTTCACCACCTTCGTCATCATCATCACCATCATCATTGCGTCATCGACCCCGTAGTATTCATGATCATCATGACTACCGTCATCATCTTGATGATTATTTGTTTTGTTATTATCTATTCATGTTTGCTTCTCTGCTGTGAAGATATTTGTTTCTACTTGACTGATGGCTTATATTAAAGAGTCAGTTGTGCATGTGTGTGCATGTGTATATTATGCCCACTATAATATAATTAATTGTATTTTATAATAAAGCTCTAAATCTAAAGGAAGTTATATTTTAATGTAGGGCATAAAAGTAATAAAGCAAGCAAAGACAATGTCTGTATTTTATAAGCAATCTTTGATTTTACTGATTTTCTAAGACAACGTCAAGTCAGAATTAAATTACAATAAATAAAAACAAACTCATTATATTTATAATTTCTTGGATAATTTATGACAAAAATGTCCTCTTTAATAATATCAAAATCACAGTGGAAATATTTTCCCACAGACGACGTGGTGCATCTCTGCCTCAGCCTCAAAAGACAACCGATGACAATGTCACTTAACGTTTAATATTAGCCATAAAGCTGCGACACTTCTATTAGAAGTCCAGATACTTTCAGAAGGCAATGGGACACGAATTACTGACATCTCTTTGTCATTGACATTTGTCAATATTCAGTTTGACTTTGTAGAGAGGTGAGCCGGTGTTACCAATACTTAGCTTCTATACCAGGACAAATCATTCGTTTGGACAGAAAAATAAATAAAAAACTTACCGCTTACCGTCAAAAGCAGTTTAGATTTGAAGATGCATTTGTTTTCTATCAAAAAACATTCGGTACTAGACAATCCTTGATGAATTTCAAAAGTTGTGTTTGAAATTATATCCTAAATATTTTCATGATTCATTCCTCGCTAAATCGTGTGTTTTTTACGTCTGTCCAATGGTGCCGCGCAAAACAAACAAAGGTTTTTTAAAAAGTTTATTGAGAAAAAGATACGGAAAAAAGTGTCCCTAGATAGGTATGCAATTTGGTGCATTAGTGCAGTAAAAATTGGTGCGCAAAATTAGTTTGTAGCAGATGCGAGACTCTGTGTGTGTGTGTGTGTGTGAGCGTGTGTGTGTCTCTTTCTTTTTTTTTTTGGGGAGTGCCTACGTACACGGTCACGGGGCATCTAGCCTCAGGATCTACGTACACGTAAACTGGTTTACCATTGCAATTGCAACACAAGCTGTCGTGACCGCGCGCCCTCGTGTGTGTGTGTGTGTTATTTTTTTTTTAAATCAAAACAATTTTAACCATTAATGGCGAGATTCCATCTTACACTCCCCAAACTCAAGATCTTACTCTTAATGTTATCAAAGACAAGCTTTGCGATTTATAGTTTAATTGAAGCCCGAGTCGAAATATACTATTACTTGAGAGCCTCGCCTTTGGCCTACCAACCTCAGCTGCACGTCCAACTCGCCTTGAGCATGCATTCACGTAAAATATAAAGATTTTTTTTAAAAACCTACCTCTGTTTCAAAAACTAGCATCTTTCAACTTTCTAAGAAACATTTTGATTTTTCAGAACTTTAGTTCGTTAAAAAATACCGGCCAATCTGACCCGTTGAGTCGAATGAAAACGAAATTTTGTTGTTTACACGGTTCAAAGGAAATGTCGTAAATAAGCTTTCATGGACTTCCTGTGTTGTTTTTACAGTGTCACGTGACCTTTTTGAGAAATTTGTCGTCTGCTACAAATAATTAGACCGGTAGGGGGTAGATATTTTCGTTGGCGAAGAGAAAAAGTGAGTATTATTTCTTGGACTTGTAGAGAGGCCTGGGGTCCACCAGCAGTCAAGTTGATTGAATAAAAGAAAAAAAGGCCTTTTTTATCCGCCGCCACCACCACCGTGAGAGTGGAGGGGGGGGGGGGGTGGGGGGTGGGGGGGTGCATGCCGACGAGAGGGAGACGTGTCGATTGGTGACCTTGGTGACGTAGACATCTCAAGGATGCTGGCAGTTGCAGTTGCAGGTGTTCTTAACCCCTTAACAGCGAAGCTAATTTTTTGCTTTTAGATAGTAGTTTGCTTTTATCTTTATTATTGTTAACGGGGAATACAGCGTTTCCACCAAGAGAGTAGTCAGACTATCGCAACTCGGACTTCAATTGTCTATAATAGGTTTGCCGTTACTTGTCTTTTGATGATAGAAGATTTGGTGTTAGGTCAAAGATCAAATTTCGCCGCTAAAAGGTTGCATTGCTACTGGGTTTGCTCCCCCCCCCCCTCCTCCTTTTTTTCTTCTTTTTTTTTCAACTTAGTATTGTTGATTGCTATTTCCTTTTTTTATGATTAGCAAGTGCCGTAGGAGTCTCACAGGATGCAGGAGTACTGCAATTAACCCTTTGCCCGTGACATTGATTTTTTTTGTTTTCAAATAATAGTCGTCATTTATATTATTTTTTAACGCAGAAAAAAAAAAAACGTTTCCACCATAAGAGCAGTAAGAATATTGATAAAAAGCGCTTTGAGCACGTTGGGTGGATATTGCCCTATATAAAAGCTCAAGTTTTTAAATTGTAATTTGTTTTTTTTGTCTTTTGATGAAAACGGTAAGATTTTATTTTTGGTCCAAGTAAGATTGATATTCGCCTTTAAAAGGTGAAGTTGTTTTTTTTTTTTTCAGGTTTTTGCTTTTTTTCAAATGCCTAGTGAGAGAGAAAAAACAAAACAATCATACATGTATCTGCAAACAGCAGAACGTTTTCATTTTACAATGAGATGGGAAGGGGAAGGGATAACACTATGACAAGAGAGGAGAGAGAGAGAGAGAGAGAGAGAGAGAGAGAGAGAGAGAGAGAGAGAGAGAGAGAGAGAGAGAGAGAGAGAGAGAGATGGGCGGGGGAATGGGGGGGATAGTAAGGGGGAATGGGAAAAGATGAAAGAAACAATGGGTTGCCTGATGACGTAGATCAAAGGATTGTTACAGCGGTGTTCACGGTGCGTACTTCGTGAAATTTTAACCTTTTACAGTGACACTGATTTTTTTCTCCAGATTGCTTATGCAGAATAGATCGTTTCCACCAAGAGAGCAGTAGTAAGAGTATATTTCGACTCGGGCTTCAATTAAACTATACATCGCAAAGCTTGTCTTTTAATGATAACATTAAGACTAAGATCTGGAGTTTGGGGAGTGTAAGATGGAATCTCGCCATTAATGGTTAAAATTGTTTTGATTTTTTAAAAAATAACACACACACACACACACACGAGCGCGCGCGGTCACGACAGCGAGGACCATCTATTGCTTGTGTTGCAACGGTAAACCAGTTTACGTGTACGTAGATCCTGAGGCTAGATGCCCCGTTACCGTGTACGTAGGCACTCCCGAAAAAAAAAAAAAGAAAGAGACACACACACACACACGCACACACACACACACACACACACAGAGTCTCGCATCCGCTACGAACTAATTTTGCGCACCAATTTTTACTGCACTAATGCACCAAATTGCATACCTATCTAGGGACACTTTTTTCCGTATCTTTTTCTCAATAAACTTTTTAAAAAACCTTTGTTTTGCGCGGCAGGCGGCAGGCGGCAGGGCACTTGGCACTAGGGGGCACCAACCATTGGACAGACGAAAAAAAAAACACGATTTCGCGAGGAATGAATGATGAAAATATTTAGGATATAATTTCAAACACAACTTTTGAAATTCATCAAGGATTGTCTAGTACCGAATGTTTTTTGATAGAAAACAAATGTAGCTTCAAATCTAAACTGCTTTTGACGGTAAGCGGTAAGTTTTTATTTATTTTTCTGTCCAAACGAATGATTTGTCCTGGTTATAGAAGCTAAGTATTGGTAACACCGGCTCAGCTCTCTACTGCTCTCTTGGTGGAAACGATTTATTCTGCATAAAAGCAATCTGGAGAAAAAAATCAGTGTCACTGTAAAAGGTTAAAATTTCACGAAGAACGCACCGTGAACACCGTTGTAACAATCCTTTGATCTACGTCATCAGGCAACCCATTGTTTCTTTCATCTTTTCCCATTCCCCCTTACTATCCCCCCGCCCATCTCTCTCTCTCTCTCTCTTTGTCTGTATTTTTCGACTTTGACTTGGATGAAATGACATTTCAATTTCTTTTTTAAACCAGTCTCTCGTTCGTTTCTCATAAATAATTCTGTTGATATCTCCAACTCACGATGATGACGAATTCTATAATTTTGACATGTTTAGGACTTTATGAGAGTATTTTAATTTTAATAAATAAAACGAAGCCTGGCTTTGGACGTTGAGAAAACTTTCAATTGACTTAAATTTGTTGAATTGGTAGACAATGAGAATATTCTAACGAAAAGTTAAAATCTCTCTATGTCGTCTTTATTTTGACGCAGCGAAATTTACAAAAAAAATTAAAGGGGACTTTTGTATATAATTAAGGCAGACGATGTCTTCAACTTACCCGATAACGAAGACAGCTTGTCTATTTCTAACCCCGATTCTTCATCAAGACCACAGATCACAAAATAGTCTACGAGACGGTTTGTTTTATCATTAACAGCCATCTCTGAAGAACTGTGTTTCGTATGATGAGTGTCTACTCAAGCCATGATATAAAACTAAAGAGAAATTTAGGGATCCATCATCACAATCACATCCGCAAAAAATCCATAGAGTCTGCCATAACAGCAGTCAACATTGTTTTGACTGACATCACTGAACCAATGACCTCCCGTTGAGGAAGTGCGAAGTTGAGTAAGTTTCGAGAGGGCGCTGCTAATGAAATTGTCTAAAAGGATAAACGTAATACTTTTAATATTGTTTTTATTCTTAATGATATGACTATGTCATTATATGCAATTATTTGTAAGGACGTCTACAAATATAAAATATAATATTCATAATCAATATATAGCAAATCATGTTAAGGACTATTTCATAATGGTCACACGATTATTTTTTACTGTTTTGAACTTAGTGTAACCGCCACTGTCAGATTACCTTGACCTTTTTGGGACACGCCTACTTCCGACCCGTGATAGCAATTATTTTGGTTTGTTCCAAGACCAACTTTCAGTTTCACAATGGATTAGGACCAACTTATAAAATCAACTAAATTGAAAACTCGAATATAACTAAATATGGATGCAGATGGGTTGCCTCTTGTCGGGCCTGGGATTGATTACACCAAGGTAATGGTGGAGATTCATCATTAGTTAAAGTACGACAGCAATGTGACTTGTACCCATCACGGCCAGGTGAAGGCCACGGTCGTCGTAGTCTAAATCTTAGTAATATCTAGACGTCTTCTAGTAATAAAATAGGTCTCAGTCTCAGGTCCAGTTCCCCATCGCTGCGATTATTTTCATTCTCTATTGTTATTGGCTCTTCTCTACTCCTTTCTTAAGAATATCTTATCGTGTATTATTAAGTTTATTGAGAATCTGACGTCTCCACGATGTAAAAGTAAGGCAAGTTTCACATCAACCTGGCATCATAGAGCTAAAACACCACTACTATATAAAATCCCACCTTTTCATTTTATTTCATTTTTTTTTTCATTCATAGCTTCATTTCTTTCTTGTGTGTGTGTGTGCGGAATGAAATATTCCAAAACATTCAAGTGAAAATAATGGTTTAATAAAGAGGCGTGACCTTTGTGGGCGGGGAAGATATATGAGAGTATACAAACACCACAACTCTCATCATCCAGAATCCTAAAGATCCAAAGAGTGATTGACTTTCTTGGAGAAATAGTTTTTTTCTCCAGATTACTGACAACCCTATGGTGCTGCTATGTGGTCTTGTGGTATGACACTCACTATCGGATCGGAAAGTCCTGGGTTCGAGCCTCACTCGGCGCATAGTTGAGTCCTTGGAGATGGCTCTTTACTTACATTCTCTCACTGTACTCAGGTGTAAAATGATTATCTGGCCGGTTACAGCGTTGTCTCATTCTAAAAAATTGTAATATCGCCAGCAGACGTCGTGAGTCTCGTTCTACATGTTTCGTGTTGCTGTTGGTCAGGGACCCTTTGTAAAGCACTTTGAGCACATTTAGTGGATATTGCGCTATATTAAAGATCACATTTTAATTAAGAGGTATTGCTAGTCTGACTTGACAAATGAGACAAATGACACTGCCTGACATTTATGACCGCATTTCTATGGGCTTGATGGAGAATAGTTGTGTTGGTTTGAGAGTATTTCCATTGCAACAATGAGCCCATAATCAAACCTGCAAACGTAAATATACGTTGGCAGAGGCGTATTATCAGATATTTTTGTATAAGGATTTAAAATGAATGGTATTCTTCTTGTGCTCCGGTCTGGTTTTTGTTTTGAAAATGTTGTTTTATAAATGGTTGAGAACTTTATTACAGATACTAGATGCTATTATCATTATATCAGTCATAGTCATTAAAGCCATCTTTTTTTTTTCGCAGGTGGAAGCAATCAATCAGAAACGAACAATCGCCTTCATAAATCATTTTGTCACCCATACTGCGCGTTTCTTGAATCGATTTTCTTGTGTATGTGAAGAGAAGCTAGAAAGCCTGAGTGGGCGTTTGCAACAACTTGAAATTTCCCTCAACATTTTAGAAGCCAAGGTAGGATGATTTTCATTTAGGATTATGTTGGGCCTCACCACCACCACAGTCACTTGTCTCTTTCAGCTAAATTATTGTTTTACTATTCTGTCTTAATATTTTTCTGTTTCTTATTACACAACTAGTTTCCCCTTCAGATAATAAATTAAATTGTACTCTTTTATTATTATTGTAAAAAATATTATTACAAAACACCATAACAAAGACAAGAAGAATAATAGTCTGATTATAATTAAAATTCTTTCATTTAATTCAAAGATAAAGAAATATTCTTGGCCATGGTTTTTCAGTTACTTTCTTTTATTTTTTTCAAATATCAAAAATGCAATTATATTTTCAATACTAGAAATAAACAGTCTCTTCTCCATGTTGCAGATTTCTTCCATTCCTGGGCTTGAGTCAGTCACAGCTCCACAGTCTAGCTCAGCTGCTCCTCAAGCCAATACAACTCCATCATCAACAGAGGCACCACCCCCTCCCCCACCTGGACAAGGAGCTCCAGCCCCTGTTGTAAGTTTTAGGATTTTTGTTTTAAGGGCCTCGAATTTTCACATTAAGATGAAAAAATTTTGAATGCAATCTTTTTCTCCAAATTTATTGACTGCCTGTGAACCTTCCTCATTTTCCAAGACAAAAGAGCTCAGCAATTTTATGATTAACAATACCAATGCTCAAAGTTTCTCACCAAATTACTGAAAACTAATCATTTTTATGAACTATCAAAACAGAAATCTGAACTCTGTCAAGTGAGTAAATCTTTTCAGGTCTCTATTGAATTCTTGAATGTAATGTAACAAATTAGTTGTATTTTAATTAAATTAATTTATTTATTTATTTACCACGACAGGAGACGCCAGCAGTCCCAGAGCCTGCACCAGAGCCAGTGGCTCAGAACAAAGTGTCCGAAGATCCAAGATACATCAAATTTTTCAAAATGTTAAAATATGTAAGTTTAGCTTCTGATGACAACATGGATATATGACAAACTTTTGTTTTGATTTTTATAGAAATTATTGTTCAGTGATGTAGAGTAGATGAACTTAACTCTGTTGCAATAAAATTCTGCTGTATAAACAAGAAACTATGTGAACTGAAATGATGAGTATTCTCTGTGTATTTTCCGAGTCCTAAACACTTCCTGTTGTTTTAATCCTCTTACCAAGCGTGAGTTTGCAAAGTATTCAAACTGGGTGGGGATACTGACCTCCCATAGTGGGCAGGGAGGTACATGCTGTGTCTTCTATCCCCCCGTACCTGTTTTCCAATTGTTTCCTGTCGTTGTCTTGGAATGAGATTACTTAGTTTTGTCCTGACCCTTGGCTGGGAGGGAAACAGTCGAATGTATAGTTATAGTTTTGGGAGATGATATTTTTTTCCTTGTAAATCATCTCTCTGTTTTGCATTGTATTATGTTTAGTTAACATATTATATTATATGATTTGTAAACATTTGAGTGTATTTCTCTTAGTTGGGACCTGTGCTTGTGTCTGGATGAGACTTTTAGGTGATCTCAAACCAAGTACTTTGACGGTGTGCTCTTGGAATCTACATCTGTTCCCTATTTTAACCAATTCCCCTTTGTCTCACCTTTTCTTTTGTGCTTTAATTGTAATTCTAGAACTTTTTACTATCCCATTTTCTTCCTTTTTACTGGCGCTGATATGACCTTAATGTGTTGCAAGCGCCGTAAAACCCTTAAAAAAAAAAAAAAAAAACAAAGTATTCAAAAACAGAATAATAAAGAGGAAGAAAATTTATAAATTATAAAAATAAAAACTATGAAACAGTGCTCAGCTTTTTGAGGAAGAAAATATGTGTAGATTTCATTAAGCACTAAAACTAAAAGACGTTAAACAACTCATTTGTGTTTTTTTATGGAGTAACAAAACCGTGAAATTCATCGAAAACAATGAAGCAAATCTATTGAAAATTCTCAAGAAAATAGAAGGAGTAAAGACTACAGAAAAAATTGACAGAAAGAATAGAAATGATTTTATTTACGAGTGTGATTATGATTACATGTCATTTTTAGCTGTGGAAAAAAAAAGGTTACTTAAAGAAAATGAAAATTAAATTGTAAGTTTGTCGTTCTTTGATTAGATTCAGATTTTCAGCCACAAAATTTTCCGGTTCAATATTTTCTTCCCTATTTAGTGTTTGCCTCCATTTGCATTGAATTGTTTGTCTCTATTTCCTTCCAGGGGGCTGCTGCTGAAGCAATCAAATTAAAAATGGCCCATGAAGGGTTGAATCCAGACTATCTAGAGTAAGTTGTGACTGGGATCATTTTTATTGTGACAACCTGATGACATAATAATGCAGACATGCCAACTCTCCCGATTTTTTCAGCAAGTTCCCGATATCTTTTCTCATTCGTTATTTTTATAATTACCTAATATTTTTGCTGATTTGGATTGTATTCTAGATGATTTTCATCACAGAACAAAACATCATCATCACCACAAGTCACAGATTTGTTCTAAAATTTTCCAGAATTTTGTCCCTGAAAAGTTGGCATGTCTGTAATGGTTTAAGATTATTCAAGTTAAAAAAAACTCAAACAATACAGTGCATTCTAAGTTGCCTAAGTCGATTTTTACCCAAGTCGATGTTTTTTTCTTGGTCCCTCCCCTTCTTCCTATTTAACATTAGTAAAAAAAAAAAAAAAATCCGCATAAGTCGATGTCGCTTAAGTCAATGTTCTTATCACTCATGACCACAATAAAATCACAAATAAACAAGTATTTCCATTGGTTAAAAAAGCTACCAGTAAGAATTTTCAATTCTGAAGAATATCCGTGAACGATTGGCGCACACCAATGTGATGTAGATGCTTTGCTTGACATCCGTGCTCAATGTACATAAGCAGTATCGAATAACTTTGATTTCTTCATCTCAAATTTTACATTGTCGCAAGTTCAAGTTCAGATTTTTTTTTCGTTCTAATCCCAGGCCATCCTATGTAATGGCCCTCTTAATTAGTATCAATTTTATCAAGAATTCAAGTCAAGTCTACAACTACAATAGCAAACCTATCGCGGAAAAGGAAGATTCAGCTGATCGATGCATTTGAACAGTCTGGCATGCGACAGAAAATCATCGCATAGGAAATTGGCATACCAGCCATTTCTGTCTCGACACTTTACAAGAAGCATGACCTTGACCTAGAGGCTCCTACCCTCCCACCCTTCTGTTTTTCGCTGAATAATTTCACTTAATTGGTGTACATTCTGCATTCAAGGCAAAAATTCCGCTTTTCACCTTTCCAATCGAGGAAAATAAAAAAATAAAAATCTCTAGTAAAAAAAAAGTGAGCAGTGGCTTATTTCGTCAGCATCTCCTATGGTCAATCAACACACATTTTGTGTGTCTGATTAGTCCCTTCAAAGTGTGTGCAGCTGATGTCGGATAATATTTTATATTTGGGAGGGGGGTTGACCGAAGTATGTATTATTGCCAATATATAAGTTCAATGACCTAGGTAATATTATGTTGGCTGGAATCCGGAATCGGTAATATTATTGCGTACCGTCAGCTTTTTTCCTAATTTAATTTTAGCCCTGTGTATTTGTATGTGTGTGTGTGTGTGTGCCGGCACGCCTGTTTGTTTGCTTAGGTGTGTGTTGAAAGGGGGAGGAGGGTCCTGACAAGGTTAAATCCATCCATTCAATGCTTTGCTCTGAGACTGCCAGAACCTGTGTGTCCTCTATTATTATTTGCCCCCCTTTTTAGTCTTTACACAACCTGCACATTTTTACACATATTATATTTTATCATTCGAGTACTTTTGGATTGTCTATTACATTTTCTGTTGCAAAGCATGTCATAGTCAATAACAGTAAGTTGATTCCGCTTTTTGATCTCAAATTCAGATTTTTATGTATTCTGATTCCTCTTTGGGGCTATTGGGGATAAGAAAGAGCATCTGATGACCACTACTGGGACCTCTAGTTTTCTGGTCAATTCAATGCAACCAAGCAACGTCAGCGAAAAGCGCAACATGAAGGGCCATACTTATTCTAGATTGGCTTGCTTTGTTCACATGCATTTTTGCTCATTTTGGTAACACTCCGGTTAAGTTGATTTTTTCAAAGATTAACTCCCAGCAAAGTGTTCAAGGCTTTTCTGCCCTTCTAGTTTTGTGATGAATCATTTCCCTGTACTTTTCAACCTGCACTGGCTGTCAATCCACACAATACAATGAAACAGGATACAAGCCTCTGCTTAAAGGCCTTTGCATTGCTTTAACACAAGTTGTTGTGAAGAGCTGGGGAAGGATTTAGTTTTCATTAGTTTTACTAGGTTGATAAATGAAAAGTAATCCAAAGTCTGAAGGTCTTACATAAGAAAAATAGCAAGAATCGTTTTTCAATGAGTCGTAAAAGCATGGACAATGTTGATACTTTGAAAACCTGTTGTTGTCATTTTTAGAACTTATTCCATTTTTTTTCCATCCCAGTCTCTATGTTTTTGGATTACTTGTTATCATTTTTTTTAAAGACGGGGATGAAATCCAGATCATGTGTATAATTTAATTCCTTGAATTGCTTTTTAACATCAATGTCGTTTTGCATCTATATCAGTTTTGATGTGAAAAGTAGCACGTCTTGTAAGGTTAGAGTAAATTTAACGTTTTCAACTTGTCTCTTTTAGATAATCTATTCCACTTTATTTCAGTGACCCCGATGCCCCAGCCCCAGATGGAGGGGCTCCCCCACCGCCCCCTGCTCAAGACAGTGATTCTGATGAAGGCAGCTATTTCAGTGACGAGTGACACATGTTAACATTGGAAACTTCTAACAAAACACAAATTAACTCACTTTTAGGATGATCTGTCTGATTTGGATTTCCCCAGAATGCACCAATTTTAACGGCAATTTGATATTGATGCTAGATGTGTTTTGTTGACCACATTGGTGCATTTGTTAGGGTTATGATTAGAACAGTTTTGAATTACAAAGTTTCAAAGTTTATTCTTAGGCTTTCGCCAGTAATTCATACAAGTTGATGACAACATACACGAAAGTGAGGAATAAAAAAAAAAAATTAGAAAATAATGGTAAATGGAACCAAAAAATAAAATGATACCATTAATAACCACACAAAAATACAACAATGGTAATACCACCAATACTTACAACAATAATAATAATATTAATCTAGTACTATTGTTTTTGTAAATGAGGACCACGCTTATATTTACAGAGATGGGATGCCAATAGTTTTCATGGCATAGATAAGACTTAAGTTTAGATGAATGATTTCTATTGTATTGCTAGTCATAAACGTAATTTAAACATTAGGGAGTGTTATGTTATCATTGTTGTTTTTTTAAAAAACAAAGTCTTCATGGGATTTACATTTACAAGTGCACGATAGAATTAAGGGTTTTTAATGCGAACAACGAATATTTTATGCATAATATTGATCCTTGACTTATCTTGAGTTAACAGCAAATACCAGTAAAATAGATGGTACTCGTGCGATTGTTTTTGAATGCTTGTGTGAGAATTCTTATCATCATCGTTTGTTCCTCGTTTGCTGTTGGATTTTAACTTTAATGCATACCCAGTTTTACAACTCTATCACTAGGAAGTTTGATAATATTAAATAAATCAAATTGTGATTTAATCATCTAGACTCGTAGTATTATCCCAGTAATGAAAAGACACTCATTGTTGTAGATTGCCGACCCAAATCTTACTTAAAACTCTGAATTTTTTTCATCCCTGTTTCAATTGTTCATTGCAATGTCCCATTAAATCCTGAAAAAATAATAGATAAGGTGTGAAAATAAAGCATCATTAAATGTATTGGGCACATCAGCTTTTTTCCTAAATGTTAACAGTGCTATGTGGCCTTGAGCAAGTCACCTCATCCTAGTTCAGTTCACAGCACTGTACTGTGGCTAACGCCTTGGATTATTCCAGTCTACCCTTGGAATAGATCCTTGAAACAAATTTCCTGTTGGGGATGAATAAAATGAATTTCATTAAAGAAAATTTTTTTTAGCAACTTTTTAAAACGGCTGTTGTCCGCTTACACTTTTGATTTTATTTTTAAAAAAATTTTCTCCAAAGCCTTGATCACAAAATTGTTTCTGATTTCATTTGTTCCCTAATTTCATCGGCCTTTTCTATAAAAGTTTTAAAAAAAAGGAAAACTCCCTTTGTCCACTCAGGGAAACATTTCTTTTGGGTCGATCTCGAGAACAGGTCAAGAAAACCCAAATGTCAGCTGCAGTGCAGCACTGCATAGTAAGCAATAGAGGCTCAATTTTTTTTGCTTTAGGAGATAATGAGATGTTGACAGCAAGGCTTGATACCGGGTCCTTTAGATGAAAGTCTTGTCCACTTGGCCAACCCACCCCAGATTTTCCTACAGGATTATCAAACAGTTTTGTACATTTATTTTTTTCATGTTTTGACTTATAAATTACTGTGAAGAGTTGTATTCATTACTATGCCTGATGTAATGTCTGGTTTCTTCTGATAATTATTTCCTTAAGATCGCTGGTCAATTTTTTTTCTTGTACATTTCTTTCTGCTTTGCCCGACACTGTTTCATACACACCTTTTTCAGAATGTTATCAAGATAAGATACAGGCCATTATTGCTATAAGGGGTGGGGAATCTTTGGGCTTATGATATTCCATCCTAATATATTTCAAATGGCTTCTTGTAAATAGTTATAACCCTCAACCATGAAGTTTCATATAATATAATGAGTCCTGTATTAATCTTGTGTCTTTATATGATTGAACACAAACTAGCTAAGGGAGCGTTCACATATTACGTCATCAAAAATTTGCCCTTTTTAGACCCCCCCCCCTCCCCCAAGTCATCACTTATCATTGACCTGACCCCCCCCCCCCCCCCTCCCCCAACAGATGATGACGTCATCTAATTTAATAAAAACTAAAAGATAACTTTAATTTCACAATATTTATTATTCATTTTTCAAACCATAAACATTGATTATCAACGTTTGATAAAACACATTCAGACATTTTATTAATTTCAGAAACTGTTGATAATTTATGTTTTACGATACAATGGGGACATAAAATTTAAATTTGCAAAGATAAAATCTAACAAACATTATTTAAATTAGGCTACTTGGTGCAGGTGCTATTTAAAAAATTTCAGAAAGTGTAATTTAAAATAGTATAGGAGGCAAATTATTTTATAGCATATTAGTCTTTTAGTGGAATGAATTTCTGTTTCAATTTCCAAACATAAAATTAATTGATTCAAAAATGTTTCTGCCTTGGACCTCTGGCAATGTACTATAAATAGTATCATCAATTTCATCTTCATCGTCATCACTTTCTCCCTTTTGCTGTTCTTCTTGTATGGCGCATTTTCGTGAATGGTCTTTCATTGCTGTGATCGAGGAGTGATACAATGAACATTTAGGGCAAGTTCGCCTTTTGAGAAGTGATACCCCTTTCCCATCTTGTTTCTTGAGAAATACTCATCATAGCAATTTATGTTTTGATGACATCATCTTGGGTCTGACCCCCCCCCCCCCCCTCCCCCATGTCAACATTTGGTAGACCCCCCCCTCCCCCCCTAGCTGATGACGTTATATGTGAACGCTCCCTAATCCTTAAGTCTATTTCCCCCTTCTTTAGTCATATAAATCATTTTCACCCATAGATACTTTAAGAAATCAACCATTTATCTTGAACAGATTTTTACATCTCATTCATGATAAGTAAGAAAGGAAAAATTGAAGAAAAAGTCTTCAACGAAGTGGGCATTCTCAATACATGTTGAGTATGTGTATGCATGCTTTAAAAATGCTCTAAATCCTCCTTGGGGAATAATCACGGTATTAGATTTACAATATACCAATATATATATAATACCATATAAATGGTATACCATTATATACCAATAAATGGCGGCTATAGAATTCTTACAGAACCAAAGTTGTTATGTTGTTTGGAGTTGTCATGTTGTCTGGAGTCGTCTAGTTGGAGAGTGAGGGTCATATCAGTATTATACTTGAATCATTCCATGTCATCATCTGTACCAAACAATATCTATGGGGATCATCGTTGGGATGAAGGCTATTGAAATGGGATCATCATTGGTATGAGGCTATTGAAATGGGATCATCATTGGGATGAGGCTATTGAAATGGGATCATCATTGGGATGAGGTTGAAATGGGATCATCATTGGGATGAGGCTATTGAAATGGGATCATCATTGGTATGAAGGCTATTGAAATGGGATCATCATTGGGATGAGGCTATTGAAATGGGATCATCATTGGGATGAGGCTATTGAAATGGGATCATCATTGGGATGAGGCTATTGAAATGGGATTATCATTGGGATGAGGCTATTGAAATGGGATTATCATTGGTATGAAGGCTATTGAAATGGGATCATCATTGGGATGAGGCTATTGAAATGGGATCATCATTGGGATGAGGCTATTGAAATGGGATTATCATCAGTATGAAGGCTATTGAAATGGGATCATCATTGGGATGAGGCTATTGAAATGGGATCATCATTGGGATGAGGCTATTGAAATGGGATTATCATTGGTATGAAGGCTATTGAAATGGGATCATCATCGGTATGAAGGCCATTGAAATGGGATTATCATTGGTATGAAGGCTATTGAAATGGGATCATCATTGGGATGAAGGCTATTGAAATGGGATCATCATTGCGATGAAGGCTATTGAAATGGGATCATCATTGCAATGAAGGCTATTGAAATGGGATCTCATTGCTATGAAGGCTATTGAAATGGGATCATCATCGGTATGAAGGCTATTGAAATGGGATCATCATTACGATGAAGGCTATTGAAATGGGATCATCATTGCTGTGAAGGCTATTGAAATGGGATCATCATCGGTATGAAAGCTATTGAAATGGGATCATCATTGCTATGAAGGCTATTGAAATGGGATCATCATCGGTATGAAGGCTATTGAAATGGGATCATCATTGGTATGAAGGCTATTGAAATGGGATCATCATTGCTATATGAAGGCTATTGAAATGGGATCATCATTGGTATGAAGGCTATTGAAATGGGATCATCATTGCTATATGAAGGCTATTGAAATGGGATCATCATCGGTATGAAGGCTATTGAAATGGGATCATCATCGGTATGAAGGCTATTGAAATGGGATCATCATTGCTATGAAGGCGATTGACATTTTAAAAAAGCAATGAATGAAAGGTTGATTCAAAACCAATACAGTGAGGATTTTAGAACACACATTTTTGCCTCAATTGTTCGTTTTTCGAATTTTAGTGAGTCCTGGCAAATGAAAAATTTGTAAGCATAATTAATAATTGTTAATGTAAAAAAGTAATATATATATTATTATTCTTATGATTACATCTTTATGTCATATTTTTCATTAAAATATTTTTAAAATACTTAGTCTCCCACCTCTTTCATTTTACATTTTTATACATCGCGAAAAACGTGCAATTCAGTTTTTAATGCACAAATTGTTAGATAGGTTGGCTGGCTTGAAACAGCTGACATCTTTGACATTTCTCCCCACGTCCTCTTCTGGGTTTTCATGTCATGCTCCAGGGTCCTTCTCCAACCTCTCCCTCTCCTCCTTGTTCCCTGTGAGGTCCATCTGAGGACTGGTCAGACGTGCTACCACCATGTGTGGTGGTAGCACATCTGACCAGTAATCAGAGGGTCTGAGGTTCGATCCCCAGTCGAGGTCGACTGATTTTTTGGGATGTTTTTTTTCTTGTATTTTTCTTTCTTGCTTTGTCTGGCACTTTTTATACACACTTGTTCAGTTCTTTATCTTACACCAGAGCCTGCTCCTTAATTTCTTTATTTGATATTTTTAAAAAAAACTGATACCCCAACGGCAAAGACTTGACTGCATTTAGTATTATCTACTGGTACTTTCAGACACAGTAAGAATAATCCAATTCTCAATTTTAAAAAAAAGGAGCTTCTCTAGCACCAAGGATCCATTCCAAGACCTAAAAAAAACTCCATTTCACCTCATTCAAGGAAAAAGGAAGATAGAAGGGGGGGGGGGGGGGGGGAAACAAAAGTTATAAGGTTATTGAAGAGACGCACGCAATATCAGCCAAAAACATGTTTTGTCTATATGGAACATGCAGAAAACAGGAGGATCTATGTAAAATATATTTTATTCTGTAGTCAACATTGATGATAAGAAGAACAAAACTTCTCAAAAATCAAGAGTAATAAATCCCATGACCCAATATTAGTGACACGAATACAGTGCAACACGGATAAAACAAGCTTGGATATCAAGAAATCCCTGCTCCATTGAAATCGAAGACAATAAAAAATCAGTCTTTTTTGTTTGTTTCATGAATAAACATCCTTCGTACAATACAAACCATCAAAATACACACAACCATTTGTGCAAGAACCAACATGTACAAATTCAATTTCCCTCATCAGAAATCACGGATTTTCAAATTACACAAACATTTAACAGATCACTGGATGTGATCAGAGAGCAGACACATAATATGTTTTATGCTAGTTTCATGGAAGATTTGTGAATTTGGGGCCCATTGAACTTTTTTTGTGTGCAAAATTACAACTTGAAGACGAATGGCAAGCAACATTCAATGAAAGTTTAGATTCAACAAAATCGGATCTTCTATCCCATTGACTCCATTTGTATCCGAATTGCACTGTACAAATCTTTCGTTATAATTTATTAATTTAAAGCTTGTCTATAAAAGTAATGGCAATGATGATGATAAAAAAAATTATTATTAATCATAATAATAATAATAATGATGATGATGATGGTAATGACAATAATAATATCAGATAGTAGCTTTAACCTAGCAAGAAAAAAACTATTGTTTCACATTTATTTTTCGTCACAACATGACGACGACTTGTCACGCCATTCCACGATGAATAGGGTTTGTCAACATATGAATTCATCATAACGTCCTATTTATCAGTAACTCATCATACAGTTGTTTTAATTGATTGTCGACAATGGCCCAGCAAAAAGGTTTTAGCATGGAAATAAAATACACGAATCCATGTCTGACAAAATTAAAATAGATATCTGAACTGCATTCATTCAAATTTTACAAATTAAAAGTTATGCAATAAAAGAAAAGACCTCAAGCACCTCGATGACACACAAGAACTGAGATGTGAAAAGGATTTAGAGCACCCGAGATCTATCGCATCAGTGTCATCAGAGGAAAGAACTCACTCAACAAGTCAGAGAAGCTGCCAAAGCGTCCCAGTCCAAAGATAAGAAGGCAATCAGCAATAAGTTAAGTAAGTCAAAAAAAAGAAATCAGAGACTCTATTCAATACGGAACAAAAATGAAATAATGTAAATGATGGTGTCCTTGTCATGTTCATGTTTATTGATGGGGTGAACAATTAGGGAGCAGGCACTGGTGTAAGATCAACATCTGAAAAGGTGTGGATGATATGACACAGGGTCAGACAAAGCAGAAAGAAAAACAAAAATCAGCCTGGTTTTACTGAGTGAGAATCGAACCAGGAGATCTGAAGTTTAATCATGCAGGCTGATTTTTTTTGGTGTGTTTTTCTTTTTGCTAAGTCTCCACTTTTTCATACCCATCTTTTCAGATTTTTGTTGTTGTTGAACGGTCCTAGAGGTATTATTAGGGTCATATCAGATTAGGATAAGGATCAAGATGAAACAGGTCAAAATATTAAAAGTCATGAGTTTTAGATTTCAAGAAAATAAGACAAAAAGGGATTATGCTTGTCTTTAAGGCTTTTACGGCGCTTGCAACACATCTAGGTCATATCAGTGCTAGTAAAAAGGAAGAAAATAGGATAGTGAAAAAATTCTAAAATTATAAGTATAGGTACCCAAGAAAAAGTCAGCCTGCATGACTGGGGATCGAACTTCAGATCTCCTGGTTCGATTCTCAATTCTCAGTCAAGGCAGGTGATTTGGGGAGGGGGGGGGGGTGTCCTTGTATTTTTCTTTCTGATTTGTTAGGCACTGTTTCATACCCATCTTTTCAAATAAAAAAAATAAATTTATTGAATTTTCGTGTATTTTCATGGTCGTATCAGAACCAAGAAAAGGACCATGATGAAACCAGTCGAAATAATAAAATTCATGAGCTTAGAACAAAAAGGGATTCATTCATACAGGAAATAAAAATAACTCCTATGAGCACGGATCCACACAAGGACACAATAATAATAAATATCTGAAATATATCCAAATTGTTAAAAAGTATAAATGACTGAAACATCATTTCCAAATTGTTGCAGTGTATAAATAACTAATAGACATTTATATCGTGGAGATGATTTAATTTACAGGGGAAAAAATATTGTCTTCCGCAAAAAAGAAAAGATATGTTTGAGTGTTCCTCATTCCATAATAAAGGATCCCAGTTAGGGCCAGGACAAAACATTGTAGCCTGTTAGAAGCATTGTACCCTGTTAGAAACATTGTTTGTTTTTGTTTTTAAGGGTTTTACGGCGCTTGCAACACATTTAGGTTATATCAGCGCCAGTAAAAAGGAAGAAAATGGGATAGTAACAAGTTCTAGAATTACAATTAAAGCACTCAAGAGAAAGTAAGACAAAGGGGAATTGGGAACAAATAGGGATCAGATGTAGATTCCAAGAGCATACCACCAATGTACTTAGTTTGAGATCACCTATAAGTCTAATCCAGACACAAGCACAAAATCCAACAACGAGGAACACACTCAAATGCTTACATTATACATTCAAAATAAAAATAATAATACATAACAGAGAGATGATTTACAAGGAAAAAAATATCATCTCCCAAAACAATAACTATGCATTTGACTGTTTCCCTCCCAGCCAGGACTCCGACCAGGGCCAGGAAAAAACCAAGTAATCTCATTCCAAGACAAAGGCAGAAAACATGTTGGAAAACAAATATAAGGGTATAGAAGACACAGTATGGACCTCCCTGCCCGCTATGGGAGGTCAGGATCCCCACCCAGTTAGAAACATTGTACCCTGTTAGAAACATTGTAGCCTGTTAGAAACATTGTACCTTGTTAGAAACATTGTAGCCTGTTAGAAACATTGTACCTTGTTAGAAACATTGTAGCCTGTTAGAAACATTGTACCTTGTTAGAAACATTGTAGCCTGTTAGAAACATTGTACCTTGTTAGAAACATTGTAGCCTGTTAGAAACATTGTACCCTGTTAGAAACATTGTACCTTGTTAGAAACATTGAACCCTGTTAGAAACATTGCACCCTGTTGGAAACATTGCACCGTGTTGGAAACATTGAATATTGTTTTTAAGAATGGTGTCCATGATAGATTTGATGTTAAAAATGTTCCCAGTGTGAAAGTCAAAGGACATTGAAAATGGTCAGTAAGTAGATGAGTGACAATGGCTGTAAATTTAATTCTATGTCCTCAGTGGTTAGCCTTTGATTTGTGCATTTTACCTTGAATTTCAGGTTAATTCGCCTCGCTCAGACATTGACAACAGGTATTGTAAGAGTGTGAGTATAAAAATGGCACCTCGAAGGCAACACATTCCAATTGAAAAGTAAATTTGTTCCAATATGATCTGCAGGAGGAATAAATCTAATTTTACAAAGCCCAATGACCAAGATCAGAACTCTGATATGCCTTGTAGAAAACGGATTACTGATCTACCTACCCCAAGTGCCATTATTGGAAAAGGCTCTTTATTTCACCTCTTCCTCACAAGACCTTCTCCGTGTTTTCTTTGACCTCCCAACCTTCCTTTTTCCCTGAGGGCTCTATCTAGTTCACGAATGAAAGCTATGACAACAGTGAATACTATCATCAGGTAGAATAAACTTATCCAGATGATATCTCAAACATCATTTAAACTAATCTATAAGGATTTTACTCGTAACAACCAGAGTGTAAATGTTGGCAACAACCAGTCAACCAGGAAAAGGCAACTCCCCATACCTCAAACTAGAACAAAGTTGTCCATTTTGATGACCTTAAGATAAGAGACATTCGCTTAGTTGCAGGTTACCTTCCAACAGCTCACATTTGGGTCTAATTTTATCTTGATGTGTCAGTGTGAGGCATAGTTAGTATTTCAAAAGGTGTGGGAACTCATTCAATGGAACAATAACAACTTAACCCGTCTGGCTCAACCAAGATCTAAGGACAAAGGAAGATCAGCAACTGAATCTCAATACCATTGAGGATCTTCACACATTGCAAACAATTGCTGCGGAATGACAACATTGGTTAGACCTAAAGGACGACCTGGTGGAGGCAGCTGAGGCGTCCCAGTCCGATGACAGAGATGCCAAAAGTCCATAAGTCATATAAGTCATATATAGTATTTAACATTCAAGATCTCAAAACAACAGGTTGTTATTTGACATATTTCAGACATACACCCCACGGCGAATAAAACTAACGTAATTTTTGACTCTTTAGTTTTTGCTTTGATCTTGCTGGATCCCCCGTGCCACCCACTGTGCATCTTCCCCTGTCGCCCATTCCACTCCCCTGATCACAGGCAAATCACTGATAACAGGGAACTTCACCTGTCACAAGTGATTAATTACCTGCACCTTCGTCAGTTGAAACAAGGGGAGGTAATCCAGGTCCGAAAACAAGGGTGATAATATCAAAAACTGCATAAGAAATGCACTCCTTACATCATTTACTACTGGATGCCTATGTGTCACACACGATTTCTTTTCTGATTTTTTAATATTTTAAGTTTCTGTGGTAACTATATATATTTTTGTGAAGTGCCAATTGGATTATAAAGCAGATAAGAATATTTCAAATTAGTGAGTGAAATTGTTCTGTCCACCGTATATCATTGATTAAAATATTTTTAAAACATGTTTTGTCACCATGAGGGTCATATTTTCTTACACCCAAAAATAATACAATAAATTTGCAAATAGTATGTCCAAAAAGTACGCTTAATTCACACGAAATAAAAAAGTTATGATTATTTAAAATCCGGGCAATCCGTTGTGTGAAATAACATTATTATTTTTGGTTGAGTGATTTTATTTTTTTATATTAATTTTATTTGTGGTACTGAAACCATTTTTTTTTGTACTACAGACAAGAATGGAACATTCTCTTGAAACTCATATAACAAAACTAAATAATCTATGTAGACTTTGTGGCAAAAGATGTTTGAACAGACAACAGAGTCGCAAAAAGATTACCATCAGAAATGTGTCTGATTTCAGTAAGGACATTTGTATTATTTGTCGTGTTAATATAGATAAAGACTCTAAAAATGTTCAATCTCCTGCTATATGTAGAACATGTATTACAACTCTAACTAACATTAAACGTAGAGGTAGTGAAGCATCACAGAATCAACTCATAGATAGGATATGTGATAGTGATAAGATTTGGAATTGTTTTGACTCCAGTCTCAGTGAGAGTCAATGCTCATCATGTTCAGCATACAACTCTTTCAACAAAGGAAATAAATTCACAAAAAACAAAATTGACCTTTCAACTGATACTTCTTTTCCTAGAGAGGTTTTTGAACTTTCATCAAATCTGTATGACAATCACAATGCAGAGGACACAGAGTTAGCAAACAACACAAGTTCAGTGACAATTCATTCAAATTTACATCGAGACACAACAAAAAATAGCTCAGATACAGCACATGAATTAAATACACAAATAGCAAATGATGAGGACAATGATGCAGATGTACTTAGGCGTCTTGCAAGACCGATTGCTGGTGAGGACTCAGAAAAAACATTCACGAGAAACAAAAACATGATCTCTGATTCAAGACCAATTTCACCTTTATTTGAAAATGATAATGTTTTCCCCGACCCTGTTGCCAAATCGACGCCCATAAAAAAACAGAAGGACATGTCAACAAGCCCATTCAAGACACCACCATCAAAAAAGCCAATATTAGTTGATAGCACAACATCACCCTTGACCAAAGGCCCTGTCATTGTCGTACCATTACAAGACAAAGATACACCACTGAACAATGAGGAGCTTTTTCTACACACACATTATGCTAAAAGACAAATGAAAGTATCAGGGGACAAAAACACTTTACGATTTAAAATTGGAGGGCAACCCCTTGTATTTCAAAAAGTTATACAGCCACGAAAACCATCAGCTGTCTCCAGTTCTCCACAAAGAAAGAAAAGAGCTAAGGTAATAGAGAATGTGAGGTTGCAAATGAGTGGGATGACGGATGATGATGTTCTGTGTCAGAGGGTTTCTGAATTCAAGAGGATAAAGGGGAAAGGGAAGACGGAATTTGAAAGAATAATGGGGTTTAGAAAAAAATTATCTGTCCAGGAAGCACTAGGAATGAAGGAAAGTATGAATATATCATACCATCAATTCAAGATTCAAAACAGTATTTTAAAATCTTTAAGCGCCACCCATCTTCCACACGAGCATGCAGTTAGGTCACTACAAAAACATTTAACAGGGGACGATATTGTTATAAAAAGGATGTTTTTTGAAGACCCGAAGTCAACAGAACAAGCAGAAATGAATGATGCTTTCATCAAGGACTTATCTGATTTTGTATCACGGATGCTGGAGAAGCACGACAGCAAGGGCTCACTCACATGGCATAATGGCAGTATACCAGAAGATGAGATTTGGATAAAAGTGGGCGGTGACCATGGGAAGGGCAGTTTCAAGATGGCACTTCACATTCTAAATATAATTAAGCCAAATGCCAGGGACAACACCTATATGATATCAATAGCTAAAGTTCACGATACAACACACAATATTAAGATAATCATAGATCATTTAAATCCACAATTTGATGCTCTGAAATCTTTAGAATGGAGAGGCAAGAAAGTTAGACTGTTTATTTTTGGAGACTACTGGTTCTTATCCAAATTGTATGGAATCTCAGGACCCTCTGGTACCTATCCATGTCTCTGGTGCCTTGCCAGCAAAAAGACAATGCAAAGCCAACTACAATGTTTAGCTTCTGAGAAGAGAACTCTTTCGTCCATGAATGACAATTATGAGGAATTTAAAAATAACGGAGAAGAGCTTAGCAAAGCGAGGCAGTATAACAATGTCATCCATTCACCTATGATATCCATTGGTCTAGACCATGTAGCGCCTCCATATCTGCATTTGCTTCTTGGCATTGTCACCAAACATCACAAAAATCTAGAAAATGAACTGAATGCATTTGATGACGAAATCTCTGAGGAAAGAGCTACACTTTCAGGGTTGAAGGAGAAATCTTACTATAGAAAGTATGGCCGGTGTTGGGAAAAGGCTGTTGCATTAAAAACAGATAAAGACTTTGTACGAACATGCCTTGTCATGAGTGATACGAAAGTCGAAAAGAGGAGGTGGGAGAAGCAACTTAAAAAGATAAAGAAAAAATTGCAAGACATGAAAGAATGTAAAGAAAGTATCATCGGACCAGTTAGAAAAGCAATACAAAACGTTTTAGATCAGAATAAAATTGTCAGACAAGCATTTCACGGTGGCCACTTCATTGGCAATCACTGCCACAAATACATAAAGAAAGAAATCTACATAGACCTTACAAAGACAGCTATACATGCAGTTAGTACAAACACCCAAAGAGACACAATAATCACGAAAATAATTCAACTTGAGATCAAATATAATACTTTAAATGACAGCTACAGAGATGTACATAAATTAGTATCCCATTCAAATCCCATGTCATCAGAAGAAATTGAAAAAGCAGAGGAAGCCGTCACAAGGTATTTGCAGAATTACAGAGAAGCATTCCCTCACTCAATTACCCCCAAATTACATATATTGGAAATGCACTGCATTGACTGGTTGAAGCGATATAAGATAGGGTTAGGATTCCATGGAGAGCAAGGTGGTGAACTGCTCCACTCTAGCATAGGGAAGATTGAAAAAAGAGCAGGAGGACTTCGAAGTGAAAAAGCAAAATTGTCTTTCACAATGGAAACATCATTGCTTCAAGTTGAACCAGACGTCAGTAGTCACTTCATAAGGGCCCCGAATAGTAATCCTAAATATTAGAATGATATCACTCCTTTCTGCTTGGTGTTGAAAATAGATGAGAAACTATTATTAAACTGTTTATTTGTTTTCATAATGGTGTTGCTTGCATTGTGCTTAGACATGTTTTTTTTTGTTTGTTTGTTGCTTTAGGTCTCTTCCAACACAATTGAGGTTATATGAGAGACCGCTGAAACAAAAAAACAAGCAATCTAACAAAAATAGTACAAATGCAAATCAAAATCATAACCTAAAGATATCATAAGCTAAATTATAAATAACCAAGAACAAACAGGCAGAAGATTTACAGAAAAAAAAATATCCCCTGTCAAAAATACAATCACAAACCAAAGAAGCAGGATAGGCTAGTAAAGAGAAGAAGAAACGACATCACTATCGGATCGTACACCCATGCGAACATCATAGGTATATGATTCAAGGGTGATGCTCCCATCCAACCACCCGCGTGCTTAGACATGAAACTTCGTTAGTTGTGATGTGTGAAAATAGAAGAGATAGTGATAGAAATATTTCTTAGTAAATATATTACTGACAATGTGATCGGGAATGTGAGAAACCATAGAATTTTTATTATTAATTAATGAAATATGACATCAAGTGAATCTTATTCATAAGGAATAATTGGATATCAGTTTTATAAGACACACACTAACACGTCATCTAATGTGACTGACTAATTTGTGGACAGGATACTGGTGGATTTGATAAGGAGTTACCACAATATCAAGACCTCTCACAGGACTGCCAGGTCTGAACATGCCATAAAACTTACATACACTTTTTCCTCATTCTCTTCTGCTTCTGATTATCCCAAAATTATTTGCCTGTGCGGTGACTTATGCTATTTATTCACATGCTTCTTACCAATTATAGTTATGATCTTGTATTGAATTATATTACAACTCATGGAGAGTGGCGTTGCAAAACCATTAGGTTCATAACCATACAAATGGTATGACAATATTCTTTACATTATGAAGAACAAGAATATATGAATAAGAAAAAGTTACGTCAACGGATTATTGAGCAACGATTATTTGAAAATATCAATAAAATGCAGAATCCAAGAGCAAACATACAGGTAGCAAAAATGCCGATGCCGGTAGCATGATGAGTCATCGACCTGTCACAACTTGATTAATTACCCTCCCACCGGTGGAGCGGAGCGCTGGCTCAAACTAAAAGTTCGAGTTTTAGTCACCGTGACCCACACACATTGACATGTTTGATCAAAACAGACAAAACCAACCACCTTGACATATTTCACACAAACACACACACACACACACACCCACACACATTGACATGTTTGATTATGACAGACAAAACCAACTACCTTGACATATTTCAGACACACACACACACACACACACACATTGACATATTTGATTATGACAGACAAAACCAACTACCTTGACATATTTCAGACACACACACACACACACACACACACACACACACATTGACATGTTTGATTATGGCAGACAAAACCAACCACCTTGACATATTTCAGACACATACACACACACACACAGACACACCTACACACATTGACATGTTTGATTATGGCAGACAAAACCAACCACCAATACAATAATAGTAAATAAATCAACCAATCATTATACAGTACAAAAATGACCAATCAAAAAACTTGAATCAAATCCAGTCCCTGGGTTGCTTCAGCACTTCCATCAATTCTTCCTCCTTGGATCCTAGGCCAGGATTGTGCATGTATTCCCATCTCTGTAATAGATTGAAATAGCAGGAATTAGACTATCAAAAGTAACAACAGAGATGCAGACTAAACATATATACAGTTATACATGAACACTAATGAACACAGCAACAAGAACAAAATAAATGAAATAATTCAAAGACCTATATAATGAAAAGAAAACATTTGATAGTTTAAAAAGCAGTTGATAGTTTAAAAAACATTTCATGAACTAATTCAAAGACCTGTAAAATAAAGAAACAAAAATCAGCAATTAAAAGAATATTATGTCTATTATTTTTTAAAACTTACAAATCGACACAATCTTTTTTCAACCTTAAAAAAATGTACCACGGTTAAATTCTAGATTAGGCACAGATTTGTTTTTAATGGGAAAAGGATTCTTCCAAATTTCAAGCCATTCAATTAAACGTACAGCATTGAGCGGCAGAGACATGAGAATACTTTCATATCTGGCCCCCGGTGTGTACAATCCAAACTTGGTGCCTCTGTCATAGATCAGGTTGAATTCCACGTATCGCCCTCGTCTCAGTAACTGCCATTGTCTGGAGCACGGATTGAACAAAAAAAAAAGTAAATATTCAAGATTTTTAAAAAAATCATACAAGGTAAATGACAGGAATTGATTTTCCAAGAATGCCCGGCTCTCTAAAATCCAGTTTCCTTTAAGATTCAATGAGCTGTGTCTCCCATGAAATTATAATAAGAAAAAGATTTATTATCCAAATTAGCTGTCCTCGAGGCAATTTACCAAATGTGACACTCTTGTCTCCATCTGGTATAATGTCAGAGAAAATCAGAAATTAAAATCATAAGAAATAGAATAGTCACATCTTCCCAATCTGAACACCTCCAACCCCAGCATTTAGTCTGGATTACAGAGACATCCGGACAGTGGAATCACTCTCTATAGTCTACAAATAAAGAAAATTAAAAAATCTGTCCTCAGGTAACAAGTCCGGATAATGGAGACATCCAGATTAGAGAGACATAACTGTATTGGATTTTTTGCACTTAAAAAAAACAACTATAATTTTTCCTCAATAAAGCAATGAATCTTAAACAATATCCCATCACTTTGGCTGTGGATTCAATTTTACAAATCTAAATCACCCAATATAATAATGTTAAAAGATGACAAATCACAAATTGCTTCTTTCTTACCGCTATTCAAAGTCAGAAAAATAAATTGCAGAGGGAGGAATAGAAATACTCGATGTTAGGAGTCACGATCAAACCAGATATTTTTAGTAGGAAATGTACAAACAAGTGTGATGCTGGAGGGAAACTCAATACTCGTGATTCCTTCATTTAAAGAAAATTCATCCAACATTGATGCAACATTTAAGTCATGATTCTTAGATGCTTACTCTACTGTATAAAATAGACGGGCACCCACAAGACTATGGGAAAAAAAGAAAAAAAAGCCCCCCAAAAAGTAGAAGTGCTATCGAAATAAATTGCAATGAATGTATATCGCCATCAGAATTGTCGCTGATGATGTTAATGCGAGAAAAGCCGAAAATGTACACCCCTCCCCTCTCTGCATTGGTCAAATTACATCCCCCCCCCCCCCACTGCCTGCCCCCTTCTATTCTGACCCCCCTCCCCCCTTCTATTGAAGTTTGCCACTAGGGTACCAGCTTGTAGTCTAATTGAAACATCTAAGTCTACTTTCGCATATTTACATGCATTATAGACAAACTCAAATCATAAGGTTATGTATCTATCGTTGTTTTAAAAATAATACATTTTTTGTTGGTTTGAAAGTTTTTTCCACATAACAATGAGACTATAATCAATTTGGATGTCAAATTTGTCAATAAAATATAAGGAAGGTTATGGATGGTACCTTTCAGCATAAGAGTAAGGATCTCTCTTGTGTCTTTGGACAATGGGCAGGAAGGAGGGAACCACTGACTCTGCACAACTCTGTACAAGACCAAAAATAACACTGTCATCAAAATAATAATAAATAAATAGAATCTTATCTTATCAAATTTGACTGTCAGCAATAAAAGGGGGTGGGGGGGGGGGTGTGAGTAGGAACAGCTGGGGGAGGAGGAGGGAGAAGGAAGGGAACATTAAAAGATTCACTCATCTTATCAAATTAAAAAAAAAAAACATTGAATATTTGTAGTGACCTTATAACTAATGTTACAATCATCTTAAAACCTGGACCAGTTAATTCCATAATAAGAAAAATTAATGAATAATAATAAAAAGTTGAGATGCGCAACCAAGTGGTTTTTAAAAACTACACTTTTCGTACTCCATTATGTAAGATGTAATCAGCCTTAGTATTCAACAAGGGATTGTAGATAATCCATCAAATAAATGTCTGTTGTCAAAAAGGATTATTCATGTTGTTTCAATGAGCAAACTGGGGGCAAGTAATTTGGCACAAGTAAAAATATAAAAATGGCTGAGGCAGGGCTCAAATCATGTGTAAACAAAGTTATATTATGTCTATCATTTTTACGATTTGTTTTAGAGCACATCCTTTACAATTATACCATAAAGCTGTGTCTATAATAGTACTGGACAAAGAAGAGATATAAATACAAAAGAAAAAGTAAAAAAATAATTCCATGACATGGATTAAGGTATTTGGGTCTGAAAAATGGATTCATCAGTTCATTAATAACAAAACCATTAAAGCAAACTTATTACCGTGACAAAATCAAAAGCTTTGTCTTGAGTCGGTTCGTCAACATCGTCAAAGAAAATGCCTCCAACTCCTCGTCTCTCTCCTGATAATGGAAATCAACATTGAATGAGATTAGACCTTGTGTCTATTTAAATATTCATGAATGAGTTACCAACGTTATCAAGAGGACAAGATAGAATGATTGCTGATGTCTGCATCCGTATTTAAGTAATAACATTTATTAAGATTTTATCAATGGTTCATCAAAATAACTGAAGCCTTTTACACAGTATATTTTTCTTACAGGGTAACATGTATTTAACATATAGGATACCACCGCATGCAGCCTTTTATGGCAGAGTTTTTGATATAAATCTGCAAAATATTGGTTATGATAAAGCAATATTGTCTCCGACTCAGAATTGTACTCATGCCTAAAAGTTTGCAAGTCTCATCTTAATGCTTAAATTCATGCTGTTATATCATCAGATTTTAATTTAAAAAATAATAACATGGTGCTTAGAGATAGGAGTGTAGCATGACCTATGTAACCTTTTCCTTTTAAAGCATTTGCCACTGACCTCTGTGTACAATGTGGAAGTAGTCGTCACACCATTTCTTGTATTTTGGGTACAGATCTCTGCCATGACTGTCACACGCCTTCTTTAGAGCCGTATGGAATGTCACTATATCCTGAAAGGAGTCCATGGATCAGGGTGGAGAGTTGAAAAAATTACAGCAGAAGATAAAAGGAAAACAATCTAGATGTGATTAAGCATGATGCAGTTGGGTAACCTGATCCTACCCAAAAAATAACACAAAAACAAAAAACAAACAATCAAAAACAAAACACAAACACCCCCCCCCCCCCCCAACACACACAAACAAAAGCAAAGTTTATATCAACCAGTTTTGCTCTATAACCTAGTTTTAAAATTCCTATCTAAGAGGGAAATATCCGACTTTGTCTCTAAAAATAAACCATATACAGTAAAATTACTTTAAACCGAAAGAAGCTAAACCGAAAAATACCTTAAACCGCAAAGAATTTAATAAATTGTACTAGTTTCTTCATTATCTTTGTACTAATTCTTACGATGAACCGAAATACTTCTAAGCAGGACTTTCTTTAAACCGAAACAACTTGAGAGCACCTTCCCTTTTTTTCTCTCTATTTTTCTTCAAAAATTCGGGCAGGAGGCCACACGTAATAATGCCCGGCGATATTAAACAAAGAGCGTAAGTATAAGATGAGGGTGATGGGGGGTGGGGATTAGGTAAACACTTCAATCACTGCCTAGGACTTCATATACTCTATAGATGTCACTGATCACTGCACTTGGGCTTGGCCAACACCACAATCGCACAGACTTGAAAAGGAAGACAGCGGGTGACTGGCAGGCGAAAAATGAGGAAAGAGGGGGAGTTGGGGTGTAGAATCACGCAAGCGAGATATTCTCGCTCGTGTGTTGATGCTTTGGAACTGACTGGATTTTTAACACGACAATTGACATGCCATTTCATTTCCACTTTGTTTAAATGTGTGTGTGTGTGTGGGAGGGGGGGGGGGGGGGGGGGGTTCGATGTATTTAGGCCTTTGAACCTAATGGCTTTTCAACAAAAGAGAGATGTGTAGTAGACAGCTTAGCACTTACACGCCTTTTCACTTTTCATTTCAACTTCACTTCACCTCTGAGTAGCTGCGCATCATTCATTATCAATTATCGCACAAGAACTTTCGATCTTATTTTAGCTTTCATTTTACTAAAAGATGTCTAAAAGAAAGCACTGTGCTTACACGTTGGAGTTTAAAATCAAAATACTACGTGAAGTCGATGAAAAAAAAGTTGATCAAGATGGAGATATAATGTAAAATACACGGCATCCCGAACTCAACTCTTTCAACAATTTTGATTTGAAAACGAAAACCCCCAAAAATATTTTTTAAACACACCCAAAGAACAAAAAATTAAAAAAAAAAAAGAAAAAAAAAATGTTAATGGTTACGAAGACGGCATTTATTCAACAACTCCATTTAACGGGAAACCCATGATGCGATTAAATGAGCAAATTCCTTAAATAGTTACTACCCTTGAAAAACATTGCAAAACGGGAACTTGCTTTAAACCAAAATGTCTTTAAACCGAAATGGTTTAGAAGGTCCCCAAAATTTCGGTTTAAAGTAATTCTACTGTAGATGTATATTGATTCAAACTGTATAAGTGGCAAACCTGGCCAAAGCATTCAACTCAAATACAAATAGACCAGATTTGAATCTAAATGGAATTAGAGACTTTTTTGTCTGATCTCTAGTTGGTAATATTATGTAGCTCGTCTTTGCTAAAAGTCATATTTAAACCTAACAAACAAGAAACAAACAATTCCTGTCTAAAGACTAAACAGAATGCCATCTGTTTTGTTAAGTTTTTAAGGATTTTACAGCGCTTGCAACACATCTAGATCATATCAGCACCAGTAAAAAGGAAGAAAATTGGATAGTAAAAACATTCTAGATGTACAATTAAAAGGACTTGAGGAAAAAGAAAGACAGAGGGGAAATGGTTCAAATAGGGATTGTGTTGTCTTTGTAGTGCCAGTCCATTTGATTCTGTCCTAAGCTCTTAAAATTCAGTCACCGATATAACACAACGTATCAATTTCCAGAATTCAACAAACAATTAACAAACTAGTGATGACTCATCTTTTGTCAATTCAATCAAATCTACTAGAAAACCAATTCTTGGAATCATTTGGAGTCTACACAGGCATGCCTGGTGGTATACAGAACAAGTAAGCTGGATCTCACTGTTAGAAGATTGTAAAGTATGATTGGTTGGGATAGTGCCTGAAACGGTGTAGAAAATATTTGATGAAGGTACTATTGGAATAGTAATTTATTTAAAAAAAAAAAAAGAAGTACAGGCCTCAGATGAGAATGTGCAGCGTCTAATTCATTGTCACGTGGCTGAATAGTCTTCATTTTTCAACCACAAAGTAACATCGCTGTAATGTGTGGCCTTGCCCTTGCTAAACCCAGAGAAATTCTTATCAAAGTAAATTTCTCCCTAATTGAGGTAAAAAAGTTTTTTAAAAAACAAAAAAACAAAAACAAAAATAAAAAAAACAAGCGAAAGATTTTTATATTAAAAACATCATCACCGTTACCTTCTCATCCAGATATGACGGTGTAAGATCAGTGCCTCCACCAAACCACCAGTGTTTGTCACCATTCTCATCCGTTACTTCAAAATAACGGTAGTTGAAATGGACTGTTGGAACATGGGGGTTTTTCTGGAAAAAAAAATTGGTGACGGATGAGCTTCACTATTATGGTAGCTTTTCACTCTTATGTGTCACAAAATAAATGAAAGCTTGTTCTACAAAGAATTTTGTTTTCATTCTAAACAAACTACAGCTTCCATTACAAGAACATTTGCTGTTACTGTACTCTTAGTGAAAACGTTTGGATAGCTGTTATAACCAGGTAAATGGATTTAAAGGCAGGTAGACCATCAAGATTTGCTATATTAAACCTCCTTTATATAAAGATCAATCACTTTTTAAGATTCAAAAGGTAAACATGAAACACTGACATTGTGTGCTGAACGACATTTGGCTTGGATTTTTTTCAAAAACGTGAGAGAAAGTGAACATGTGAATTTGGAACATTATGGGATAGCCCACTTGTCATTACAACTGTTCAAATAATGAGGTAAATGGTTTGAAAACAAAAAATCATGTTATAATCAACGGTAGACATGTGTTTATTTTGTCTGAATAAAGATGAAAATGTTTTTCAACAAGAAAAATACAACAAAAATTGCAATCAAAATTTATGAAAGTCTAGTAAGCTCAAGTTTTTAACCTGAACAATTCAAAATTTGTTACGATTTTTTAAATGGAATAGACTGAATGCAAAGTAAAGTTTAAACAAAAAATAGTCTATATAATGAGTGAAACTGTAAGTACCAAAAATGCCAAGTACACAATAACAAATTTTAAATAACGCCAATTCTATTTTATCCCTTTCATAATCTACAGAATTTCACAAAAATGCTTGCCAAAACTATTTTTTAAATTTACCGGGTGAATTACTGAACTGACTCCAGCGGCAAAGAACTTGAGTGATTCCCCCTTCATTTTCTTCCCTCTGAAAAATGAAATCAGAATGTTAATTCTTAAGAATAAGAATTCTTACAATATTACAATTCTTTTTTTACACTAAAAAATCATATCATTGCCAAATAATAAAATAGAAATTACATACTGGATGTAGAAAAAAGGCAGAAGAAAGGAACAAAATACTGATTATCAATAAATAAAACATAAATTGACATTAAATCTAATTCAAGGCCATCATCTAACAATCCCATTCAATAAATGCAGTCCGCTGTGTCACAATTTCAATATTCACACTAACCGCCAGCTGTAATTCTCTTCCTTTCATTTTTTTTGTTCTATTCATTTTTTAATGTTTTATTTTAATTGGCCCTTGAAAAGTAGTCTTTCAGAGTCATTAGGCCCATGGGGCCACATTTTATCCTGGTTTCTATGTGAAACGGACTATAGCAATTGCTTGCTATCCTTTGGAGAGGATGATAGTCTATCCCAAAGTACTTTCTGCCAGATCTGAAAGAACCAGCTACACAATCACTGCTGGGTGGGCAGGAGGGTCAGAAAAAAACTCGACAGCACCAGGGATTGCTTGGTCCCTTTGCATGTGATGCGAGTGCTCTACTGATTGAGCTACCTGAAAAACCCTATTACTGCTCTTTTAGAAAAAACAAGTGTTGTTAAAGGATTAATATTTGTCTTCTCTCTGCATCCATACTCACAAGTTCTTTCATTATTTTTGTCATTCATATCCAAATCAAGTTGATAGTGTAAGCAGTAAACTGCCTTACCCAAGGTCCTAACATTGGGGACTGAGTCTTACAATCATTATAACTCTTCCAGTCATGGACCATGGTTCACATTGTTTTACTGTAATTCTTCCAAGGCAAAATATTGTATAACTAAGCCACTGATTCTTCGAATGACTTTGAAATGATTTAAACTGAATCTGCACAAAGCTAAGAAAAAAAGTTAAACATTAAAAAAAAAACAAAAAACAAAACAATAACACCTCCCCCTCCCCTCGAAAACCCCCAAACATATTTAGCAAAATATACACTAAACTTGCACAAAGAACTTTACAAGGGGTCCAAAACTGAAAGCATTATTTAAAGTGTAGGATGAGATGTGAGACACACTTACATTTTCTTTTTTCAACCAGGATAATGCTGTTACTGGTCAGGTACTCATTATACACCTGAGTGTGGTGAAAGAATGTGAGTAAAGTCTTTTCCAACTTTGCACTGCCCACAGGGGGATTCGAACCAGGTACCTATGGGTTCAAGTGTCATACCACTAGCTGCACCGTTAATTACCCCCCCTCCCACCCCTAAGAAAAAACAACAATAAAAAACACAAAAACATGGGATACCTGGCTCTCATCTGCTGCACAGCACTGGGTGGTAAGATACCATGGACAACCGAAACACCCACCCCAGCCTTTTCAAAAACGGTCCCATCTTGTAAGACGCATGTGATGCCACCTCCCCCCTGAGAAAACATATAGGATAAACACATTGTTTTTTAGATAACATGGTCATTTTTAAGACAAAATTTTAAGAAATTAGATTTAGTAGTAGTAGTAGTAGAAGTAATAAAAAATTGTAGATGTAGTAGTAGTAGTAGTAGTAGTAGTAGTAGTAGTAGTAGTAGTAGTATTAGTATTAGTAGTAGTAGTAGTAGTAGTAGTAGTAATAATAACAATAATAATAATAATAATAATAATAATAATAACAATAATAATAATAATAATAATAATAATAATAATAATAATAATAATAATAATAATAATAATAATAATAATAATAATCATCATCATCACCACCCTCAACACCATCACCGTCATCATTATTAACATATTCATTTTAAAATCAAAACTTTAACTTGCAAGAAATCAACTCTGGAATAAAACACCACGCATAAAAATGAGGGGTCGACTGATTTCTTGGGATGTGTTTTTTTTTCTTGTATTTTTCTTCCTTGCATTGTCTGGCACCTTTCATACAAACTTGTTCAGTTCTTTGTGTATGAGAATGATTGGCAGGCTGATTCTATTCGGATGGGTTTTTTTTCTTGTATTTACTTTCTGCTTGTTCAGTTCTTTATCTTACACTGGTGCCTGCTCCTTAATTTGATATTCTCATACACACCTTTTCAGATATTTAAAATTAATATTAAAGTAAACGAACAAGAATCAATTACCTCTTTCCTTAACCAACGATCAACTTTGAATTTGGTCCTACTTCCTTCGTCTTCCTCTTCTTTTTGCAAGGCCCTGCAAAATTCTGACTGGATTCTCATTATCATGGCTTCCATTTTAGACTTCATGTCATCTCCATTCTAAAAATAACGAGAGTAGTTTGTAAATAGGATTGATACATTATGCTAACAACAGTTTTAAGTTATGGTATCAGAGGGGGTCCCGAACACAGTTGGTAGAGCACTTGCTTCTCATGGAAAGGGACCGAGATCAATTTCGGATGGTCAAGATTATTTTTTCCTGACCACGCCCCTCAACCCCTTTTCCCTGTAAACCCAGCAGTTATTGGGTAGCTGGTTCTGTTAATTTGATGGAAAGTACTTTGTGATAGACTAGCATCCTATCAAAAGGGTAGCCTGCCTATAGAAACTGGGATAAGAGAGAGAGAGAGAGAGAGAGAGAGAGAGAGAGAGAGAGAAAGAGAGAGAGAGAGAGAGAGAGAGAGAGAGAGAGAGAGAGAGAGAGAGAGAGAGAGAGAGAGCGAGAGAGAGAGAGAAAGAGAGAGAGAGAGAGAAGAGAGAGAGAGAGAGAGAGAGAGAGAGAGAGAGAGAGAGAGAGAGAGAGAGAGAGAGAGAGAGAGAGAGAGAGAGAGAGAGAGAGAGAGGGGAGGACCACAGGCTTTCCCTCTCATAGCTTGTTACAGGAATAATATAATATGGAGTATGATGAAGATGGTGAATGGTGTTATAGGGGAATGGTGAAAAAGGATTGTAACGAAAATATTAGGAAGGTTGTTGTGATGATGATGAAGATGTGATGATGATGATGACGACGATGATGGTGATGATGCCGTTTTTTTTGTTTTAAATTTTTTTTTTTTTTTTACGATAACTACTATGTAACTAGTGTGCATCTTGTGTGAGTGTGTCTATGTCAATATTGTATTGTTATAAATGTGTAACCAAATGACAAATTGCCACTTTTTTTGGGACAATAAAGATATATTATTATTAAACTCCAGCTCCGCAGGCCTAACGACTCTGTAGGAGTACTTTGGTATCAAAACCAGGAAAAAGGAAGACAATGGGATTGTGTTACTTTAATAAAATTAGAGATAATTTGCACATTCAAGTGGTAAAGATAGAAGACAAAGGGGTAAGAGGGGGGGGGGGGGGGGGGTTCAAAAAAGGAGCAGAAGTAGATCCTGGGGCCATTTAATTGTGTCTTATTTAAGACTATTTATAATATTCCTGCCAGGCACAAGCTCGGGAATCAAGCCAAAAGTTTTCAAAATGTCAAAGACTAGCAACAACAATATACGTCCATAAGAGCTAATTTCTTGTAAAATCAAAATTTCACCTTCTCTAGAGGTGTAAAGCGCTTTGATGCCTTTGAAAAAGGCACCATACAAATAAAATTATTAATTTTTTAAAAAGACAAAAAAAAAAGACGCATTTCTGGCAATTATTTTTAGTGGCAAATCGGATGCTCTTGGCATCACTTTGATGATTTACTATAACACTTAAGTCTTTTTCAACATCTTTTGGCATAGGACAGCAATAAAGGACCTTCACCTGTCTCTATCCATGACAAGTGTCTTCAATGAGTTCCAAGTCTTGCATAATTTATTCACTTCAGCCTCTAATAATTCAACTCAAAGTTATCTCCCTTTCAAATATATAACCATCAGTATTGCGTGTCCTACTAAGACAGATTAGGAAGCGATATGTGGCTATGTGGTATGACACTCGCTTTCTGATCAGAAGGTCCTGGGTTCGAGCCTTGATCAGCGCATAATTGAGTTCTTAGAAAAGGGTCTTAACTCACACTCTCCCACCATACTCAGGTGTAAAATGAGTACCTGGCCATTAACAGCGTTGTCTTTGTTGGAAAAATTGTAATATCGCCTAACTGGTATCATGTCACGTCCTACAAGTTATGTGTTGTTGTTGGTCAGGGAATCTTTGTAAATCATTTTGAGCATGTTGAGTTGATATTGCGTTATATACTTGAGCTTTTATATAGCGCAATAACCACTAAACATGCTCAAAGCAATTACAAAGGGTCCCTGACCAACAGCAACACGTAACATGTAGGACAAGACATGATGTCTGTAGGTGACATTACAATTTTTTCCGACAAAGACAACGCTGTTAACAGCCATGTACTCATTTTACACCTGAGTATGGTGAGACATGTGAGTAAAAAGCCTTTTCCAAGGACTCAACTATGCACCGAGAGAGGCTCGAACCCAGGACCTTCCGATCCGAAAGCGAGTGTCTTACCACAAGACCACATATAAAAGCTCAAGTTAAAGTTATCAATCAGCCACTGAGTCACTGACGCTCTTCTTTATATCAAATTATATTTTGTAAAGATTGAAGCTGATCAAACAAACAAACCAACAACTATAATCAAATGAATCAATAAAATCCTCCCCACCTCCTTGAGTACAGTGAGGTCTGTGATTGGCTGGGACATCCACGTGTCTACAGACTCGATGTCGGGTTTCCTGGCACTCTGGTCCAAATCATGAGATAAATTTTATTTAACACTCAAAACATTCATCACAAAAAAAACAAAACAAACAACAAAGGAATTGCATCCATTGATTACTTTACATAGAGACATAAAAGTATTCTTGCATTACTATTATCACCTGTCATCATTATCATTATCATCATTATCAATGATTATCATTACTATCATTATAATTATTATCATCACCATTATTATGTTTTACTGCATTTGTTATTCTCTTTTCTTTTCTATTTTTTTTGGCCAGGTTTTCTTGGATAACTGAATCGAGTAAAATAGCTACAAATTGACACAAGCAATACAACCTCCTATCAAAATGTTCCCTACCTTCCATCCAAAGAGAGATAACTGTAACACAGTTCCTCCTCCTACCAGTTTGAAAACCAGTCTGAAATTTTAAAAAGTTTGAGGAAATAAAATAAATTAATAAATTAATAAATTTCTTTACACAAGAAGTAAATCCTCTCTCAGCTGACACAAGATTGCATTTCTCCTTCCCCTGAGGTGTGAAGCCAAAAGGCACTATATAAATAAAATTATTAATTTAAAAAAAAGAGATATCTGCCCCATTATATCTGTTTCACATGTAAGTCAGCGATAAAGGACCTAAAATCTGTCTGCATATTTAGCACAACTATCAAGACAGTGATTTCCCTATTATGTTAATGACGAAAATAGTAGCGGTGAAAATGAATTGCAACCAATCGCATTCAAAAACAGCATAAGTGGCTTGGCATGAACACCACATTCTAGTGAATCATGAACACCACACTCTAGTGAATCATCTTTTTCTTTTTCTCGTTGATGATGAAGTTATCAATTACCCATCTCAAGCTTCTCAAATCAATGAAGAAAACAAAACAAAAATATGGTCAAACATTCCTAAACAATATTTTAAATACAAAAGTAGGACAATGATAATCCATAAAACTAAAGGATTGAAGCAGTTTAATGCGAAAACAAATAGAAATATGTCAAGCATTTTATGAATTCAAAGAGCAATGGGATGAATATTATTTTAAAAAATAAATAAAGTCAGTCTCATATCTAAACAGAAGTTTGGAATTATCTTATTAGCTTGTCAATGGTCTGGATCTGAAGTAATGTAGTTAGGGACACCAGTTGCCTCCCACATCCTTTCTTCATTCGCCAAGCTACCAATTTATTGTTTGGTAAACAAATTAGCAAGGCTAGAAGCAGTCTAATCCTCTGCCTACACCAATAGCTTGCCATAATAATAATAATCTCATACCTTTTATTCTGTAGCCGAGTTCCAGAATTGGAGGTTCTTGTCGCTCCTATGGCCATAAAAGTTTGGAAACATTTTTGGAAAACTCTTGACATCCTCCTTTCCTTTAGAAAAATTCCTAGAAAAGAAATATATTTGTTACTGTTAAGCTACAAACTAGATGAAAATAAACGGATAATAAATAGATCCCTTAAACCCTTTTCAAACTACAACCAGCCAACAAATAATCAAACTGACAAATAACTCAGCAAGATAACGGATGTCTTTTTGTAAAGATTTCGTTCTCCCTAATTTGAGAAAAAAAAAAAGAGAAATATCAAAGTGCGGTAATTCATATCAGAGTACCATTACCATATTTTTGGAAACTACCTTGAACCACATTCGAGAAAGATTGATCTCTATCTTTAAAATATCAGTATCTTTATCAAAATATTTTTAAAAATGAGATACCGAATCAGAACTAATCACATTTACATGACTGCAAGTTGAGAAACTCGCTTGGGTAAAAAAAAAAAGTAAAGAGGTTCCTAACTCCTAGAGCTAGACGTAAATACACACGATTTCGCAAGGAATGAATCATGAAAATATTTAGGATATAATTTCAAACACAACTTTTGAAATTCATCATTGTCTAGTACCGAATGTTTTTTGATAGAAAACAAATGCATCTTCAAATCTAAACTGCTTTTGACGGTAAGCAGTAAGTTTTTAATTTATTTTTCTGTCCAAACGAATGATTTGTCCTGGTATGGAAGCTAAGTATTGGTAACACCGGCGCACCTCTCTAGTCTGAAAACTTGCTACCACTGCTAGATAGATCATCCAATTTTCTCACCTCACGCCTGCCCCAGATCCCCCCCCCCCCCTCCAAGACTATCTATTTAGTATCAGTGTGGTAATTTTTGAAACACAGTGGCTATTTTTACAGTCCCGTAAAGATGGTTCTCGGGGCTATTTTTACAGTCCCGTAAAGATGGTTCTCGGGGCTATTTTTACAGTCCCGTAAAGATGGTTCTCGGGGCTATTTTTACAGTCCCGTAAAGATGGTTCTCTGGGCTATTTTTACAGTCCCGTAAAGACGGTTCTCATGGCTATTTTTACGGCGTTGATGCGATTCTGTTCAATTATCCGCATAGTTATAGATTATCATCTTTTTGCAGTATTCAGAAAACTTCACATATCATTTCTCCCGATATTTAGATGTACAGATCTAGAGACGGTGAATGAAAGCAAAATTAATTTCATTTAACATATTTAGATCTAAAGCTAAAACTAAAATTAACAAACAATTAATGTAAAGTCAATTCTCTTAGCGATTTTTACGGTTCTGTCATTTTTATTACATATGATTTTTTTGTTTTTTTTTGGATAAGTTATGTTTGCAGTACAGAACAGCCCGTTTTCCATCATCAGTGGGCAGGTTAGGTTGTATGTCTTGATTTTTTTTCTGTCAAACATACATAATATAGATCTATTATCAAACACTGAAAGTATATTTAGTTCCTGCTTGAGTCGGCACCCCTCAAGATATAATACTTTACAGGTTGGCTTTTGTTTACACTTTACCAGTATAACCAGTCAGGAAGGACTAACGGTTTATACAATTTTAAAAGACGTAGACGTCTAACATTCAGGGTGCAGTCTTCTCACGTGAGAGTGGGTTTGAATCCAATTTCAGAAAAGAGGCCGTTCACAAACCAATTGGACACATTTTGACCATAATTTTAGAACCCCCCCCCCCCCCCCAACCATATTGTGGACAAATGACTAACCCCCCCCCCCATGTTGATGTCCATGGTAAAGATGCACATTGCGAAACACCTCATGCTTAAATATTGTTCTTTTGAATAATTTTTTTTTTAAAGAAAGTAAATAATGATGATGATTCTCTACCATGGGCGGTCATGATCCAAAAGAATAGAGGTGCCCAAGACTGATCCTCATTGGGGCGCCGAGGTGAAGAGGGCATTTTACTTTGGTCCCACCATCGCGTTCCTCCTACTCTACCGATTGACCCAGTGTTTGTTCCGACCAGACAAGAGTGGTCGCTGTATTGCTCCTCCCTTCCCAGTTAGGAGGTTGTTTTATTGTTCTCCGCCAAAGCGGTGTTCACCTTGTGGTCAGACCCCTCTGCCTAGGCTTTGAGGTACCACTAGGGAAATAGATTGATAGAGAAAAAGAGAAAGGAAAAAAAAAAGAGATAGAGAGAGAGAGAGAGAGAGAGAGAGAGAGAGAGAGAGAGAGAGAGAGAGAGAGAGAGAGAGAGAGAGAGAGAGAGAAAGAGATAGAAAAAGAAAGAGATTGGGAAAGAATGAAAGAAAGAGAGAGGGAGAGAGAGAGAAAATGAGAGATCGGGAAAGAAAGAAAGAAAGAAAGAAAGGGATAGGGAAAGAATGAAAGAAAGAGTGAGAGAGAGAGAGAGAAACAAAGAAAGAATGTAGAAAGACCGGGAGAGAGAGAGAGAGAGAGAGAGAGAGAGAGAGAGAGAGAGAGAGAGGAGAGAGAGAGAGAGAGAGAGAGGGAGAAATAGAGAAAGAAAGAGATTGGGAAAGAATGAAAGAAAGAAAGAGGGAGAGAGATAGAAAAAAAGAGAAAGTAAAAAGAAAGAGAGAAGAGAGAGAGAGAAGAAGAAAGAAAGAAAGACATAGAGAAAGAATGAAAGAAAGAAAGAAGAGAGAGAGAGAGAGAGAGAGAGAGAGAGAGAGAGAGAGAGAGAGAGAGAGAGAGAGAGAGAGAGAGAGAGGCTGCTAACTAGCCGCACCTGAACGAAGTGAGTGAGAGTTTTAGAGCTAATGGCGTCTACTCAGCCAATCTGTTACTATCTATTTATAAATCTATTACCGCAACGCCGTAAAAATAGCCATCAGAACCGTCTTTACGGCACGGGACTGTAAAAATAGCCCCGAGAACCATCTTTATGGGACTGTAAAAATAGCCCCGAGAACCATCTTTACGGGACTGTAAAAATAGTCACTGCGTTTTTGAAAACTGAAAATTGCAGATAAATATTAAGACTTAGACCTGTCCTCACCACCAGGGCCCAGGGTTAAAACTAAGAACCTAGAGAAGATGGGAAGCTTTTGGATCAATTTCAAATTTAACAAATGATACATAACAGTAACAGTTATTACCCAATACTTATACTTCATAGAAGATAGTAAACTCCCTTGGCAGTACTCTATGAATGTGGCTTTATACTGTGCATGCCCTCTAAATAGAAAGTTTGATTGACAACAACATACGATTGTCACGAACATCCGAACACCGAACAGATGGAAAGTGAAAGTGAAAGTACTTGAAAGTACCTACCGTTTAAGATGACCCATTGAACTTTGAATGATTGACCTTGACATTAATGCAAACCAAGGTTAAAAATCGTCGTAAAGTTGTGTGGGCTTTAAAACGTTAGAAAAAACTGTAGTAACTGAAACGTACATTGCTTTTACACAATCAAACAAAAATAATTTAAGACATTAAAAGCAGTTGGAGGATCATAAACGGGAATGCCTACAGAAGGTATATATTGGAGATGCAGGCCAAGGAATTAAGGGAGGAGCTGAAGAGAAGAAGAGAAGCAGGGGATGATGTGGTCATTTCGAGGAAAAGAGTCATCTTCAGGGAAAAGTTTAGAGAACAAGTAAGAAAGATAGACAGCGATGTTGGAGGAAATGACTGGGACTGGGACGAGGAATGACTACATGGGAAACGTGTCAGTCCAATTGCCCAAAATGTTTCTGAGCAAGGATTCGAACACAACAAGACAATTCAAGAAAGAGACATAGGCCTACTGGTAAATGATGAGGGGCAGCAAGTGAATATGAAAACAACGCAGACAATGTACACGAACGCAGACAATGTGATGAATAAGAGAGAGGAGCTAAAGGCTATGGCAGAAGAAGAAGATCCAGATGTGATAGCGATAACAGAGGCTAAGCCAAAGAATGCAACAGAGCAGAGTTAGGTATTGAGGGATATACTATAATAGCTAGCAGTTATTTCGAAACTTCCGGCAGAGGAGTCTATACTTATTGGTGAGGGAAAACCTCAAGGTTAACCCCATAGAGGAACTCACAGATCACGACTTTAGGGAGAGCGCTTGGTGCTTGATTGGAGTGACTGGACAGAGTCAGATACTAGTAGGGGTGATTTATAGGAGCCCAAATAGTACAGGAGAAAATAATGAGAGAATGTTGAAGATGATAAGGAGGGCGTCACAAAAAAAAAAAAAAAAAAAAAAAGCATTCAGAGATAATTATTATGGGAGACTTCTACATGCTGAACTGGAGTGGAAAGGGATGGACGAACCAAAAGAGGGAAGCCTGGAGGAAAATTTCATAGAAATCATTGAATACCTACAACAGATAATAAAAGAACCCACAAGACAGAGAAAAAAACAAAACAGAAGCCCAACGTATTGGACTTGATATTGATGGAGGAAGAAAATGACATTATCGACCTGAGACTGAGTCACCCACTGGGAAAAAGCGACCATGCGACCATACTCCTAAAACTGAGGGCGACATCTGAGACTGTGGACGACAAACTGACACTCAGATATAGGAAGGCTGATCTAGAGAGTATGAAAGAGGAACTGGGGCACATCAAATGGGAGGAAATACTAATCGAGGACACCGTAGGAAACATCTGGAGTAGATTTACCAGAGTGCTCCACCAATGCTTCGAGAGAAACATCCCGAAAAGCAGAGGGAACCGGGTTGGGAGAAGAAAGCAACCTTGGATGACGCAGGAAGTGAGAGAGGAATTGCGGAAGAAGAAGGCAGTAAATAGTCTTCTAGAAGCAAAACGGAAGAGGATTGGGACAAATTCAAAAGAGTGAGAAACGCAACTACTAAGTAGTCCGACAAGTGCACCAAAAGTATGAGAACAAGACAGCAGAGGAAACGAAAGAAAACCCTAAGGCATTCTGGGGTTATGTAAACAGTAAAATGAAGACAAGACAGGGAACCTGTGACACGAGAAAAGAAGATGGCACCTGGGCATCTGAAGATGAAGATAAGGCAGAGGTGCTAAATCTCTTCTTTGCAAGTGTCTTTACGGTGGAGAACCAGGAAAACTTGCCAGATATTGCAAAAAGAAGTAATATAGATCCTGCACAATGGCCGAATACTGAAGAGAGAGAGAGAGAGAGAGAGAGAGAGAGAGAGAGAGAGAGAGAGAGAGAGAGAGAGAGAGAGAGAGTAATGAAGAGACTACAAAACCTAAAGGAGGTTAAATCACCTGGACCTGACAATCTTCATCCTTACATACTAAAAAACTTGGTAGAGCAGCAAGTAGTACCCCTAACCAAGATATTTAACCAGTCGATGAAAGAAGGAAGACTCAAGGGAGTGGAAAGAAGATAACGTCACAGCCATATTCAAGAAGGGAGACAGAAAAAAATCCAGAAAACTACAGACCAGTGAGCCTGACATCTATCGTCTGCAAGCTCATGGAACAGCTGATTAGAGAAGAAGTAGTTGATCATATGACCAAGAACAAACTATTCAGCAAAGAACAACATGGTTTCATGGCGGGAAGGTCTACAGTAACAAACCTACTTGAAACAATGGATGACTGGACGAGAGACCTGGAATTAGGCAACAATTTAGATGTCATATACCTCGACTTCAGAAAGGCATTTGACAAAGTTCCACACTGGCGCCTAATCAGGAAATTGGAACAGTATCACATTAATGATCAGATACTCAAATGGGTCCGAGATTCCCTCAAGGATAGAAGACAAAAAGAGATAGTGAATGGAACAGCATCAGCGGAGAGACTGGTAACAAGTGGAGTTCCACAAGGAAGTGTACTGGGACCAGTTCTCTTCCTGATTTATATCAACGACCTGCCAGACAATCTATCATCTATGTAAAGTCTTTGCCGATGATACTAAGCTCTACGGAGTAGCTAATATAGAAGAGGAAAGAAACACCTTGCAACAAGATTTGAAAAAGCTTGAAGAATGGTCCGAAACATGGCAGATGGAGTTCTTCTTCTTCTTCTTCTTCTTCTTCTTCTTCTTCTTCTTCTTCTTCTTCTTCTTCTTCTTTCTTCTTCTTCTTCTTCTTCTTCTTCTTCTTCTTCTTCTTCTTCTTCTTCTTTTTCTTCTTCTTCTTTTTCTTCTTCTTCTTCTTCGTCTTGTGGAAACCTCCAATATTGTCGAGGATCGCTCCACCGTTTGTAGGGTTTTACATTGTAAACTTGTTAAAACTCTGCACATAGTACTCATAAAAAAATACATAGATTAAAAAGTCACGTTGTGAACTCTAGCAATCGCGTGAAGGCATGTTGGCAACCGTTTTCAGCCACTTCAGCTGGGAGGCTATTCCATAGTCGGACAGTGGAAGGGAAAAACGAATACATGTGGGCCTCTGTTTTTGATGTTGGGATGGTTACTCTTGCTGTGTGTCCCCTCGTAGTTCTTGTGCCGATATCTTTGATGTCGTTTGGAAGTTTAAGGCACGGATTTTTATAGTAGATTTTGTGGAACAATTTAAGTTTATCTATTTTTCTTCTCTTTTCCAGAGGTTCAAGGCCAATCCGTTGTGTTATTTCAGATGCACTTGAGAAAGGATCGAATATGTTTGTGATGCGTCTTGCTGTTTATCTTTGGATGTTTTCTTAGGTGTCGATGTTTTTCTTTGTATATGGGTTCCAAATTGAGCTGTCATACTCCAAAACTGGTCTAACAATAGTTTTAAAAGCAAGGGTTTGAGTTGAAATTGGGCATCTTTTTAAATTGCGGGTGATGTAAGCACTTGTTTGATTTGCCTTTGAAGCCAGGTGACATATGTGGTCGTTCCATTTGAGGTTTTTAGCAAACTCAATGCCAAGGTATTTTGCTGTCTTTACATGTTCCAGGTTTTGACCATGAAGTTGGTATTCAAATGTAATCGGTGTTTTCTTATTTGTGATGGTCAGAACATTGCACTTTGATACGTTGAATTCAATTTGATTTGTTGTTTCCCATTCTTGTAATTTAGCTAGATCGTCATTTAGTGTTTGGCAGTCGTATGTTGTTCTTATTTGATTATAAAATGCTGTGTCGTCAGCAAAGAGGCGCACTTTTGACCTTATACCTCGTGGAAGATCATTTATATACACTAAAAATAGGATGGGCCCAAGGACTGAGCCCTGAGGTACACCCGATGTCACCATTCCGATAGTGGAGGCCTCGCCGTCTACAAGAACTTGTTGGGTGCGATTGTCCAGAAAAGCTGCAATCCATTGTAAGGTTTTGTTCCTGATACCAACGTCATACAATTTCTGGATTAACCGAGGGTGAGGAACCTTGTCGAAGGCCTTGGCAAAGTCCAGCAGCACTATATCAATTTGACCTCCTTTATCAATAGCATCTGACAGATCAGTTTCATATGAACGGCGCTTCCTCTATCCGTGCTGTTCATCACACAAAATTTTGTTAGTTTCGAGATATTCCGTGATTGAGGATCTCACTATATTATGTTCTAACAGTTTGCAGCAAATGCAAGTCAATGAAATTGGACGGTAGTTTTGAGCCCTGCTTCTATCACCTTTCTTGTAGATGGGTTGGACATGAACGTGCTACCAAACAATTGGTATGTCTCCCGTTTCAAGAGAGAGTTTGAACAAATGTTTGAGGGCAGGTGCAAGTTCGTTACTCAATATCTTTAAGAGACGGGATGGTATTTTGTCTGGGCCACATGCTTTCTTTGGATCTAGAGTGGCGAGGAGTTTTGAAACGCCCTCTACTGTCACATTTATTTCGGCCATAGTGTTGTGATCGTTTTCTTCGCCCTGTGGTTGTTGAGCGAAAATTTTTGTATGAGCTTTTGAAGCAAAAACAGAGCAGAATTGGTTATTAAGCATGTCTGCTTTTTCCTTTGCGTCAGAGTATATATAATACATGATCATGCTCAAGGGGCGCTATACCAACCGAATCGCACCTCCTACTTTTTATAAATTTCCAGAGCTTTCTGTTTGAGTCTTCACTGACAAGTTCAATGTAGACAAATGTGCAGTTCTTCACCTAGGAAGAAAACAACAGAGAAGCAAACTATACAATGAAAGAAAAACCCCTGCAGAAATCCAATGGGGAAAAAGACCTCGGAGCATTTATTGACAGGAAGCTAAACTTCAAGAAGCAAATTCAAGATGTTCAATCTAAGGCTGGTAGAACACTCGGAATAGTGAAAAGAAATTTCAAGAATCTGAAACCAAAACACATGACTACCATCTACAAGACTATGGTTAGATCAAAGCTGGAATATGCCAACTGCATATGGTATCCGAAGTGTGAGGGAGACAAAGACTGTTTGGAAAGAGTGCAAAGGAGAGCAACAAAATGTATCACACACCTGAAAGACAAAGCCTACTGTGAGAGACAGAAAGAATTAAATCTCCCGACCTTAGATTACAGGAGAAGAAGAGGAGATATGATCCAAACATATAAAATAGTAAGGGGAATGGACAGGGTAGAGGTAGGATTTCTTAAACCAAACAAGAACATTCAGACACGAGGAAACAGCAAGAAACCGGAAAAAGAACGTTTTAAGACAAATGAAAGAAGGAACTTTTTTCAGCTAGAATTGTTAATAACTGGAATAAACTGCAAGAAACCACAGTATCAGCAAAAAAATTGAATAAATTCAAAGCAGAGTTGGAGATAAGTAACATCCTAGGAAACAAGTTCAGTTATGAGAATTGGCCCAATCACTATTCATTTATAGATGAGGAGGAGAGAAGGAGACTACACCAAGTCTAAAATCTCTAAACAGAGGTATCCAGGTATCCAGGTAAAAACTATCAGCTCCCATCAATGTGTACATATATAAATAAGTGCAACGTTAGAAAAAAAACTGTAACTGTAAGACATACATTGCTTTTACACATTCAAACAAAAATAATTTAAGACATAAAAACGATCAGCTCCCACCAATGTGTACATATATAAATAAGTGCACGTCGGCTATGTAGTTTTAATGTAGTTTTTTTTTTTTTTTTTTTTTTTTTATGGAACTGTGTTTTCAGGAACTGTGTATTCAGTCCACCGGAAATAAAAATATTAACTTACTTTCTTAGGCCACCTAACATGAGCCGCAAGTCTTGTCCTCCATGATTTTACGCAGCTCCCGGATGTTGTCCATTCCTGTGTCATCTAGCAGACAGTCAATGTATGTTGTTTTCTGCCTGCCTCTGTTTCTGGTTCTTTCAAGTGGTTCCCATAGCACAACACTGCCAATTAGCATACAGGCAAAGAACGGAGAATGGCTGAAGGAAGTTGACAGCTTCAAGTACCTAGGAGGTTGGACCCAAAGCAGTTCCTCTGATATATTTGTCAGGAAAGCATTGGCTTGGAGTGCCTGTCACAAACTCAGGAAAATCTGGAGCTCAAATCTACAGAAGGAAATAAAGAAGAGACTGTTCCTGGCAACGGGAGAGTCAGCTTCTATATGGAGCAGCGACATGCGGACGGCTCCGGACAGCAATTAGTAGGACCCATTCTAAATCCTAAAACAAACCAATCATAGTATTCTACGATGCAATCAAACAAGAATTTATATATGAATATTCGTTTGTCGAAGTGAGTCACAGACGGTTCCAAGAAATAGTGACGTCACTTGTAAGTTTTCTGTACTCATGGAAAGTCAACCAAAGTGTTGAGGGTTTATGGAATACTGTGTTTATGGGTTGCCTTGTGAGAACATCTCTCCAAATGACACAGGTTATGTTTACAATACTAGAATAATGAAATCCAAGACGAAGTATAAATTTTAAAATAATAATTCGATATCGATGTTTTCTTCTTTTGAGTAATAACTGAAAGCGTGTCTGTGTGAGTGTGTGTGTATGTGTGTGTATGTGTGTGTATGTATGTGTGTGTGTGTGTGTGTTAGTGCTCTTAATAGATTATCATACTTGTAACTATAATAAAGATTCTACAGGGATTCAGAACAATAGCGCTCTTCTCCATACCAGCCAAATCAATCCTAAAGCTGTTTTGAGGAAAAGGTTCACCATTATTATTTTTTCATCCATTCATCTCATTTTGTATCATATAATGATAATACCTCATTTATAATATTATGTATGTATTGATTATTTGTGACTTATAAAATAGTTGTTTCTCTCTTAAATATAATTATGTAACTTGTAATTACAAAAGTAATGATTTACAATATTTTATAATTTGCTCCGTCAAATGTAATTTCCCCCTATTACAACGAGGTCAACCAATAACTGATTTAGATGGAATGCTTCTCTACTATCACAAAAAATATTGTGTGTGTGTGTGTGTGTGTGTGTGTGTGTGTTTGAGTGTGTATAGTTAGAAAACACACATAAAGAAAGAATGTCATAAAGGTCTAAAATGCCAAAAGAAAAATTATATTAAATGTTAACTATCACAACTCTATTTGAGATTTTGTATGAAAATTATCTTGCAGTTGGACATGACACATGTAGAAAAAACGCCCTCATCAAATTTTTCAACAATTATTTTTCTGTCTTTGAAATTGTTAAAGTTTTAATCTAATGTTTATGTCTAGGATTATTGTATAAAACAGCTGCCTCTCTTTTCAATACATTTTAAGAGACTGTCTTATTTTACCTAATAATACGGTATATTATTTTGCTAAATGTTCTCTATAAAATCACAGACCACCCTTTATGTTTACCTACCATTGTATGACTATACATATTAATATTAATAAGTTAGTTGCAAAGTCATACATTGAATTTAAATCAAATAAAATTCATGATAGTTAAATATGAAATTTTGGTAGGCATCTTTTAAAAATATTATCAACATCTCTAATAAATTGTACTACCAGTTTAATGATTATTACTCAAATTAATTATAATAGAGCTGCCTCGGTCTAAGATTCATTTTTAAATCGTTATACGTAACTTGTAATCACTTTGTATATAGTTTTGGTGAGTGTTTATAGTGATGTATTCATGATATGCACATATAATCTAATTGTGGGTATAGATATTCCACAAATACTTGTGATACTGTATTTTGTATTGTTTTTGTTTTAAAAAGATCCAATTTTACTCAATACCATCTGGCAGCAGCCTCTTATGGTTCTCACACTACTACGTTATGACGATCGACCCAATCAGCAAAGTCCGGTCCGCACTGGTGCACCGTCGCGAATCCGCCCGGTAGCATCGTCACAACACACCGTTCAACTAGATGCTCTGCCGTCTCGGGTTCTTGCCCACAGCGGGTACATATTGGACAGGTAGAAAGACCCCACCGATGAAGCGCACTTGCCGTAAGGCAGCTCCTCGACCGAAGCCGATTCGCAGCCACCCAATGTCTCCTCTTACTGGTATCAAAGCCTGGCAACTTCTCACCAAGCTTAGAGGAGTGTACGTCCCCGCCCCCACGAGGGATTGAATTCGTCCAAACCGACTTCCATCTCGTATGTGCAGCTCTAGACGTAGTCAGGATTCTGCGTACAAGGGTTATTTCGGCTCGAAACGGGGGCACCGTCCATTATGCGCATCAGAGGGGTATCCCCATTCCCTCTCTCTTTGAGCTTACTCAGCCAGTTTCCCGTAATCGTCTCCTTCCGGACATCGGGGGGCTGGATCGCTGCCATTATCGGGCCCCATTCTCTAGGAGTTGTTGCTAGCGTTCCTGACACTATGTGCATCGACTTGCGAAGTTTTACATCCACCTTCTCAACGTTTCTGCTTCTACCCCACACTGGAGCGCAATACTCCGCGGTGGAATAGCATAGTGCCAGTGCGTACATTCTCAGGAGCGCTTGGCTAGCGCCCCAAGTCGATCCCGCCAGCTTCCTCAGAAGACTATTCCGCTTCTCTATCTTCCGGGCAACTCCTTCGAGATGCACCCGATAGGTAAGGCTGCGATCCAACGTCACCCCTAAATATTTTGGATGCGGCTCATATGGGAGTGGCTGGTCCCCAACTAGGACATTCAGTTTGGGTGTGCCAGGCACTGCATAGGTGAAATGCAGTGGCCACGGTTTTTGAAGTGTTCATCTTCAGGTACCACCTGTCGAAGTAGGATTTGAGTCTGGTGACGTCCTCGCTAAGTACGCTCTCGAGACGGGTCCACACTTTACTCTGAGTAACGAGTGCCCAGTCGTCCGCGTATCCCAGCCTCAGGGAGGAAGTGTTCGGCATATCGCTAATGTAAACGTTAAACAACATTGGCACAAGTACCGACCCCTGAGGAACCCCATTCTTCAATTTCCTTACTTTGCTCGTGGCGTCTCCCAGCGCGACGTGGAATTGCCTTTCCCCTAAGATCGAAGAGAACAACTTCAAGGTCTTTTTGCACCTTATGATTTTTGCAAGTTTGAGCATCAACCCTTCGCACCAGACCGTATCGTACGCCGCTGACGGGTCTATAAAAACAGCACCTGTTTGCTGTTTTCTCTCGAACCCGTGCTCAATATGCTCTGTAAGGGCAATGACCTGCTCCGTGGTGCACCTCCCTTCCCTGAAGCCCGCCTGCTCGGGTGACAGGGCAGCGTCTAGGACCGGCCCCCATCGGTTAATAGAACACGCTCCAACAATTTGTAAAGACAGCTCAGCAGCGATATGGGTCTGTAACTGTCGGCCTCCTTCGCCGGTTTCCCTGGCTTCAGGATGGCAACTATCTTCGCATGCTTCCACACTTGTGGAAGCTTTCCTTTTGCAAGGACGTCGGACATTGCCTCTGCCAGCCAGGCCCGTGCCTTGGGGCCCAGATGTGTCACCATATCGGGATATACACCATCTATCCCTGCTGCTTTGCCGTTCTTCACATCGCTAATGGCTGCATCCACTTCTCGGGGACTGAACGGGGCCGTCCAGGCCGACTCCTCCGCAGGTAACGAGTCCAAAATCATACGGTACGCCTTGCGGACACCGCGCTCAAAAGCCTGATTAGGGACCCGTTTGCTACGGTTCTTAATGTTCTTGGCAATTGTGTCTGCCTCACATTCCGGTGCAGCCTTCGCGTAATTCCGGTCCGGGTCCAATTTCTTTATCAGACGCCAAGCGTGGCGGCTGGAGTGTGTAAAGTCGAGACTTTCCACGGTCTCCTGCCACCGTTGCTTCCTTCCCTCTGCCAGAGACTGAAGTAGCTATCGGCTACGTCCTGGGACTGGGTCTGCTGGTACTCTCGGTACAGCTCTTCCGACTCTGCTGTCCAGCAAGGGGTGTAGAATTTCCGTTTGCCCCGTGGAATAGAACGTTGAACGCTCTTAACCAGTAGCCTGCTAAATCTGGTTATATTCTTGGATTTGGGAGGAATGGCAGGGCAAACCTGCTCGATATAGGAACTGAATTCCTCCCAGTCAGCCTTCCTGAAATTCCATCTGCAAAGTGGGAGAGACTGCACCCTCGGTTTTCACCTGCAGCGATTCACCGTTCGCGCCTTTCGTAACGAGGGTGAGGTCTGGAGTATACTCCTTCTTATGGCGGGTACCCCTGAAGGTACCCTTGGCTGTAGGATCGTACACTAGGTGTAGATCATTACAGTCCATCCATGAGCGGAGTTGTCTTCCTGCCTCGTTGCAGTCTCGGTAGCCCCATTCGTGATGGTGGCTATCAAAGTCTCCCAGACAGATGGAAGGATGGCTGACCACCGGTACCGGTGGTGTAGTCCAAGTCGCTCTAGGTGGTTTGTAGATATTATGCAAACACAGTCCACCTACTACTTCCACGGAAATTCGGTTCACCCCATTGCTGTCCGTTACGCTCTCAATGACCCTTACCTTCGATGGCTCTTTAGCGTAAACGCTAACCCGTCCTCGAAGTGTCCTCGCGTTGGACCACCGTATAGCCTAGGATCTGGAATCGGGAAGATTGTGCGCCTGAGTAATGGGTGGGTCTCCTGTAACTGGAGGATGTCTACGCTATGGGCGGCCAGTAGCTTTCATAAAAGCTCATTTTTCGCCATACTCTGGCTCTCGATAATTAGGGACAATATGTGCGTCAGGTCGCTATCCCCGCCATCGCATTTTCCGATCGGCAGGCCGCGAATCGATTGTGTAGAGGGACGCTTGCTTTTTTCTCGAGCGTGCCGACGACCCTGGCGACACGAACGCGGTAATACGGAGTTATAGTTTACAGCTCGAAGCTCACTAACCAATCGACTTTAACGAACACGTGTTCAATTTTTTCTCGCGTCCTCTCGTCTAATCTCGTCACTCCGGAATAGAAAGAGGAGGTGGAGCTTATATGATATAACGCAATGAAAGTTCTGTCCGATGACGGATGGGGGGATATCACCTCTCCAAAACTTACCTTATTATATGAGATCTTGAGATTCTTATCCAATCATCGATTGCTCGTTTGGCAGTTCGCTTGTGAATAGTTAGGAGACCATCTCTTGATTTATGGGCAGGCGGCTTTGCGTAAAGGCGGTGAGTGTTGTATACATCAAAGAGTACCGCTGACCGATGGGTAAATAGTGGTTGTGTAGCCCAAAAGCCCTGCCGACTCGACTGCAAGGTCTTGTATGTAATAGTTGCGTCACCGGAAAATAAAGAAACTATCATTAAATTTTAAAAAATTGAGCAATATTTTTTTCAAAATCAATCTACTAGAAAAATGTTTTATTTCTAAACCTATTTTTGTGAAACAAAGATAAATGTTCTCCTTTTTGCAAGCTGATTCAAACAATGTGGTTTTCAATTTTATCGTATACGTAATCATTTGGAAGCTACAGAGAAAGGTGTTTTTGTGTAATCCCTTTCACACACACACGCGCACACACACACACACAAACATATACAAACAATACACAAACAATACACATCCCTGGTCATCTATTGCCTATATTATTAATGTTAATATATACATCCCATGCTGATTGTCACTACCCCCCCCCCCACCCCCCAACCATTTCCACCATCCAAGTTCCAGAGGCCTTTTCTCTTTGATTTCGTATCATGGTCTACCCGAAGCCCAACACCTCGATCCTTTGTGGGTCAACCCCCCACCCCTCCCCCCACCTTCCCCCGTAATCAATTTATAATTTTCTCTCTGTATAGAGCGCCACATGCACAATTATATACTATTGAATGACACTGACCCCTTGCCCCTCCCATTATGGGAAAGATATATTTTACAATCGGAAGTAAATTTACTATCATGATGCTATAGCGTTAATCCATTGTTATGATTTGTGCTACAATTAAATTATTTATTAACTAGGCATGGACATTTTTATGATAACGTAGGTATGATGAATGGGTGACAATAACAATGAAAGATTGTGATTACAAATCATTGTGATGAACAACGTGATGACAATGTGATTACAAATCATTGTGATGAACAATAGTGATGGCAATGAAGCATGATTTAAGTCGATGCTATGAAGGTAATTTAATGAATGAAATGAATGAAAATGTAAATGAAATATTGAAATTTCTATTATTAATCATTAATGGGGGTGAAAATTCATAACAACTATAGATAAAGAGAAGCTTTCCCAAATCATGAATGGGTATGGTATATATACATCCAAACGATACTCAATGTTACATTAAGCTGGGACATCATGTCTATAAATATAATTATCGAAATTGTGTGTTCTGATTTGGCATAATTTGCGAGGTAACCAACAGTATGTATAAGAGGTAGTTGGGTTAAATTATACCCTTCTCATGTATTTACACTAATCGAGAAAGTAGGTCGTTGTGAATATCCTCACAGCCTGGTATACGAAAGATACTGAAGGTGTAATTTTGCAAAAATAGACTCCACCTAAGCACTCTACTGTTATTCATTTTGTTATTTCTTATGTACGTGAATGGTTTATGGTCCGTTTCGACCACAAAGTCTTTTAGCAGTAGGTATCTGCTGAATGTCATTAAAGCAAAGACGATGGCCAGTCCTTCACGCTCTATCACAGAGTACCGTGATTCTCTGTCCAATAATTTTCTGCTTGCAAAAAGCAAGGCATTAGAGTTACCTCATGCTCCTGTAATAGTACACCTGCGATGCCCTTATCAGACGCGTCAGTTCTTACAACAATGTGTGATGCATTTAATTGATTAAAGCTCTTCTGACACGCTTCTGCCCAAACCATTTTGTTCGGTGACCTTTTCTTTGTCAGATTTGTTAGTGGTGTCGCGATGAGCGCGAAGTTGTAAATGTATTTCCTGTAAAAATTTAGGAGCCCAAGTACTTTGCGTACTTCTTTTTTGTGTGTCTTAGGTGGTTGCAATGTGCGATTTTTGTTTGTTTTTCTGTCTCAGGTGACCAACGGTATGGCCGAGAAAATCAATTTCGTAAAATGCAATGCTTGTTTTTGACGGTTTTGTTGTTAAAGAATTACGTTTTAATGCTTCAAGCACTAATTCTAAGGTTGTCATGCGATCAGTCCATGAGTTTGAGAAAATACATGCGTCGTCGAAGTATGAGAGTGTGGACGGGATATCTTTTAATAATATACGCATCATTCTTTGGAATGTCGATACGGCTGTCGATAATCCAAAAGGCATACAGTTAAATTCTAACAAACCTTATGGTGATTGAAATGCTGTGTATTTCTTACATGATTTTTTCAGTGGAATTTGCCAATATCCCTTAGAAAGATCACATTTGGTCATGTATTTTGCTTGAGATAAGGCAGCAAATAAATTCTCTTGATTTGGTATTGGTTCTGCATCAAACACCGTGGCTTCATTTAATTTGCGAAAGTCGATACATAGCCTTATCGATCCGTCTTTCTTTTTCACTACTACTGTTGGTGATGAATATGGGCTTGAAGAATATCTAACTATTCCTGTATCTAACATATCATTAACTTCATTTTCAACTTGCTCTCGTGCATGAAATGGAATAGGATAATTTTTCACGTTGATAGGGGTGGATGTGGTTAACTTTATGTCGTGTTCGACTAATGTTGTATATGTCCGGGTGCGTCTGTAAAGACTGACTGGTACTTTTCTAATAATGACCTGATTTCTCGTTTCTTACATTCGTTTAGTTGAGGATTGATTGTGACGTCATCAATTGTTCTATTTTTTGAGTTACCGTGCTGTGGGGTGTGGTGTAGTTCAAAATCATCTCATCGTGTGTGTTTCGATGATTAATCCTACATTTGTAGCTTCAACATGGCTAAATATTGGTTGTGATACTGTGTCTCTATCGAAATATTTTTAGCATGTTTGCATGGAATGTCTTTGTTGTGTTGCTAATTTGAATCTCGTAATTAACTGCTAATACTTCGAATGGTCCTTTCCATGTGGTTAAAAGTTTACTCGAGTCATCGGGTAAAAGTATTTATACTTTGTCACCAATCTCAAATTTTCTTGATTTGTTTTTGCGACCAGAGTATTCTTTGTATTTCTCTGCTTTCTTACTGACGGATTCCTGTGCTAATTTACACGTGTCCTCTGTTCTGTCTTTCAGGTTTCTCACATATTCGTAAGCAAACATCATTTTTTTAGTGTCGTCCTCATTCCCTTTACAAATATCAGCTACTACGTCGATCGGGCCGCGAGGTGATCGTCCATACATCAACTCAAATGGGAAGTAGCCTGCGATTCTTGGGGTATTTCTCTATATGCAAATAGGATTGCTGGTAAATATCTGTCCCAATCATCTGGTTTTTCTGCTGACACTTTTCTTAACATGTTTTTCAGAGTGCCATTGAATCGCTCACAAAGACCATTTGTTGGGGGTGGTAGGGAGTTGTGAATGAGTGTTGGATTCCCATGAGTTTCATGATTTCATGCATCATATGTGATGTAAACTGGGGTCCGTTGTCCGACAGCATCTCATTTGGGATGCCTATTCAAGTAAAAATTGTCATTAATGCTTCACCTATGGGATCCGATGTAGTTGATTTCAGTGCTATCGCTTCTGGCCACCTGGTTGCGTAATCGACTAGTGTTATTATGTGCGTATGGTTTCTATCAGATTTTGTTAAAGGGCCTATCATGTCAATTGCAACTTTTTGAAAAACGTTTTCAATAACTGGGGTTGTCTCTAATGGTAATCTCGGTATCGTGTCACACGATTTTACATACTCTCGGACGTCTTTAGTAATTCCAGGCCATTGAAATTCTCGGATATTCTCTTCAATGTGGAAGAGCTCCCAAGATGTCCAGAAGTTATTGAATCATGCGCTATACCAAGGATTTTGTTTCTGTAAATACTCGGTGTGACCAGCTGTTTAGCCATTTTGTTTCTTTTTCTATGTAACCTGAACAGAATATCTTTTTCAATAAAGTATTCAACTTTTGATTTCGTCCCTTTGTTTGCGATATTGAAATATGATGTTAAAGTCGGGTCCTTTTTCTTTTCTTCAATGAATATGTTCCTGTCAAATTGTTGTGGTTCAAGAGAAATAGTCATTGGCTTCTCTGTTGTCTTAGTCATATTTCTTGTTTTTTGCTAGACAAGCTGTTTCTTGAGTAAATGACCATTCTGTCACATCTGTTGGGTTGTCTTTAAGACCTTTTATATTACCAACAATAACATCAGCGACGGGGTTGGGAAGTATACAGCATTCCACTATTCCTGTATAGTATGGGGTTTCTATGTAGACATTAGCTGTTTCAAAGGTTTCGACCGTGCCATTGAATGTGATGCATTGTACAGTTTTTCCAGTTTTGTCTTCGTCGTTGATCAAAGATGCTTTTATTCCGACTGTACTGCATCCTGTGTCTCTCAATATTTTGCAATCCGTTCCATTAGCTTTGCCTTCACACAAAAAAAATAGCGATCCTGACTTGTGAGTTTGTGTTAAAAGCGACATTCCTTTCACGCAATACACATTTATATTTTCTCATGACATTACTCGTGTCTGATTATTTACACTTGTTTGGAGTGATGCATTTGCAGTTTCTTTTGGATATCTCACGACTTTGTAACATTTGTCTGCTGTGTGGCCTTTCATTACACAATATTTACATTTAATTATAGGTTTGTTGGTTTTTTTATACTCGGTATTATTGCCAGTGCTATTTCTTGTTTTGTTTTGATAGGATCGGCTATGGTCTCTATTGAACTGTTTGTTCCATGGTTTGTTACTATGGTCATCTTGTTTCATTTGCTTGTTCCGAGTGATTGATCTGCTCGTTCTATTTGAGTACTTAACTTTAGGTGTACATGGACTCTGATCAGCGGCAGCGTAGTATGGTTCCTTCAATGTTCTGCTAAGGGGTGTCAATGGATGTGCGCTGTTAAAGTTTTCTGCGTAGATTTTTAATTTGTCCAAGTTTTCTGGCTTTCTTTCTTTAAAGAATGCGACGAAATCTGGGTTGCAAGCTTGATAGATTCGATTCTTAGGCGTTAGATAGTAAAGGCCTGCAAAGTCTTGTTTTACGTTTGCCAACTCAAGCCATCGATTTAAAAATTGAGTAATTCGGTTCACGAATGTATTAAAGTCTTCTCCACTTCTCCGCTGTTCGGACTTCCTTGTTCATTTATTTATGACATGTGTCCAATTAAATTTACCATTCCTGGAACGACAGCCGTTCACACAATTCTTTTACGACTCTACGCATATTAATGAGGAGACTCAATGAGTAGGTCGCCTCTTTGAACCTGCTGTTCGGACTTCCTTGTTCATTTCACACGTACCTGTTTATGACACAATGGTGTTATTAGGAGGAATGGATTAAAAGTGAGGAGAACGTGGGAATTCCTTTCAACATTTAGGACCCGTTGATTTCAAACAATACCGAGTTATAGTTGCTCACCGAACGGACATCGAACGAACGACTTACCGATCACGTGATCAGTTTTTTCTCGCGTCCTCTCGTCTAATCTCGTCACTCCGGAATAGAAAGAGGAGGCGGAGCTTATATGATATAACGCAATGAAAGTTCTGTCCGATGACGGGTGGGGGATATCACCTCTCCAAAACTTACCTTATTATATGAGATCTTGAGATTCTTATCCAATCATCGATTGCTCGTTTGACAGTTCGCTTGTGAACAGTTAGGAGACCATCTCTTGATTTATGGGCAGGCGGCTTTGCTTAAAGGCGGTGAGTGTTGTATACATCAAAGAGTACCGCTGACCGATGGGTAAATAGTGATTGTGTAACCCAAAAGCCCTGCCGACTCGACTGCAAGGTCTTGTATGTAATAGTTGCGTCACCATATCAACGCTCAGGAATTAATTAGTGAGGACTCTCAGTATATATATATTAAAAAAACAAACAACGCTTTTTAATCACACGAGATACATCAGTGTGCTCGTCGCATTGAGAATTGAAAAATGAGATATAAATCAAGAAAACCGACCGGAAAATAAAGAAACTATCATTAAATTTAAAAAATTGAGCACTATTTTTTTCAAAATCAATCTACTAGAAAAACATTTTTATTTCTAAACCTATTTTTGTGAAACAAAGATAAATGTTCTCCTTTTTGCAAGCTGATTCAACAATGTGGTTTTCAAATTTATCGTATACGTAATCATTTGGAAGCTCCCGAGAAAGGTATTTTTGTGTAATCTCTTTCACACACACGCGTGCGCACACACACACACACACAAACACACACACACAAACATATACAAACAATACACATCCCTGGTCATCTATTGCCTATATTATTAATGTTAATATATACATCCCATGCTGATTGTCACTACCCCCCCCCCCCCCCCACCCCCCAACCATTTCCACCATCCAAGTACCAGCGGCCTTTTCTCTTTGATTTCGTATCATGGTCTACCCGAAGCCCAACACCTCGATCGTTTGTGGGTCAACCCCCCCCCCTCCCCCTCCCCCCACCTTCGCCCGTAATCAATTTATAATTTTCTCTCTATATAGAGCGCCACGTGCACAATTATATACTATTGAATGACACTGACCTTGCCCCTCCCCTAACACAAGCCAACAGCAACCCAAGCTATCCTCTATCACGTGACCTTAGATCCGATGCTGCATACCGCTTGAGAGTCTTCACTATCCAGATCTCGTTCATGGTCACGTGAGAAGGCTATTTCCGTTCGGGTACGGCGTTCGGCGTCTCGTTCGACCCGATTTCGTTAAAAGCCTAATGACAGTAGCATGCCAACACGTAGTTAGGTCATTCTATATGTACAACGAGTATATATATATATATATATATATATATATATATATATATATATATATATATATATATATATATATATATATATATATATATATCTCTCTCCCAATCAGAGCAGTATTAAGTGTCGTCAACGACAGAGTGAGTGACAATGATTGGGAACTCACAAAGATAGTGTCTTTTTATAACGCATTTGAACAAATTAACCCCAACCGTCGTCAATGTGAAGAAATAACTGGCGATAGGCATTGATGGATACTGTAAAACTACTACTACTACTTCTACAACTACCATTAATTGAGCTTTATATAGCGCAATATCCACTAAATGTGCTCAAAGCGCTTTACAAGGGGTCCCTGGTCAACAGCAATATTTAACATGTAGGACGGGATATGCCGCCTGTTAGGCGATATTACAATGTTTCGGACAAAGACACCGCTGTTAACGACCAGGTACTCATTTTACACTTGAGTACGATGAGAGCCTTTTCCAAGGACTCAACTATGCGCCGAGCTTGAGGCTCCAACCCAGGACCATCCGATCCGAAAGCGAGTGTGATAGCACTAGACCACATAGCCGCACCATTATTATTATTACTCTACAACCAATATTTCTACTTCTTTAACATAAAACTCAAACATGCATATAGTGTAATATCTACTAAACGTACTCAAAGCGCTGTACAAACTGGCCCATACCCAAGAGCAACACTTAACATGTAGGAGGAGACATGATGCCTTTTAGGCGTTATTACATGTTTTCCACCAAGGTACCTATTTATTTAACGCCTGAGAATTGTGTCTTATTTCGAGAACAAAATCTGAGTAACGAAACGTAATGAGTATAGGATCACCGGCAAAATGTCTGGACTTATCAGGTTCTGAACAATGCAAATAATGTATGATTCGGGCACAGGTTCTCCGTTAATAAAGGAAACAATAAACAATGAAAAGTACAAATAAATCTGAATGGCTAGTACCTTTTCTATCCGCCCCTCCCCTCCCCCAACTCATCTTCTTTTCAAGCATTTTAATCCCACCCCTCCCCCACCCCACCCTTGACAAATACCCTCTCTCTACACACTCTTCAATTAACCAATTAAAATTGACCATAATTTATACGCCCCTCCCAATTAGCTGATAAAATGACAAGTCGTATTGTCCAGCAATCGGGAATCGGCGTAATAACGGTAGGTAAAATAAGCTCCTCCTACTTTGATTCTTGATGAATTTTGTGGAGACGATCAACATTTCATTTTGATGTTACATAGCTATCAACCGACATTCCACATATTAATGAGAAGACACAAACAATGAAACTCACCTCTTTGAGCTTGCTGATCAGTCCCTCTAACAGATGTTGACACATACCTAGTATTAGTAGATACTAGGTGTGAAATGTGAAGGACATGCGAAATTGCGGCATCCGTCCCTTTGATCTAACAATGTCATATATGGTGCAAGAGAAGAACACCCACCCACCTCTCTCTCTCTCTCTCTCTCTCTCTCTCTCTCTCTCTCTCTCTCTCTCTCTCTCTCTGATCAGTCTCTCTAACTGATGATGACAAATACCTGGTATTAGTAGATCCTAGGTGTGAAATGTGAAGAACATGCGAAATTGCGGCATCCGTCCCTTTGATCCTAACAACGTACACAAGTCTATGTCATGTATGGTGCAAGAGAAGAACACCCTCCCCCCCCCCCTTCTCTTTCTCTCTCTCTCTCTCTCTCTCTCTGATCAGTCTCTCTCTCTCTCTCTCTCTCTCTCTCTCTCTCTCTCTCTCTCTCTCTTTCACCGTTGTAGTCGTCGTCATAGTAATGGTAGTAATAGAAGTAGTGACAGTAGAAGTTGTAGTAATAGTAGTAGTAGTAGTAGTAGTAGTAGTAGTAGTAGTAGTAGTAGTAGTAGTAGTAGTAGTAGTAGTAGTAGTAGTAGTAGTAGTAGTAGTAGTAGTAGTAGTAGTAGTAGTAGTAGTAGTAGTAGTAGTAGTAGTAGTAAAAGAAGTATAATAGATTGATAGTTGAATGGATTGATGACCAAGTTGATCGACCATGAAGTTCATACTTTCATCACACCCTCGCAGCATTTTGTTTATTTATTTTTATCTAATTTTTGCTAACAATAACAACGCGTCTGTTCTGTCCCGAAATGCCAATGTTTACTGTTTTCTCATATAATTTTACGCTGCCAGTTTTCTGGAAACCCCGTATATCGTCAGTCTCTCTCTATTCTCGATTCATCCGATAACTGCTGACCATATTCAATTCAATGGCGGCGATTAGCCACTAAAAAGTGGCTGTTGCCCGGTCGCGAGTTTTTTTTTTTTTTTGCACCCGTTTGGGCCATTTTTTGACGTCATCTGAGAATGATCCTCTTCGCCAACTAGCCTGCACTATTTTTAGCATCGCCACAATGGGAAAGCCGTGACAGAGGTCGGACAAGGCCATAGGTCAGCGCGCGCGTTGTTCAAGGTTCAAAGGGGTGTGCAGTTGGCTAGCCTACACTACACACTACACAATGTACGCCTACCGTATTTTTGATTGCTAAGAAGAAGAAGAACGAGAAGAAGATAACATACTTTTTAAAATGTTTGATAATACTATAATACTGTAGTTGAAGTTTGAAATATAAGTTAGCAATAGAAATTAGACCACATTATTGTTGTCTTGAGATGTGTCTGCAATGGTAGCTAGTGTGGATAGATGCAGAGAAAGTACGTTACACAAATCAAGTGCATTGTAGGGTCCATCTCTGTAGGTCTATTACTATATTTAGGTGATAAATGATTGCACAACTGTGATTGGTAAATTTATAACTGCTGCAAAAATACAACAACAACAATTTTTTTTTTTAACGTAGTGTTTTTATGCACCTCCGTTGACGGTGTATCTTTTATGCACCTCCGTCACGATGCGCATTCCACCTAATTTCATCAGCGATATTGTGTTTCTGTATTCGGACATGGCAAAAGTTATATTGTGACATATGTAGGATGTTTTTGTTAATAAATTTATACAAAAATAATAATAAACTAAAAAATCGAAATATAGAACCAGAAAATAGAAGTTGCATTGAAGGTCTTAGAAAGACCTTATTATGTGATGGACAGTTAGGTGGCTCCGTAGCGCAGTGGACAAGCTGTCAGACTTTTTAACATTGAAAGTACTGGGTTCGATTCCCATTGTAAACATATATTTTTTAAAAAGTTTACTTTATTGAGAAAGACATCTTTTTATTTTTTTCAAAATCTTTTTATCGTTTTTAAAAACAATTAATTTTCTAAAATTCTTTATTTATTTAAGATCAGTATTTGTGTGCCATGTCTCTTTTTACCTTTGATTTTTTAAATTATTGTGAATATTCTTTAATTTATTATCATTGTATAAACGTACATCGGTAATCACTAAGCAGCGTGCTAAACTACAATCAAAAATTATTTAAACCTCATGGTCGTATGCAGTAACATTTTCATTAATTAACCATCACCGCCAACGGAGGTGCATAAAAACGGTGCGTTGTAGTAGTAGTAGTAGTAGTAGTAGTAGTAGTAGTAGTAGTAGTAGTAGTAGTAGTAGTAGTAGCAGTAGTAGTAGTAGTAGTAGTAGTAGTAGTAGTAGTAGTAGCAGCAGCAGCAGCAGTAGCTGTAGTGGCAGTTGTTGCAAGTGGAGGTTAGTGGTGGTCAATCCTGGTGTTGAGTCCGCGTGGAGTCAGTGTTCCCAACGACTTGATCAGGTGAGTTTCCCTACGGTTCATATAAACCGCTTGCGTGTCAAAACAACACGTAAAAATAGTACTGTCACGTGATTATTTTTCTCCACGAATCAGCGTGAGACGGTAGACATTTTAAAACCTGCCTGTTCCCAACCTGGTGCAAAAAAAAAAAAAAAACAAAAAAAAAAAAAAAAAAAAAAAACTCGCTGCCCGGTCTGCCTCCAAGTCTGTGGTTTAGCCCGTATAATCACTGGTGGACGGAAAACACAGCTGCGTATTCAGTCCACTGGTGGACGGAAAACACTGTTCCTTTTTTTTTTTTTTGTTTCTCAATTTCCTCTCTTTTTTTCAGGGACAGCAAAGAGTAATACTAATACTCGACATGTACTGAGTAAAGTACACAAATGTAATACTGAAATGATATTAAGTTTAAATAATATCCGTGTATGTAATAAATAATAAATAAATAAATAAATGAAAATACCATTTTTAACGACCAATATGGCATCTTTAGCATAATCTTGACAGATGAACTTTTTGCTCTTTTGGAGGCTGGCTCAAACATATTTTTATCATTGCGTTGACTAGTGGCTATTTCATCTCAGCAGTGGCGTAGGGCCTTAAAGGCTATTAAGGCTAAGCCACATGTCGTCATTGTCTTGAGAATTTGTAAGAATTTAACAAAAAAAAGTCACATTTTTCATTTTCTTTTTCATAAACAATGAAATTCATTTTTGGCCTGGTGTTAAAAACCCCTTACAGAGCCTCAAAACTTGAACCAATCACACCGCTTTGAATTTACAACAGCTCGAGTCGTACTCGTGCCACTGACCAATCAATAAAGTGAGTGGAGCAGGCACTTATGTTGGTAACAACAAGAGATAGAAAAGAGTAGAAAAGTGCCAGAAGACAATAGAGAATAAACATTTTTTTCGCGGCGGTTTGAACCTGCGATCTTATTGGTACGACAACTCCGCCTGGCCGGTGAGAGCGTGACTCTACCGTATGAGCTATCCACGAACCCCAAAAAATTCGTTTCAAACTCAGGTCATTCATTAATAGAGCCTTCTCTCACCGACTACTGGAGATCGCGGGTCCAACACACACACACAACCACGCGGAGTATTTAGCCAGCAGTTAAGCTTAATAGCCAATATTCTCAACACAAACATAATATAACATAGAAACAATTGACATTGCGTATGCTCCAGTATATGGGGTGAATTTTTAATTCAGAAAAGTGAGTGGAGCAGGCACTTATGTTGGTAACAACAAGAGATGAAGTGAGTAGAAAAGTGCAAGAAGACAATAGAGAATAAAAATAGCGGCGGTGATGGAGTTTGAACCTGCGACCTTATTGGTACAACTCCGCCTGGTCGGTGAGAGCGTGACTCTACCGTACGAGCTATCCACGAACCCCAAAAAATTCGTTTCAAACTCAGGTCATTCATTACTAGAGCCTTCTCTCACCGACTACTGGGCCCGTTCTAATGAACGCGGACTAGCGCTTAGTCCCGGACTATCTCTGACTTTAGTAAATGACTAGAAAAAATCGGATTTAATGTGAGCTGACTAAGCTAGTCCCAGACTAAAATCACGTCACCTTCGGACTAAGTTTGGCCAAGATTTAGTCACTTGCTCGAGTCGGACTTGATCGTTTAGTCTCTGACTAGTAACTAAGAAACGGCGTCAACAAAGTCAACAAAGATGGCGGCCAATGTTAGACGACTCGGTTCGCGAGAAAAAAATACATAGAAAAAGAATTATAACGACAAAAGTAATCTGTTGATATTTGTCAATACTAAAGGAAACGGTTTAAAGGTCACAGATCGTCGAAAGCACACATTTTTGTCCGGGAAACTAATAAATCTGATGAAGTTGAGTGACTCAGTGAGTCTGAGCCTGAGATTTCAGCTTCGCTTGGTTCGAAGTTTAGATTTAGATATTTAGAGAATAACAAACACACAACTAGACCTAGCTTATTTTTTAATATGAAAATTATGTTGTTTAGCTAAAACACCCCTACCCCCTTTTATTTTCTTTATTTTTGTGCCAAGCAAAGCAATGGGAAGTTACTCTCGATCACATGACGTGATTCGTATGACTATGACTATGACACTGTCATTGACAGTACTGCCAAAACAACTGTCAACACATGAAAATGGCGGCAGCTGTGCTGTTTCAAATTCGTCAGAGAACACTGATTCAACGGGAGAGGGTGTTTCGGGTCAGACTTAATCCCATCGATTCGTTTAACGACGATGAAATATACGAACATTTCCGTTTTCATCGTGAACACATTTTTATAATTTGTGATCTTGTAAAAGACGACCTTGATCGTCTTCTCTGGAGGAAAGGTTAGTATCTGTATTCATTTTAATTTTAATTCTAATCTCATACTAGACTAATCTTTAAAGAGAAGTTTTCTTATATTCTCATGCATCCAACCCTAAATCGGTGCGGGCAAGACTTCTTCTTCTTCTTCTCCTTCATCTTCACACCTCCTCGTCCTTCATCAACATCATCATGTTCATCTTCTTCTGCCACTTCTTCCTCCTCCTCTTCTTCTTCTCAACTGAACTAGTCAAACTAAGTGTTAGTGTTGGTAGATTTCTCTAATCATCACACACAAACCACTATGACTGTTACTGGTATGACATGGAATGGAAATTTTTTCACCGCTCTCTGGCACTATTGAATTTTGCATTCCCTTAACCAATTTTCGAGCTCTTGTCGGAGATTATTTTCACTGTAATTGTAATATTTTTGAAAGGGAACATTTTTCATTAGCAAAACCAGTTTAGAATTGAAGAAAAAAAAATTGTACAGTTGGACTGACAAATTGCTGAGGAGAATCAATCTTTAAAATAGGATTTTTCACTCGAGGCGATGGGGCAGCGTGGCTCAGCAGTATGGTCTTTGCTTTGTATCCAAAAGGTAATTAGTTTGATCACCCGTTGTACTGTGCGGCCTTGAGCAATCCATCTCGTCCTAGTTCCATTTGCGGCACTGCACTGCGGCTGATGTCTGGGTTATTCCAGTGTTCCCTTGGAATAGACGCTAAAGACAGACAAATTTCCCCATTGGATGAAAAAAGGGAATGTTATCTTTATATGCATATATGCTGGTCTGACATCCGAATGCAATATGGGCCTCGTTTAACATTGTTGCACTGGACATTATTTTGTGTAATTTTTTGAGATTTTCATTATAACAATGAGCTCATGATGTATTGGGTTATCAGACCTGCAAATTAGTGCACGTTGCCTTAAGGCTTAAGGAAAATTAGTTTATTTCATCCCAGCTTAAATGATGAGATTTACCGTTATAATATTATAATAAATGCGAGAGTAAAATACAAACTATGACACTATTTCAATACGAAGCAGAAATCAGAGCCATTCGAAACATTACAAGAAATACAAACAAAAAAAGAAAAGAAAAATATCGGATCGGAAGGTCCTGGGTTCGAGCCTCGTGCTCGGCGCATAGTTGAGTCCTTGGAAAAGACTCTTTACTCACATTCTCTCACCGTACTCAGGTGTAAAATGAGTACCTGGCCGTTAACAGTGTTGTCTTTGTCCGAAAAATTGTAATATCGCCTGACAGGCGTCATGTCCTGTCCTACATGTTAAATGTTGCTGTTGACCAGGGAACTGTTGTAAAGCGCTTTGAGCACATTTAATGGATATTGCGCTATATAAAGCTCAATTTAATTTAGTATGAATCAAGTAAAAATCCTCTCTTGCGGTTATACCAAAGCTGTTAAAAAATCGTAATATGTTGTTTCAAAACTTGTGTCGTGTTTTTAAAATTTCACTTCAAATACACATTACAAAGATGTTGTCGACGGTCAATTTAAATAAAGTATTTCACTGGATAGACTTTAAAAAGTGAAAGTAATACATTCGAGTACAGTTTCCTTGAACTTGAACTCATTCGAATATCCCAAATTTTTTCATTATTATTTTTAGTTGTCATTCCATTCCTTACTTGAACTAATTTCACCTAGCCAATGTAAAAAAGGATTTGATTAATTCAAGGTTTTATTTTAATGCGCCCTGTTATTTCGACCACCGAAAATTTACTGTTACATTGACAGTTACGTTTGTGTACAATATGATACACATGCATACACACAGGCACTCACACACTCCATTGTCATTTCGCATAATTGACACCTCTCTTACTTATTCTTATCACTTCGCCATTCATTCTAATTTCAATGCCACATGCCATGATTTGCTACTAGTTGGCTACGTCATTAAATGAATGATGTGATACAGGAACCTCCCAATAAAGTAAATAATAATTATAAATTTCCCTTTAATAGTCCTCATGCGGAAATTTGTCTTAGGGTTTATTCAATGGGAATACTGGAATAACTCCGGTGTCACCAACAGCACAGCGCTGCAAATTGAGCTAGGGAGAGATGGCTTGTTGATGGCCACATGCCATGGTGTATATTCGAACTAGGTATCTTTTGGGTACGAAGCAAAGACCATACTGGTGAGGCACAAGCGTCAAGTACAATGACATTTTTTTAAAAATTATTAAAATTTAGCTTTACATAGCGCAATATCCACTAAATGTGCTCAAAGCGCTTTACAAGGGGACACTGGTCAACAGCAACATTTAACATGTAGGACGAGACAAGCGCCTGTTAGGCGATATTACAATTTTTCGGACAAAGGCACCTCTGCTAACAGCCAGGTACTCATTTTACACATGAGTACAGTGAGAGAATGTGAGTAAAGAGCCTTTTCCAAGGACTCAACTATGTGCCGAGCGCGAGGCTCGAACCCAGGACCTTCCGATCCGAAAGCGAGTGTCATACCACTAGACCACATCTGCACAAAGACATCATGCTGAAAGTAATCGCATCAAATAGTTCTTCCTTCACTCCTTCAGAGCTGCAAGGCTGGTGTAGCGGGAGTTTATCTATGTTTCTTTAGTGTGAAACAGACAATAGTAATTGCTTGCTACCCCTTGGATAGGACACAGGTTTATTGTAAAGAACTTTCCACCAGATCTAACAAATACAGATTACCCACCCCATCATTCCTGGGTGGTCAGTGGGGTCAAATAAAAATCTCTACTTTGCCCTTAGCATGTAAAGCGAATACCCTAATAATTGAGCTAGAGGGACCAACTTCGCATCAAAGACCTGTTTAGATATCCTTAAATATTTGAAATGAAAAAAAAAATAATTTAATGAATAGCAGTCCTTCAGAGGCATGAAGCCCAAGGAGCCAGGGTTTATCCCGGTTTCTATGGCATGAAACAGACAATAACAATTGCTTGCTACCCTTTGAATAGGAAGGTAGTCTATCACAAAGTACTTTCATGAGATCTGACAGACTTAGCTACAGAAGCACAACCCCTCCGACTATCACTATCTCCCCCCCCCCCCCCCCCTTTCTACCACTTACATTACATCAGAAAAAGGGGCAAGTTGGAACAATGCAATGGTTTATTCCTCTGTTCCCCTCTCCTCTGCCTCCATCCATTCTAACCCCACTACTGGCAGTCACTACCACTACTAAATGCTCTTCAAAACTTGTAATAGTAAAGCACCATCCCAGTGATAAGAAAAGACATCATCAGGCTTCACATAAAAGCTCATTACCCAATCAGTTTTCATCAGGCACAGTTACTCAATCAGTCAGTTGTCACACATCATTCGCTTTATTAGGCATAGGACTATCAACATATTGATCAGTCAGTCACTTGCCTCCCACCCACTAGCCTTTTGTTGAGTCGTCATGGTATGTTACACAAAGTACATGGTTGTTAAAAGGTCACCCAATGACTATTACTCCCCCACCCTCATCCATCTCCATTCCCTGACGCCTGGGTTATTCCATTCTTCCCTTGGAACAGACCCTGAGACACATTTCTCCTATGGGATGAATAAAAGGAATTTTATTATTTTATAAGAGGCCATTGTGCGCGAGCTGTACTGTACGTAAGTTGACTACACTTCCTGATTTAGATTTTATTGCAGGTTTTAATATATGCAAAAATTTTCCTTCTCCCATTTTTAGGTCGTCTCTGATGCAATTTTATAAGTTACAAACTTGGTTCCTAAGTGGCCTGGTTCAGTGCATGATGCAAATTTTTTAGGAAATCTGGGCTATTCTTTGCATTTGAGGATCCACATCGCAGGGCTTTGGATGGTGTGATCCTTGGAGACAGTCGTTATATGTTAAGAAATTGGCTAATGACCCCAATACCAAAACCCCCAAAATAGAGGAGAAGAGGCATTTAACACCGCCCATCGTATCACAAAATGCACGATTGAAAGGTAAGTTTTACCAATCATATAATCCCACCCTCCAGGAAACAATAACATTTTGATAATTTTTGAAATTTAATATTTCAGGTTTATTTTTATATCCACTTTAACAATACAATTTGCAAATGATCAATGAAAATAAAAGAAAATTAACCAAAAAAAATAGTTGTAATCATACTGTCATTGTCATGCTAGTATAAACATTACATTTTTTTTTTTTTTGAAGAACTCAGATTAACCATTATATGTAATTCTTTCCCTTCTAATTGTAATTAAATGACTGAGAAAAAAAAAAAAAAAAAAATAAAAAGAGAGAGAGAGAGAGAGAGAGAGAGAGAGAGAGAGAGAGAGAGAGAGAGAGAGAGAGAGAGAGAGAAGAGAAAGAGAGAGAGAGAGAGAGAGAGAGAGAGAGAGAGAGAGAGAGGTCCATTTAATTTTAATTGGTTTTAAGTGTACATGTACAAGTACAAGCAATTATTGTCATTTCAACAGAGTCATTGGAGTGGTTAAAAGAAGATGGAATTGTCTCCATGACGAGCTCAGAATGACGCCTGACAGAGCCTGCAAGGTTATTTATGTGTTTTTGGCTCCACAACTTTGCTGTTGATGCTGGCCTACCCATGGAAGAAAACAACCGTAATGATGATGATGATGACAGCAATCATAACTTTTCTCCTATTGGGACTCGGGAAGGAGCATCTGAACAGAACGTCTTGCTGCTGGCAAGGCAGCCAGGCTGACTTTGATTAATAGTGCTTTTAGAAATATCGTTGAACCTCTCTAATCAGGAAATAAATATAATCATTAATGTAGTACATCACTCTGCAAGTATACTGTGTGCAGTATTCTTGTTGTGATGAGCTACATAAATGTCATACTGTTTTAATTATTGTTCCAGCTGGTCATATGGAAACACATTTCTATATCATATAACTACAAGTCGCCTATCAGGCATCTAGTACTCTTTGACTATCCCATTTTACTCCTTTTTACTGGCGCTGATGTGTTGCAAGTGCTGTAAAACCCTTAAAAACAAAAACAAACCTGTTTGGCAGGAAGTATTAAAGTGCATTCACTGTAATTTTTTCTGGAATGGGTCTGATGTAAATTGGAAAACTGAACAAGAATTCTCATGCCTGAGTCGGTTATCAAACAGAAAACAAAGGGGCATTAAAATTTTCTTTTTTTAAGGTCATCAAAATCCTGGGTTGAGCAATCAAATTTTAACTGCCCTATTGTCATAAGACAATTACATATTGTAAGACCTTTTGTATAAATCATTATACCAGCCGCTTAGCCAAAGCCCAGGATAGTCCCAAGTCACATTTGTGATAAGGGTCTTAAATCGCCATGCCACTGTACAAGTTTGTGACAATAGGCCAAAATAACAATCTGTATTTATTCCAGAGGATTTGTTCTACCAATAACATAAGGAACAATGGAGTGATTGTAGTAAAAAAAAGGCCTTAAACACTGCATGCATGCGATTTTAAGTAAATTTTAACAAAAACATATCAGCTCTATCAAAAGTACAGATTGAGATAAATACAGGACTAAAACCCCTCTAAATAACAATTAGAAAATCTCAAGAACCATTTTTTAAAAATGGTTTAAGGCAATTCATAAGACAGGTTTTAACTGCGATTTTCTAAGATACTATAGGCCAATTTTTTCTACACTATGGACAAATGTATTGCAACATGTCTCCATGGATTGCTTTAAACCATTTTTAAAATTGACTCAAAATACATGTGATTGAATTAATATTCAAATTCAAGACATTAGAAACCAATTGGGTCATGGATAGAAACTAAATTATGATGTCATTTGTGAACGCTCCCTGCTGTGATTTTCATACATGAATTAATTTCCTATAACTGTCATCTGCATTTTTTGCAGCCGCAAATCAGGGCGATCCGCAAATTTCCCAAATTTGGCAAATCGTGGCAAATTTTGGGAAAATTGGCAAATCGCGTGGCAAATTTTGGGGGAAAAAAAGAAGCGAAAACAAAATAACGAAAAAAAAGTGCGAAACTTGAGAAATGTTGCAGCTTTGCCTGGGCCCAAACCAAGGGAAGCTACTCTCTACGGATAATGATCTCATGCTCGCAGTGTATCTGCATACACTGCAATTCCCAATTTTTGTGATATTCCTCAGCATGAGTCTGATACTGGAATTATACATGTGACCCTATTTTGGAAGTCTGAGGCAGATTATGTTCTAGCTCTCGCTGCATTGGCGTCCCGGTATGCCTTCTCAACATGCTCGTCAGCTGATGTGGAGCGAAGTTTTTCTCTTTACAATCTTGTCTTGTCTTCCAGAAGGCGTAGACTCACAGAAAACAACATCAAAGGACTAGTTTTCCTTTACTACAATAAGTTTATCGATGCCTCTTTTTTTGAGTAGTAAAAGAAAACTAGGCCTTTGATGAGTCTGACTGAAAGTGTACGTTTGTTTGTGTGTATGTGTGTGTGATTGTCTAAAAGTTTGGGCGCATAAATCGCTTTACATTGTGTAAATTAATAAATGTAGCCTCCTTAAATGTAATAAATTGTCTTTTATAAATTTTTTTTTCTGTATCGCGTGTTAATTTTTACTGAAACGCTTAGTTCTCCTCGGCAAATTTTTTGGCAAATTTTGGTCTTTTTGGCAAATTTCTTGGCAAATTTTGGGGGTTTTTTGGGCAAATTTTAGGTCCCAATTTGGCAAAAAATGCAGATGACAGCTATAATATCAAGACATATAAAAAGAATAATTTAATTATAAGTAGTGTAATAATTAATATGCCTCATCTTAAATTTCATGTATTCAATTCTTATGGTATTTTGTTCAACAATGGAGTTGGGTTTTTTTTATAATGGAGTATTTCCGACTGCAGCCATTGATCCACTAATGGATTGTCAGTGATCTGTCATCTCCTCTTGGGGCCAGCTTGTCGTAATCTTTGGCTGATGCCATCTGAGGCATTCCACTCCTCTGGTGTATGGGGAAGAGTTTCTATTGTCAAATCATCTACTACAACTACTGACTCCACCACAGAGCAATCAACAAAACTGATTTCATTAATCTCACTCATATCCATCTGTCTGGCTAGTGTTGAAGCTGTGGAGGAAAAAAATCTTTAGAACATCTTTTTCACTGCATTGAAACAAAACATGATTATATCTGTGAATTATGAAACTGGCCACATTATGAAATCAAGTGGTGCTGAAATCAAAAACGTCATTTCATTTTGAAACTTCTCTGATCCCACATAGTCTTCAGGTCAAAGTCAGAATTTGGAATGATAAAAACTTTTGAACAATGTTATCTCCTTAAGCAACATGAAATGCTGGCCATTTAATTGAGATGATTTTAGAACCACATCCCACTTTTTAAACAAATCCTTATAAACTGTTTGTCAGTGCTTAAAAGTGTTAATATAAATATATTTGAGAAAACAATGGACTCAGCAACAGTATGCATTTTTGTTTTATTTCCTTGTAAATCATCTTTTTGTTTGAGTATTTTTCTCTAAGGGGGAACCAGTATTTTTTTTTACATATGTAATATGTGATAAGTAAGCATTTGAGTGTGTTCCTCTTAATGGGGACCTGTGCTTGTGCCTGGACGACACTTTTAGGTGACTTCAAACTAAGTCCACCGATGGCATGCTCTTGGAATCTACATCCATTCCATATAAGAACCATTCCCTTTTTGTTTTACTTATTAGTGCTTTGAATTGTTAATCTAGAATTGCTTGACTATCCATTTGCATCCTTTTTACTGGTGCTGAAATGACCTAAACATGTCGCAAGCAATTAAAAACAGAAGAGGATTTATAATTCTAGAACATTTTGTTCCTTTTTACTGGCACTGATATGACCTTAATGTGTTGCAAGCGCCGTAAAACCATTAAAAACAAACAAATAAAGAATGTTGATTAAACAAAATCAAACAACCACACTTATGTTATACTTCGTGGTCCCACTGTCACTTCAATGTCCCCCATTTTGACCAACTTGTTAGCCGTGATAGTCCTTTCAGTACTGTTGTCAATGTTAAATACACTGTTAGTGGCTATGTGGTCTTGTGGTATGACACTCGTTTTCGGATCGGAAGGTCCTGGCCTGAGCCTCGCTCGGCGCATAGTTGAGTCCTTGGAAAAGACTCTTTACTCACATTCTCTCACCGTACTCAGGTGTAAAATGAGTACCTGGCCGTTAACAGTGTTGTCTCTGTCCGAAAAATTGTAATATCGCCTAACAGACGTCATGTCCCGTTTCTAAATGTTGCTGTTGGTCAGGGACCCCTTGTAAAGCGCTTTGAGCACGTTTGTGTTTATTGCTATATACAAAAGCTCATTTAAACAAATTTTTCTTTATTCTTTCGGGTGAAATTCTATTAATAATTTAATGACTTTGTAGCAAAAGAATTATGCTTACTGATTATGGTGTAATCTCCAAGATTACAGTCAGATATGTCAATAATAATTCTGGCTGGACTGGGATTCGGAACCAAACTCTCAGTGCCCATTACTGTAAAGAAAATTGTTGATAAATTTGAATTAAATGAAGTATAGAATTCACAAGTTGCACTTCAAGTCCAGATTACCCATTACAAACTTAATGAGGAGGAACACAGTGGTGTTTTTTTTTAAAGGTGAATTGTTATGAAATTATAATGATTTTAATTCTATTTATATCAATTTTAATATGATACGATATCAATTGATTTTTAATGTAAAATTTGCATCATATAATTACCGGTCTCTGGCTCTTTTTTTTTTTTTAACCATGAAATGCATCCAAGTGTAATCTTATCTTCTGATCTTGAGACCCATGAATCCCAGAAATAACAAATCTGCTGGGAATTGAACCCATGACACTTTGATTCATATGCAAGCATGATAACTCGCTGTGCCATTGGCTTGCCCTAAATAAAACACTAAATGAAACAAAATAAATCTTTACAGGACCCAACTCCAAAGTGGAATTTCAATACAATGTTGCATGATGCCACTTTGACGATTTGTGATAAAAAATACATGGCAATCCCTTATGACACAAAAGCTCTTGCTCCATCACTTATTTCAAATTTGAAATATTCATATAATTTTGTCAGCTACTTCAGGATTGATGGTGTAAAGTAAATTTCAAGATTTTAACTACCATTGAATTATTAAATGTGAATAATCTTGTTTTGATACTCGACTTCAGCCTTCATTTATTCTTTTAATGTTTTTAAAATTGAGAAAAAATCAAGAGGGAACGTGTCCCAGAGGCAGTTGTTAGATATGCAATAGAGGTGATATACTTTTGAGACTTAACTACCAAAAGAGGATAGTTATGTTAGAGAAAAATGAATCAGTGCATAGGCAATTGTAAGGATGTCAATATTAGACGATCACAAAAGATGCATGCATACATAGTACAAATTACTTGTTTAAAATATTGTAAGGTACTATTTGTATTCATGTCAGGCAGCCCCAGAGACCAGCGATCACATCGTCCTCCACTGTCCAGTCACTAAACTTGAAGGTGGCTATGAAACCGTCCTTAGGGTGGAGGAAGACTTTAGAAGCTGGGTTGACGAAATAAATTTGGAGGTGTAGCCATATGCTACTACTACTACTTTATTCATGGAATGCCTAGATGACAGCCTTTTACATTTGTATACAGAACAATGTATGGAACTATTATAATTGCAGAAATTTACCTTGAATACCATCAACAATGTTACTACACTCGCCAATAATGACGAGTACCGGTACTTGTTCAGTAAAGATTGAAGAGGGTCCTGGTTTCCCCCTCCAGTCTGCTTTACATAATCAACATGACTTTGGACTATTCTTTTCGTGTCCTTGAATTTTTTTTATAGCTCCATCACTGAACGGTTTTTGAGAATTCCGCATTGACTCTCATTCTGATCTTTTCCCAAACCTGAAAATGAAAAAGGAGAAAAAAATATGTAAATCAACGATTATGTAATGAGATTGTTGAGGACATTCATTTTGCACTGGAATCAGTTCTATTGATTGCTTTTTGTTGCCATAAAATCTTTATTTATTATTATGGTTGTAGCAAACTTTACTTGTATAATTAGTCTGTATCCTTTAAATTATTTGCATAAAAAATGTCATGCTTTTGAGTGTAGATTATTATCAGTCATACCTCTTAAATTGGCATTTTATCATTAAATATTTGTAGGGTCTGACTGGAGAGGGTGAAGATTTATTTCTTGCTTATCAAATGTACTCGGGTAGGTCGCCCTAAATCTGTATGCTTTTCTATACCTCAAATTCCAACAGCTCTAACTGCAATTATTTGACATCTTTTGTTAGTTTGATGTAAATACATATGAGGTATTATCAGTTAACCTTGCTTAAAAACCGAAAATAGATACCAAACCCCCTCACCCCAAATATGTATGCTCATGCCCCAAACCCGTATACGGCTTGCCCTAAACCAGTACAGCATTAAATTAGTCTCCTAATTTTTCAAAATTTCATAATTTTTTTAATATGATAATGTTGTGGTAGAATTTCATTTATAATTAGTTTTTAAAAATATTTTCTAAAAGACAAAAAAAAATAAAAAAATTGAGCATATATAAAGAGCATTATCCTAGCATTTACGTTTGTTGCGGTTATAACTTTTGACGCATTAGCGATTTTCTGTTATTTTTTGCACTGAAAAAAAAAAAAAAAAAGAATAAATAAAGACACAGCTTGGGAATTTTTTTTAAAAAGAAAAAAAACAACCTTTTACTTTTAGAAAGAAGTTTATTTTCACTTCCACTTCATTTCGAATTTTTCTGGTTGACTTGTTCTAAATATTCAAGTGAGTTGAAAGCTTAAAACTTTTGTCATTTTTTGTGGCAACTGACACAGATGCTAGATTTGTATACGGCTAAACATGCTCAAAGCTCTGTAAGGGGCTCCAAGCCAATAGCAACACCGCAATATCACAACTTTTCCCCGACAGAGTCATTACTTTTAATGGCCAATTACTCAATAAGGAGCCTTTTCCAATGACTCGACTTTGAACCACTCAGGGAGGGACTTGAATCTTGGGCCTACGGGTCCAAATGCAAGTGTCATACTACAAGACAACAAAGCCCCACTTAGTAGGGGCAAAGAGGAAGGGTGAAATTTATTGCCTAACCTCCGCACTACACTACATCTATTTATATTGTTTATTGATAAATTATGGGTGCCATGTCGGCTATTATGATGCTTTAAAATTTTCATTGAACATGCCAACCTGTTTTTTTTCATTTTTTTTCCATTAATTTTCTTTTTTTTTTTTTTAGAAACCCGAGACCGGGTTGCCACCTTGCCTGTTCTTGCCAAGTAGGTAGTAAAAGGGTGGATCAGAGAGCAGAGCAGGGAGATAGGAAGTAGATAAACACGAGGTATACAAATACAAAGCAACATTGTGAGTGACAGGGACCTACAGTAGGCACTTGCAAGAATTTTTCAAAATAGTGGCTATGGGTATTAATTTAGCGTAGAAAAATAAAGGGGAGTGAAACATTAACTAGAGTGAAAAAAGTATCGCTCTATCTCCACTGGTTAAAAAGTTATGACCGTTTATGTGGAGGAAAATCTCTATATAGCTTAATAGGAAAAAAATGTGACGAAAGCACAGCATCCCAATGCATAATCAAGTTTAATTCAGAAACAGCTTCAGATACAACTTTGAAATTTTTACATGTGGTAAATCATCTCTGTAATACATTGCAAACAGAAAATGAATTATTTATTGAGAAAGAAAAGTATAGTTTAGAGCTGAGACAGCTGAAATCAAGGAAAAATAGATCACGACATACAAATGAATGACCTATTGGAATTTTGGAAAAGTCAATAATAGAATATTTATTCACATGAAGATAAACCAAATACACCACTGAATCGGCGTCATTTAGTTGTTCACTTTGAACTTTTCAAAATGAAAATAGACCTCATAAAAGCAAAGATATGGACTGACAAATGTTTGAGGTGGTGTATTAGCCTACTCTACAGTCCTACAGATGCCCAGTGTCAGTGACCGTGCTGTAGCCTATTTTTATTTCATTTCATGATAGACCAAATACACCACTGAATCGGCGTCATTTAGTTGTTCACTTTGAACCTTTCATAATGAAAATAGACCTCATAAAAGCAAAGATATGGACTGACAAATGTTTGAGGTGGTGTATTAGCCTACAGTCTACAGTCCTACAGATGCCCAATGTCAGTGACCGTGCTATAGCCTATTTTTATTTCATTTCATTAGTGACAAAGAAAAAATATATGTACTTCTCTTTTTTTTCGCACTGTCACGGAGTGCTGCAATCTCGACATAATTGTATTTTCCAGGAGGGCTGCAGTTTCAGGGTTTGAAAAGTTATAGTTTTTCTCTTGTTGAGCTCCATTTTCGTCAATGAATTTCAAAAGGAAATAGAATCTAAACAAAACGAAAGCGGATGTAGCGCTGATTAAATCTTTTGCGTCAGAAGAACCCAAACAGCAGCACAAAATAACCGATAGAGTCAAGGGATAGGTCAGGACTAGGTCAGGACTAGCCACGCCCATTTCTAGGCTAAAGCCCAGCTAGTCCGAGACTAAATAATGCTCATTGAATCCGATTTTTTTTAGACACTTACTAAGTTTGGGCTAAAGACTAGCTAGTCATTTACTAGACTAGTAAATTACTAAAGTTAGTCCGCGTTCATTAGAACGGGCCCTGGAGACCGCAGGTCCAACACACACACAACCAACGCGAAGTATTTAGCCAGCAGTTAAGCTTAATAGCCAATATTCTCTACACAAACATATAACATAGAAACAATTGAGACATTGAGTATGCTCCCTCCGGTATATGGGGTGAATTTTTAATTCAGAAAAGTGAGTGGAGCAGGCACTTATGTTGGTAACAACAAGAGATGAAGTGAGTAGAAAAGGGCCAGAAGACAATAAAGAATAACATTTTTTTATGGGTAACAGGTACAACACAATTGCAATTAATTAGGTGGCTGCGAGTAAGAAAGCCATAATGACTCAGTTCGAAGTCAAGATGCCTCCTCATGCCACAGTCATAGCACACGGCAAGCGTGAAATGTAATCGCCTAGTTGTACCGTGGGAATACGGCTGGAAGCTTTCTCAACCTTTAAAGCCACACATTGTACTGATTGGTCACAACAAGAGATGAAGTGAGTAGAAAAGTGCCAGAAGACAATAGAGAATAAATTTTTTTTTCGCACCCTTGTCCCTTTTAACTTGAGTGTGAGACTCTATGTGTGTTTATTGATACTTCGAGTGTTTATCTGATTGTGCAGTGTCTGTTTTTATTTATTTTTTTTTTTTTAAAATATTTTAATTAATTGCTATTAAGTGTGACGAATCACGTTGATTACCTGTTGACTATCAGTACCCGTTCTTTGAATAGGGAAAATAAACTTTTGATTAAAAGTCTAGATCCCCATCAGCCAGAAGATTTTGTGCTCACTATTAAAGACGGGAAGCAGAATCGGTCATTTAATAAAGATTGGTATAGTCGTTTTCCTTGGCTTACGGTGAGCATAAGAAGAGTTTATTTTGTTATAATTGTATTTTGTTTGGCGATAACAGCAATACAGAATTGTCTTGGACAAGAAGTGGATTTGCCTATTCGAAAAATTTAACACAGAGAGCATTGAACCGCCAGAAGTCTAATTTACATTTAAATAGCACCACTAGATTGAAAACCCTCGGTACTGTTCACATAGGTGCACAGCAGATTGACAGTGGCTATCGCTTATCCTTAGCCAGGAATAATGAACAAGAACAGACAAATTTTAGGTAAAATAATTGAGTGCATCAAATTTTGTGGAATTCATGAGCTACCGTTAAGAGGCCATGATGAAAGACAATCTTCGTCAAATAGAGGTGTGTTTCTAGACCTTGTTGACTTATTAGCGACTTTTGATGAACAATTATCAACCTCATTTGCAGACAACGACCGTCTGTAGATACACATCAGCGCAAATACAGAATGAAATCTTAGATTGTATTTATGAGGTGTATATTGACGAAATTAAGAAAAGTATTGGCAATACAAATTTTGTTTCTGTTGAAGCTGATGAGACGACCGATGTCTCGTGCCGCTCACAGTTTGTTATCATCCTTCGTTTTATTCAAGATGGAGAACCTGTTGAACGATTTTTTTAATTTGTTGACGTCCAGGACAGGACAGCAATTGGTTTGTCAACTACTCTAAAAGAGGAGCTTCTGCAATTTGACATTAAAAACAAGCTGATTGCACAAACCTATGATGGGGCCTTTGTCATGAGCGGTGCTTCAGGCGGTGTGCAGACATTGATGAGAATTGACTACCCACGGGCCCATTTTGTGAATTGTTATGCGCATCAGACTAATCTTATTCTAAAGAAAGTGAGTAGTGTAGTATCAGAAGCGAGAGTGTTCTTTTCCAATCTCTCGTGATTTTCTACTTTCTTTAATTCATCGACAAAGCGAGCCGATGTACTTAGAAATGTCACAGACCGTTCGCTTCCTCGCACCTGTTAAACAAGGTGGAATTTTCAGTCCCGGGTGCTGAAATATGTTTCTGACAATAGAAGTGCAATTCTAGAGTGTTTGCAGTTTGCAGACAATCATTAACTCTGATATTTGGGATGACACCACAGTTTGTGAAGCAGTCGGCCTCTCATCTCTGCTTCAAGATGATTTTTTTCTTATACTTTTTAGAGTTTTTCAATAAGGTGATTTATCACACTGATATTTTGTTTAAGCAATTCCAGTCAAGAATTACTACTGTCATCGAAGTGAATGACACGCTAACTGCTTTCTGTAATTCAATAAAACGCATTAGAAGCGAGCTTGTAGAAGAACGTTTGTGCTCTGGAAGAAAGCGACGAATAGTTGACGTGAGTGTTCCCTCAAAATAAGTTTGCGATGTACTCCTTGGCCAAATTAAAGATCGTTTTAGTCAGTCAAACTTTTTAGCTTCATTTGCTGTTTTAAACCCTGCTTCCTTTGAAACTCACAAAGAACAGTTTCCCACACAACATATTGATACTTTGGTAGAGAACTATCCCTTTTTGGCCAAGGATGCAGTCAAATGAGCTCAGTGTGATTTATTCAAATGAAACGTTTAGCCCAGAAAGAGTTTCAAGTATAACACAGTTGTACAAAACACCTCGCGAGCACATTCGAGCAAGTCCTAACCACACCAGTTTCGTCATCGGAACCCGAGCGATGTTTCAGTACATTGAAAAGGATAAAAACATTTATTCGAAACTCAATGGGTCAAGAGAGACGAAACGCCTTAGCTGTGCTTTCGATTCATAGCGACATTGTCAGCAAGGATGGAAACTTCAGCAATGACAAAGTGCTTGAAAAGTTTGCTACCTCCAAAGACAGGCGAAGCAATTTCATATACAAAGTCTAAATTCCCCGTTTGCTTGGTGAGTGCTTTTCAAATTGCAATATATTAATACTAGTTACAAAGTCTGAACTGAATGAGTGTATGAATCGTACGAACAGGAGGTATAAATTGCTTCAGTTCCTCTCTCTCTCTCTCTCTCTCTCTCTCTCTCTCTCTCTCTCTCTCTCTCTCTCTCTCTCTCTCTCTCTCTCTCTCATCCATAACTAAAACATCCTATGCGACAAATCTCAAATCCTGCCCCATGCTCCTAAATGACCAGGCTACGCCGCTGATCTCAGGATCATATTATAGATATATCCAAAATCCATCAACGAGACGGTTATGATAATTTGGTACTCTTTCCAAATGGTTTAACAACAAAGTTGAGCAATGTTTCCTCTATGCCTTCATTTCATTGGTCAACAGACGACAATTCTACCTTACAAAAATATTTGGATATGGCTTAAACCAAATGTTTGGCAAAGGATTGCCACGACTCATCCACGAGACAACTTAGTCTCAAAACTGACTGTGAATCGTACATCATCAATAGGAACAAGATCTCTGACAATCGAAACAACCCTCTAAGACTATAAGTGAGTGTTGTACGTGCCTGCTTCATCCTTGATGTTTTGTCTTGTGACTCCGTGCATCGAAGATCATCGCACCTGTAAGTGTGGTGAGAACAAATGGATGTTTTAAAGAGGTCACACTTGGACTTTCCTACCAACCGACGTATGGGGTTAGTGCAACATTGTTGTTATGGACAGTATTTTGCGTCATTTTTTTTAGATTTCCGTTAAAACATTTGAGCCCATAAGGAATTGGGTTATCAGGCCCGCAAATAAGTGCACGTCGCTACCAACAATTTGACAACGATTCCTTTCCAATAAATACTATTTTTCCTATAAAATTTCAGATGGTTTCTATCCTTCCAGATAAAAAAAAATTAATTACCGAACGCATAGTGAATCGATTATTTGTGCCACCCCCCCCCCCCCCCCCCCCCCATCCCCATAGACGCCAAATTGCTGTGCTGAACTAATATTCTTCCTACGGAGTGACTATTCGTCAGTACTGACCCCCAGACGCTAGCATCTGGGGGTCAGTACTGACGAACAGGCACCAGCGTCTGGGGGTCAGCACTGACTAATAGGTACTGGTCAGGGTTGCCAGATTATTTTTCAACAAAATGCCAGGGGAAGACTCAAAAAATGCCAAAACACTCAAAAAAATGCCAAAGTCTGTTGACTCCCACCCCCACTAAGAAAACTACTCACTTTTGATAGACAATTTACTATCATATCCTGGTGGCTTGCGTGTTTTCTTTTCTTTTTTTTTTTTTGAATTATACTGAATTTCCTGTTGGGGTAATGAAATAATTAAGAAAAGGTGTCATTTGAAGTATAATATACAAGAAAAGAAAATGCCAAATGAAAATGCCAAATGCCAAATGATTTTTCTAATGCCAAACGGTTTTCAAAAATGCCAGATTTTTGGAATCTGGCATTTAAAATGCCAAACTGGCAACCCTGGTACTGGTATCTATTGGTCAGTTCTGGCGCCTGTACTGACGGTGCCAAAATTATGGAAAAATGCCATTTTTTGAAATAACTTGCTCTACGACAAATAAATCCGCATTTCCTGTCCCATACTAGTCGCAAGGAAGTCCCTTGGTTTCACCTTTTTTTTATCGGTTTACGTGAGATTTGTTTAATAAATTTATCAATTAATTAAACAAATGATATTGTTCAATCCTGAGAAAAATACCAAATTTGATGTTGAAACGCCAAACTGGCAACCTTATATTTCGGTTCCTCCAACGCGCATGCTCACTGATGCGTGACGTCAGAACTGAAAGTGAAGCTCTTTCATTGTCTCGTCTTTTTTCATTCCGTCATTTGAAATTCGGCTTGCTCGAATCTCACTGAGACAGGAGAAAGCTACAAATTATGGAACTCGCTGTCGGCAACAAATTTGCCTCCTTGAAGGCTTTAACTGATGCCATCAAAAGGCATGAGGAGGAAAGTAATGTTCTTTTTATAAAGAAAGAAGCAATCGAACTCGGTACCTTTCGGGTACGAAGCAAAGACCGTAGCGCTGAGCCACGCTGCCCCCCCCTCCCCCCCCCCCCCAAAAAAAAATGGAATTATCTATTCGTTATCAGGTTTCTCCTCCTTTCCGTTATTATTATTATTATTTTTTTTTGCATGACAAAAAACAAAAACAAAACAAATACATTTTTTTAAAAACCTCATCAATAGAATGGACAATGTATTATAAAAGAATCGTAACAAGAAATATTATATTATAACACGTTTCCTCTATTTTTCTTTAATTTAAGCAATAACGAAAATATACGAAAAAAAAAAAGAAAAACAAAAACACATACACACAAAGACAACATAAAATAAAAAAGAATCGTATGGTGGCTTGAAACGACAGTCATACCGTTGCCCCAACGGCATCTAACCGTAGCCATCGTTATGTTATAGCCTGATACTGAAATCCAAAAGGACCGGCAGTTTGACGTCATTATTTGGTTTTTGCACCGGTTAGTGAGTTGTTAGTAGAGCTCAAGGAAACAAGTTATTTCGTTGGTTGAACTACTGAATACGACTCACGATTTGTTTTCTTTTATGGCAAAAGACTGGCAGTTTGACGTCATTTTTTGGTAAGTATCAGGCCATAACTTTACGAAGGCCACGATCTAACGCGTTAGACATCAAATTTATCTAAGTGACCACGTGTTGCTTAGTGTCATCGGATAAGTTGGCCTTGAAAGCCTGGGATTTTAATTGTTTTTTTTTTTTTTTTTTTACTTTAGGAAGTGACGAATGCGTGCGAAGAGGTCTTTGTCTGCACTGACGAACAGGCCCGATGTTCGTCAGTGCTGATTAATGGCGGGCGGTGGCACAGACCGAAGAGAGGCTGTCTGTGGGCGGCGGCACCTGTTGTTCAATACTGACCAATAACACCAGGTTATTGGTCAGTGCTGACCCCCAGGCGCTGGCGCCTGTTCGTCAGCACTGACACGCAGGTACTAGCGTCTGGGGGTCAGTACTGACCAATAGCCCTAGCCTTCTTCCTATAACTTCCATTTACACTAATTGCAATAACATTGCAAATACATCAATATTGCGCGTAGTCCGTCGCCTAATTATTTATAGGAGAATTTCGGTATAATTTTATCTCTCAACCGATTGAGCCACCAAAGCGATAAGTGTATGAAAACAGGACTAAAAAAAAGTTATAAATAAATAAATTACTAAAAATCAAAGAAACAAATATCAATTGTAGTAAAACCAATTAAACAAAAACCAAACCAAACCATAAACACACAAACAACCAAAAATAAAAATGAAAATAAAATAAAAATCAAAAGACAAAAACATAACAGATAATAATAGGGGCATAATTTTCACGTTATTAGACGAACGAAGATGATGCGCTGAACCGAGATGCATGGTGATGTGGCATTCATTATGGCAACCCTGCAAACTGCAGGAAAAGCTGAAAGAAGTAGACGAACGGATATTTCCGTTGTTTACCTGTGGGATTTCCCTATAGAAGAGTAAAGGAAGGTGCCCCATATGTAAACAATAACATTTGACGTCAAACGTGACCCAGATTTTTTTTATAAATGACCCGAACTATGCTGCAGTTGACCTTTAGTAATGTCATGCGCATCCAACCAACTTTTTGTTTACATGTTGCTAAGGCAGCAAACTGAAGCTGGTCGTGAATAAATTCCAGCTGTTTACTCCGAGCCTGAGATAGCTAGGGAGGCCACGATCATATTATTTATAGCCCAAATGCTCCTTTTATTTTGTAGGAAAACCATAATCATGGTTCCCCCTCTTCCCGTAAACAAAACCATATCTATGTTCAGGGAAACTAAGATTGTTGCTTGTTTTTGGTTAAGGTGGACCGTACTTTTTTTTTTTTTTTTACAGCGTATCAAATGATCAAAGTCAAAGCATACGGTCAATGCAATGAAGAGAGTAAATTCGAATCTATCTCCTATCTCTTCGCTCAGATGACCATTTTGAACAGAAGACTACTACTACGTACTTCTACTATAACTGCACTACCACTACTGTATTATAACCACTGATACCACAAAACTAGACTGAACTAACGGACCGTATGGCTCAGCGGTACGGTTTTCGTCTTGTCACAAAAGTCGAGCAATGCCAATGCTAAGTGTGATCAGTAATAGGATGGATGACTAATCGTGAAAAATTGTGGTCCCCGCGTTGTTTCCCTGGCTAAGGCACTTTACCGCTTACCCCACTCGATTGAATGAGTATCTGGCTACAGAAATGACGGGTAGTGACAGGTTTAGTACACAAGGGTCGCTTAACAGGCTGTATGACAAAGAAATATGGTTCCATACGGCTTGTTGAAGTGGGGGGGGGGGGGATAAATATGAAACACTGTGAAGCGCATTGCTCACGGCTATCTGAATCTGTTGAAATGCGCTGTATAAATATTCATATTTATGTACTTGGTCCAACTGTTACTATTTCTACTACTAGACCTCTACTACTAATATCATTATTAATAACAATAATAATAATAATAATAATAATAATAATAATAATAATAATAATAATAATAATAATAATAATAATAATAATAATAGTTATTATTATTGTTGTTGTCAATATCATCGTTTAATGGTAAAAGTGTTAAAGATACTTGCAAAATGTTGGTGTTGTGTGTGTTGTAGCAATCGGCCTCCAGCGACGCAACTCTGTCTACAAGAGACGCACAAGACCGTGGCACTAAACATCCCTGGCATGCATTTAGTCATACAACATGAAAGCAACATTCACGGTAGCGTTAACTACATCAAAGTCAAAGACAAATCAATAGTGACATACAACCAGGACATGACAGTAAGTGAGGTGGAAATTCTCAGAATTGAAGGCAGACACTTCAATGTGATATCTGTCAACAAACCTCCACCAACGCCATTCAAGTGGCCAGTTACATCCACCACTAGTGAGAAACCAATGATTGTGATAGGTGACTTTAACAGCCACAGCACCAAATGGGGATACAATGAGAACAACGAAGATGTAGATACTGTTGAGGAATGGGCTGACCAATATAATCTGACACTCTTCTATGACGCATGAATCATCCTTTTCAAGCGCTCGCTGGAGAACAGGTTACAACCCAGACCCTGCATTTGTGTCTTCCAGCCATGTCAAAAACTGTCGGCAACCCCATACCAAAATCACAATCCGGACCAATCGCCATTGAGGTAGGATCAGTCATCTCTACGAGAACAAACAAATTACATGAACTGTGTTCGTGGACCTGGCAGCTGCCTATGACACAGTAAATCACAGGAAACTGCTCCTAAAGGTTGCAAGGGTAACTCGTAACACAAAAATAGTTGCAATAATAAAATCCCTTATGTCAAACCATCACTTTTTTGTGGAAATGGATGGGAAGAAAAGCAGATCACAAAAGAACGGACTCCCTCAAGGATCGGTAATTGCACCTATCCTTTTCAACGTTTATACCAATGACCAACCTCAGTTCGAGAACATCCAGGGGTTTCTATATGCTGATGATCTGTGTCTCGCGTCCCAGGCCTCTGATTTCAAGACCATTGAGGAGAGACTAACGGATGTCCTGGAGCCACTCTCTGAGCCCACATTTAAAGAACTCACAAAATGCTAACCCAGGAAAAACTCAAGAGTGTGCTTTCCATATAAAGAGCCGCCAAGTCTAAAGAAAACAGGAAACTGAACATCTCCTGGAATGGGGACATATTGGAGAACAACACATTCCCCGTGTACCTCGGTGTTACCGTAAACCGCACAATGTCCTTTTCTCAGAACGCAAAGAAAACAAAAGCAAAGGTGGCCAAAAGAAACAACTTCCTAAGAAAAGAGAAGAAAAACTTACACGGGGAGCAGATCAGAAAACAGTCAGGACAACCATACTAGCCCTCTGCTATTCAACAGCCGAAAAGGTCTCACCAGTCTGAGTAAGATCCTGCCATGTCAAAATAACACCTGCCGGATCATTAGAGTAACTTGAAACCGACTGCAGTTCCAGTCCTCCATCGGCTGGCTGGCATTGCACCTCCCCACATTCGAAGAGCCACTGCTTCCAAAGCCCAGAAATATAAACAGAAAATGGACCCAAGGCACCCCCAACATGACCACAGCCCAATAAAAAGTAGACTGAAGTCGAGAAAGAGCTTCATGACGGAAGAAAGCATCAACCCTGACCATGCAGCTGTATACAGGATTTCCACACAGAGTGGGACAATCATGCAAATGAAGCTGTTGGAGATCCGAGAGAAGAACTGTCCTACGGAACCGAGCTCCCCAGGAATGAATTGGTAACACTGAACACAGCACGGGCAAAACTTGTGAGAACAACTGGTGGCATGAAAAAGTGGGGCTGGCTGAGACTAGCTTGTGTACATGTGAATGCCCAGAGCAGACATCCTTAGAGAATGCCAGGATGGGCTCAGCTGCACTGACCATGACCTAAGAGTCTGCTCCCCAATGCTGTGGAGTGAGTTTGGTGTTGGTGCGACAAGCTATGATGATGATGACTTGCAAAATTAATAAGTCTTACACCTGGCAACATATAAAAAAAAAAGTAAGATGACAAAGATTAAGATTAGAATGTTAGGATGATGATCTTTTTAATATCAAAATACTTTTGTAACCCGGCATTGCTAACTTTCATGTGTAACCCAGAATGAAAAGTTATTACAAAAGACGAATGCAAGATATTTAGATAAATTGCTAGTCTATCATTGTGGTAGACGTAAATGTATTAAACTTACATATCCAATAACCTGTAGGTTAACAGAGAAGGAAGGGCGCACAAGTTCATTGTAATTTGAAATTGAGGAGTTGGAGTTGGAACAAAGTTGATTTGCATTGAGTCAGAATTCAATCAAGTCTTAGATTGAAGAAAAAAGCCCAAAGAATCTTTCTTTAAAACAAGAAACAAAAAAAAAAACCCCCAAAAAACCTACAGCGTGCACCAGAATGAATAAAACAGGACAGTCTTTAAACTGCATCAATGGAAATCACATCTTGCATACAAGACCTCTAGTGCTATTGTGAGGACTGGTTCTCAGTCTCACCCGTCCTGCCGTATCTGAGGGCCATAACACAACTTGTGAAATCGAAATAAATTAAAAGCAGATTATAAATTTATATCACTTTTATTGTCATTTCATTCATATTCATGTTATTCAAACTGAAAATCATTTTTAAAAATATAGATAAGATGTTTCTCCATTATAAAGGTATGCTTGTATTCTCATCCTGTGAAAGAGAAAGAAAAAAAATAAAGAAAATTGATAATTATTACTGAAACTGTGTAGTTCCATTTTTTTAAATCTGTGATTTAAGAGCCTTAGCAAAAGCTTTGATTAAGAAAGGTTCTGATATGCAACATCACATGGTCCCATCTATCAAATTCTACTACCATTACAAATCAGCTACATAAATAGATTCATCAGTACTCTTATCTTGTTGATAAATTAAATTATAAATATAGAAAAGGATATAATAAACTTTTAAAAATAATTAGAAAGTTAAATGGTAGACAAGATAAAGAGATATTTGCCTATTTCTTTTTAAATTTCTTATTCATAACCAAGGAAGCAGGTTTCTTTTGCTATATTCTTCTTGACTTCCCTATGTAAATGTTTCTTTCGAGTGTATAACAAGCTCACAGGGCATTTGTATAAAGAAACAGGAGCCAATACCATTAAAATGGAGATACCACTGCCAAAAATTACAACGGGATAGAAATGCATTGGTTTTAACGTGTATTAGACGCTGTCATTAGAAAAAAGTTTTTTAAAATCTTTACAAACTACAGTAAGCTGCTTTTAAAATTAAGAAACGCTCGAAAGCAAAATATGGTCCTGTTCTCTCAATCACCGCTCTCTAGTCTCTAGATTATACTTGGTAGGTCAATAAAGCTGAGAGGTTTTATGAAGAATATAGAATAAAAACATTAATTCCATTAAAAAAACATAGAAGGGTCCATAATGATATATGAGGAACTCTATAAGATACAGTAACAAATGAAAGCCATTTTGATAATCTTGAAGGATATGACTCAATGATGATGATGATGATAATAATAATAATAATGATACTTCTTCCTGAATATAAATTGTTTAATTCCCATGGTATAGGCAGGCCAATGCTTCCAGAACAATTAAAGGAATGCAGAGACTCATTCTTGTTGTAATGTTATTTAGATCTGAAAAAAAAAGATAAGCATGGCATCCTAAACCATTTTCCCATGGTCCCATAAAAAGCAATATCATCTCACACAAAATCATAAAGTAAAATTCATATGGACCAACCAATGAATAAAAGTTATAATTATCTTATTTTATCAATTATTATCATTGGATTTATTTAACTTTATATTTATTATTATTAATTAAATGCCAATTTGAAATTAAGATAGCAATGTTTGAATGAATAACTGGATCTAACTCTACAAGTAAAATGTAAATGTGCAACTTATTCAGAGTTCATCAAGCACTTGTTACAGTCTGTTGCTTCATGTTACAGGAAAAACTCCAGTTCCATGAGCCTTATGACTCTAAAGGACCAATTATTTCAAAGTAAGATGAAATACCATTTATTGTTTAAAGAAAGTTATCAAGCACTATTTAAGGTCTGTTGCTTCATGTTACAGAAACAGGAATAACTCCAGTTCCATGAGCCTTATTACTCTAAAGAACCACTTATTTCAATGTAAGAAGAAATACCATTCAATGTTGAATATATAGACATGACCTATTTCTTAATGGTTTGCTTATATTCAATAAAAACATTAGAAAACATAATGGACCTGGAACTCAGATACCACTAGGTTGTTAAAACTAAAACCGTTGTGTCAGGTCTAATTTTATCAGAGATTTATGATCATGAAGGCAAGATTACATAACCAATGTCGATTAGCTTTTAAAAAATGGGCTTTTATTTACCTTCTGGTGAACTCATTTGATCAGTATTTCCTGTATTTAACTTTTTGATCACATAAGAAAAGTCTAATAAACATTGAATATTTTTTAATGCCTCTAGATTTCACTTTAAAGTCAAATAAAATATCTGATCACAAATAAAATTTTTGATAATTCGATCAATAGAGAGAGCTTTTCAAAATTGTTGGCTTATCATTCCTCAGGCAAAATTTAGATAAGACATCATGTCACATATCATGGTGTTTCCTATGAATTACAAAATCCTAAAAAGCTTCTTCTTCATAAAAAAACGTATGAAATAAAATTAGGTAATCTAAAGTAATCAGAGAGGTTTAGTTTTCATTTCAATCCAAGGTAAATCGGTAAAGAGTTGTGGGACCAGGCCCCACTTGATCATTACCCCCAAAATAGATTGAACTAACAGGGATGTGTATAGATAGTATGCAGATGACGTCACTCAGGCCTTTGTTATTGTTTTTGCCATCCGCGTTTGTGAGTTGTTCTCACTAAACTGTATTAACCAGACTATAAAAGTTCATGGTTACACAGAGTTTGTGTGTTGGTCCGTTATACTTCCGGATGGCAATGTTGTGAACTCCTTGGCCAACCGCATTCTATCTATAAGTATAAAACTGTAACAAAACCCCACGACCCCCCACAACACTCATACAAAAACTTAAACACAGTTTTTTTCATTTTCATTCCTCTTGAGCCAAGGGAAACTCGTTGCTCATTTTAGCTGCACAGATTCATTCAATCGCTCTCCCCCCCCCCCCCCCCCCTTTTTTTTTTAAAATCTTTTTTTTTTTTTGGAGCGAGTCTATTCTTTTATCCTTTTTTGTTTGGCCTTGTTCCGTTTCTGAGCATGAATTTCTTAAAATTGTTTTTATTTTTTTTTAAATAAAAAAATATTGTTTTTTTTTTTCCTCTATCGGTCTGGGAATAACCAATTTTCGTTATTGGCAGACCCTGTCTGGGAATAATCATAGCGACGACGAAAATATCAGACCGCACTCCCTGCATTTTACAATTGTATGTTTTCTTTCACAGAGCTACCGACCAAATAAGGCGAAACGGCTTGGAAGATCCAAAACGTCATACATGTAGTTTGACACCTGCCAAATATCAAAGATGCGAGAAGGGGTTGAGTGGGACATTTTCTTTTCCCAGACATTCTCATTTTTTCACCCCTTCCTCCCTCTCTGCCATTCCTTATCCCATCGACTCTCAGCAAAAACAATAACAACAAGTCTTATGTGGCAAAAACGGCTACCAACTTAAATCCCTCAAACAACACAAGATATTGAAAATCGGTGGCAGAGACCCTTTGTCTTGTTCCTTTTCCAGTTCCAGTCATGAATAGATAATGAGAGAATGAAGACTGTTTCGAAATCTATTATTATTATCAGGTCAGGAAAGAGCGAGAGTCAATAAAATATGACAAGCGGTGAAAGCTACGCGCCACGAAAGATGAGGATTTAAAAAAACAACTTTTGTTGAGATTTCAACTACTGAGGAGGGGGGTGTCTGCTCTTTTTTTTGTTCCTTTCTGTTTTGTTTTTCGGTCAAGTTATGACTGACGCTGACACTGACACACGTTCTAGACTGTAAACGTTACCCATAAAATGTCATAAATTACGAAAAGTGTGTTCTCTCACAGAGTAGTATTCGAATCACTCACTGAATGAGCATGAAGCAGACATGAGTGAAGGAAACGTAAACTCTGTAAGTGAGAATCGGCGAGTGAAGCTGTACTGTAACTGTAACTGTAATTTGTAATGACTGACAGCAGTCAAATTGCGAAGTGAAATGAAAACAAATAAACAAAGCATTCTAAAATTATGCCGGTGAGACATCCAAAGTTAAATACCCGAACGCTATTATGGATTAACATTGAACTAAATCGTTTCCTTCTCTCAAAACCAATCGATACAAATTACAAACTCAAACACTGAAATTGGCATCTTACCTTTGCATGAGTTGGACTGCCATTCTTTTCTGGTGATTAGGAACTTTAGCAGCCGGACAACGTTGCGCACAAAACAGGTCTCCCGTTTTTGTCGTTCAAATTGTAGATAATACTCAGTCAGTTAAAAACAAATACGTACAAATAAAATAGTTATTTATTTAAATTCTTTGTATATGGCTAAATTATTCCGAAAACCAGATTTCAAATAGTTCTTGTTTTGTTCACACAAGCGCATTGATTTTGGAGAATGAGATTGACCGTGGTCTAAAAATAGACCGACAGTAATTTTTGATAAATTTTACGATTTGTTTAATAAAAAATCAATATTTAGATATTATTTGACGCGTGATCGAGTATTTATGAATATGTGTTTCTTTTGCCACATAACAGCCAAATTTTAAAGGTTATTTTTTTTCTATAATTTACATTGGAACGTGAGCTGTCAAGACAGGAACATGTGGTCTGCCACGTGCTTCTAGACCTTGTTTACGTTTGGGGCACCTTCCTTTACTGTTCTATAGTAAATACTGGGGAATCGAATATCGAATTCCCGAGGAACACATTCCACGATAATTCCACCCAACACGCTATCTCCTTTTCCTTCCCATAAAATGCTTAAATCATGTCGCTAGTTCAAAATAGGAGTATGAAGCATTTATGATAAAATTCTTTAAAATTGATTGAAACTCGTCCACTTGTTTCGTTCTTGGTTATCTTGAGTGGGGAACCATAAACTGTTGAACTGGAAGGACAAAAATTATTTTAAAAGAGACCACTCTGGCGATTCTCATCATCAACTATCCACTCTCCAACTAAAATAGCATATAAATAACTTTACCACAAAATAAATAAATATATAAATAAAAGGGGAAAATATGGAAATCAGACATTTAGGTTAAGACGAGGCAGATAGTCCAATCAAATATTATGGCCATATCGACGTGAATATAAATGCAAGTTTGACATTCGAACCTACTTATCATCATCATCATTGCCTTTTTCATCCTGGGTCAGGATATAGGCCACAAACAGTATTCATCCTTCTCTATCCTGAGCTAACCTATTTATTTATCTCGTTCCGTGTCTTATCACTTCTCTGAATATGATCTTCTTTAATTATTCTCCATCTTCCCCGTGTCATTCCCCTTGATCTTCTGCCCTGGGGGTTCCAGTCCAATAATTCGAAGATGCTTGTTAGGCGAATACGTCATCGGGTGAGCAAAGTCCTTTCGCCGTTGTCTGTTGTCCTTCATAAATTCTGTCATTGCAGAAACTCTTCGGTCACCAAAAGTAAAAAAAAAAAAAAGAAACCTACTTATTGGCCTAGTTTAACATTGGGCAATATTTTGCGTCGTTTTTTAGATTTCCATTACAACAATGAGACCATAAAGCAAATAAGTGCACGTCCGGCCACATCTATCTATTTTGTTAAATATAAAAATCTTTCCAATGAGGAGCACTAACAATGTTACAATAAACAAAGATTTGTCACGCTTTTAGAACATACGGTACTAGATCGCCGATTTGAGGCAAAGGTGATTTTGAAGGGAAAGGTCATTGTGTCCGTCAATCAGAAGATATAATAATTGAAGAAAAGAATATAAGATTTATGTACTTGAAAACGAAACAAAGTAAAAAATGATATTTTATTTGACGTGTACACAGTGCGTGAACATAACTTCTAAGTTTCCAGAAATCCGTTATTCCTCGGGAAAACCAGACGATGACTGTGCATAAAATTGGATATAAGTATAGTCGATTACTCCCTCTTTCAGGGAAAACCGAAGGGAAATGAAAGTAGTTGTATCTTGCTCCGACAAGTAGAATGAATCTGTGAACTGTGACTGACACGACACAAATTTAATTTTAAAAATAAAAGAGGATTGCCAGCTGTTTGTGATGTAATTTAGTGGATTAGCCTTAGTTACTTTAGATAAATAGATGGTTCTTTTTTCAGGATTACTGAGAAGTTGAAGAATACCTGATCGGGTTCATTTTGTCTAGATTTTGATTTTTTAGGTTTAGAGTTTGTGGAGGACTTATAACATAGGGAACATTTTTTATTTTAAAAAAAATGGAATTTGTTTCTAATCGAAATCAATCTGCGAAACACAAAACCAGGATCTGCTGGATATTGTATTTAAGTGGATTTTTGGTAAGTTCTTCATTTGTAAATAAAAAGTAAAAAATGTGATGCGAATACCTATGTTTTTATTTATGAATTTATTTTTAATTCACCCAGTCAGCCCAGTCGGTCCATAGTATAGAAATATGGAACTAATATTCCATTTCAAAATACAGGTTGCTTTGTCTTTACTAAATACAGTACTCTTGTCTTCCCCCCCCCCCCCCCCCCCCCGGCCGAAACAAATTTCGTTTCATGTAACAATAAAATAATTATTGTAAGTATATCTTGTCTTGTAATCATTAGCATTGAATAAGCACCACAAGTTGACTATGGTGATGTATTGAAATCACGCTCTCAATATCAAAATTTGAATTTAAAAAACACCCCAAAAAATGTTGTGGCTCATTTTGCATTTGACCATTGAAGTACTGGAGAGGCTCGCCTCTCAAAAAGACGTTCTCTTTAACTTTGATTTCTTCTTCTTCTTCTTCCTTTGATAGCCTACAATCAATTGGTTGATTATTATGGCAAATATGAAACTGCTTTCTAATCTCTCTGTATTCCTTGTTTATAACCGTTAGTCTAAAATCAATTTCCAGGGACATTCAGGGGTCGTCAACATTGGTCAGTGATGGTTTGTGTAGGGTCTAAGTATCTGCATATCAACTTGCCACAAAAGCATCAATTGTAGTGGCTTCAGTCACTTTAGCGTCAAGCTGGTTCCAGTCCCTGACCATGCGCGGCAAGAAGGAAGAACCATGGTATTGTGTTCTGTGTGTTATGAGGCTGTATTGGTTGTTGTTACCTCTTCTCTGTCTCAAAGGTGCTGGTATTAGTTTTTTTTTCAGCGAGGTGGTGCTTGCTTAAATAGCATTGTTAGTCTTGCTGATTTTCTGCGTTGTTCTAATTTCGGCCACTGTAGTTTTTCTAGCATGTCTGATGCACTTGAGGTGTTGTGGTGTCTGTTCAGGACGTAGCGTGCAGCTCTTATTTGCAATGATTCAATTTTTGAGACTTGTTTTTGGGTATGGGGATTCCAAACAGTGGAAGCATATTCCAGAACAGGTCTTACAAATGTTTTGTATGCCTTTTCCTTGATTTTCGAGGAGCAATTTTTAGGTTACGCCTTAAAAAGCCCAGTGGTTTGTTTGCCTTACTTGTGATCTTGTTAATATGCTCATCCCATGTTAGGTCTTTTTTCATGCTAATACCAAGATATTTTGCAACATTCACTGTCTCCAATGTATGTCCATTTAAGTGGTATTCAGTTATCTTGGGTGTTTTTGATCTTGTTATGGGCATTGATTCGCTTGGTGGAACTTCATATCCCAGCTTTCTTCCAATATTTCTAGTTGACGCAGATCCGCTTGCAGTTTGTCATTGTCAGTGCTGTAGACTGCAGTATCGTCTGCAAAGAGTCTGGCTGTTGTGGTTAGATTAAGTGGCAGGTCATTAGTGTATGCCAAGAATAGACAAGGTCCTAAGACAGATCCCTGAGGGACACCCGATCTAACAGGTACTTCAGTCGAGCGACATCCGTTAACAATAACAGCTTGCTGGCGGTCATGTAGGAAGTTATTAATCCATGTTTGGGTTGTGCCCTGTATGCCGTAACGACTGATCTTGTGCATAAGTAGGCTGTGATTCACACGGTCAAAGGCTTTGGCAAAGTCCATGATAAGGACGTCTGTATTTTCCCACTCATGTCTGTGTCAGATTATTTCCTCTGTGACATTTTGAAGGTGAATATTTATTTTAAAATATAAATCCATTTAAATGAAAGAAAAATTTTGTGATTAAAAAAAAATCTAATTTTTTAGTGACTTGAACCGGGGTTGTATTTGAGTTTGAAGGCGCACCACTATTGTCTTATAAATGAGACTGACTGGAATTAATGCCCAGTTATAGTTTGAGCCCTATCTTATTATTATTATATTATAGCAGATTTAATAAATATTTTTAATTAAAAAAAAAAATGCCCTTAAGAAAGGATTTTTATTCACACCCTTCCCCTCCCCCTCTATTTTATAAGATGTTATATCTGAGTTCTTTTTCAAGTGTCTCTTGTCAGTGACTTAAGATGCTCTGCATTTCCATATCACAGTAACTATTACAATCTTTCTTTTGTATACAGGATTTATGTAGTGTTGGATTGATAATATCTCTCATTCCGTCTCGGGCTCGGGATAGCGGAGCATCAACCACGGTCACTGGACTAATCGGTTTGTAGTTAAAAAATTATTATTTTTAAAATTGAGCTTTTATATAGCGCAATATCCACTAAATGTGCTCAAAGCACTTTACAGGGGGTCACTGACCAACAGCAACATTTAACGTTTAGGACGGGATATGACGCCATTTAGGTGATGCTACAATTTTTTCGGTTAGAGACAACGCTGTTAACGGCCAGGTACTCATTTTACACCTGAGTACAGTGAGTAAATGTGAGTAAAGAGCCTTCTCCAAGGACTCAACTAATAGCCGAGCGAGACTCAAACCCAGGACCTTCTGATCCGAAAGAGAGTGCATACCACTAGACCACATAGCCGCAGATAGTTTGTATTATGGCAATATATGCTGACATTGATTGTAATTAATTTAGGTGATTCCTTTGCTGTAAGGAAAATTACATATTGGCAGGACAATTTTAGTGAATATAAGAACAAACAATTTTTTTTCCAGACACTCTTTTCCCCCCTATCTTTGTTTTCTACAAAGGAGAGCCGAAAAAGTATACTATTATGATAGCTAATAATGATGATAAAGTAGTAGTAGTGGTAGAAGTAGTAGTCGTAGTATTAGTAGTAGTAGTGGTAATGATGATAATGATAATAAGAGTAATAATAATGATGATGATGATGATAATAATAATGATTAATGATGATGATAAAAGTAATAATGATGATAATAATAATAATAATAATAATAATAATAATAATAATAATAATAATAATAATAATAATAATAATAATAATAATAATAATAATAATAATGATGATGATGATGATAATAATAATAATAATATTTAAATGATGATGATGATAATGGTGTACTCCATTTTATATCTGTGTCATTTCATAACAGATATTCATTAATTCTGTCCTTACAGGATCCGTGTATGGAGGTGTACAGCTGTTGAGTAGTCCGATTGCGGTAGGTTGTTATTCATTTCATTTTTCTCAAATTTCTTTCACTGAAATCAAGAGTTTGAATCAAATCAAGTGTTTATATTAACTCTTTAAAGGTGGCATTATATTCTGACATTAGATCATGCTGCTTTTACCAATTGATAGTAATAATAATAATAATAATAATAATAATAATAATAATAATAATAATGATAATAATAAATAAATAATAATCATAATCATGATAATAATCATGATAAATAATAATTATAATAATAACAATGATAATAAGACGTTAAAAAAGGTTTCAATTTAAGTTACAAACACAGACGATGTGGACATTTTGAGTTACCCGTTTGTCAACAAAGGATGAATGAGACACTAAAGACACTGTTGTGTCCCTCTCAAATATGCATGGTGGATGGGGCACTAATTATCAATTACTAGCTGAGCGAAGCTATAGTGCTATGGAAAGAATAATTAATGGTGATTGTTGAGTAGAAGGAATGAAGTTCCAAGGGGTGGGAGTATCATCTCTTTATAACTGGGGAAAAAAAAATCCCTACCAGGTTCCATACCAGTAAGAGGAAGCAGTGGGTGGCTACATGCAGACTCATTTTCAGAACCCGTCTATTGGAAGATTTTTTCTTGCATCAGTGGGTCCCAGCCGGTCACTTCCCCAAGAAATGGCTAGGAGGACGTCGAGAGCATTAAGTAGGTCACTGCTGCATTGTCACATGTTGATTCCAGGATGGTACATGAGTGTGGATATGCTTTTCTAGAATAGATATACTCGTTGTATTGTTAAAACAACCCATACCCCCCCCCCCCCCCCAAAAAAAAAAAAAACAACAAAAAAACAAACAAATAAAAAAAAAAACAACAAAAAACCCCCAAAGAATTAAAAAAGAAGAAAAAAAAAATAATTAAAACCAGCAACACTTAAGCTATTTTATGTGGGGCAATATCCACTGAATGTGCTCAAAGCAAGGGGTCCCACACCAACAGTGACATCTAACTTGTACAAATGTTACATGTATGGCGTCATCACAGTTTTCTGTTGCAGGCCCGCTACTCATTTTACCTTTGATTACATTTAGATAATGTAAGATCCTTTTCCAGGGATTCAATCTTGCATTATGTAGTTTAGTGTGACTTATAAAATGCTGCTTCTGCTATTCAGGGATTAAGGAATGTTTAGAATGACATGAGTAAAGAATTCAAGTAATGCTTTAATTTAACTGTTTTTATTTTATTCTGATCCATCCAGGGGAAGTGGGCAGACGGTGTCAGTCGTAAAACAAGCATCTTTCTCTCTCTCATTTTAACCAGTCTTGGCTATGGAGTCATGGGAATTTCACCATCCATTACTGTACTGGTTACGGCTCGTATTATATTAGGTATTGCTTTATATGTTCTACCGCAAAAAAAACAAAACAAAAAAGAATTAACAGCTTCAAAAAAGAGGAAAATACTTATCTCTAATTGTTTCAGAATGAAAATCCTTTTTCGCTCATCAACAAAAACAATTTGAATGCTAATAATACACGGCATAAAATCCAGATAGGCAGACAGACCTGCCCACTACTACGAAAAATTCCGTAGATCTACAAACTTTTGGCTCCAATCACAGAGCCTTATAAAGACATTGGATTCAATGTTGAAAATGAAGTTTTGATGCCACAGCACCTACATTTAGCAATTTGAAGCATTATATAACATGGAAAGGAGAGATTGGTTTGTCATAAAGTAAGTTATGGTGCCTACTATTATTTCCACCCTGAAAACTGCAACATTTTCCAATAACAAGAAGGCAGGTCAGGTCAGGACGTGAAGGGAATTAATTCCGTCTTTCTGGAGTTTTATTACTCGTGTGGATTTGGATTATTTTTGTTTTCAGCTGAAGAAGGGTTTTGATTCTGAAAAGTCCAAAATATCTTTGCTCCCAAAATTTATGATTACTGCCAATTGTCATGTTGAAATTTATCGTAATATTCCAATTAATTGCCCAGACTTGAGTTGCTATATTACCGTCTCAATATAAGAAATAGATAATCATGATGTTTTAGTTATCTAATGAGTAGGCGATTTGCATTAAGTAGCATATATAACTATTAGCTACATCTCTCCAATTGCCCATCTCTCCAATTGCCCACTTGCTAGTATCACATCTATAATCATTTTCACATTCTAAAAATATAAAGGGATACTAGGCTGCTAGAAGCTGTAGACTGTAAAAAGTAATTTAAAAAAATGAATATAACAGCTTAAAAAAAGAACAAAATACCAAACATGGAATGGTTCAGGCTCAAAACCCTTCTTCAGCCAACAACAAAAAAAACAATAAAGACATAAATACATTACTAAGTTCCAGATAGACGACAGAGATATTTTTTAGGTCCTCTCTGTGTTTGGTATTTTGTTCTTTTTTGAATATTTATATATATTATTTGCTGTTATATTCATTTTTGGTTTATTACTTTCTAAAAATATATAGATTAGTTGATTCAGTCAGACTGAGCATTACTTTCACCATTTTCTATCTTATTTCTAGCTCGAACTGTAATAATTCTAGTGATATGAAATTGCTTCACACAGGTTGTTTCAAGCACTGTGGAACTATGTGCAAAGCATATTTAGCTGATATCCTCACAGACAAGGAGAGATCAGCTGTACTCGGCAGATTCAATTCTTTTGCCAGTATCGGTTTCATCGTTGGTCCAACCATTGGTGGTCATTTGGCTGAGACAAGTATGGGCTTTAGCCTTGTGGCAGCTACCAGTTCTCTCATTTTTGCCGTCAATGCAGGTAGGCTGAACTTTATTTCTATTTTTGTTCTTTTGTTGTCGTTGTGGCTGCAGTTGTATTTTTGACTTGTTAAATTGTTCATTAAGATTAAGAGTGCTATTTAAAAAAACTCGTCCATCTTGATCAACAAATCAAACTGTGATACTGGTGAAATACAACTGATGGTTCTTTTTGTGTGATGAAATTTTGCTTAAAATTTTGTTGTTGTAAGTGCTTCATTTAGTATAGGATTTAGTTATTAAATTTGTATATCTGTTCTTTTCTTTATTCTTTTTTGAAAGAAGCTTTTAAATATATTATGTTAACAAATTAATATTATAATAATTTTCTTTTAAATTTATGACTTTGAATAATTGATATGATATTGTTAATGAATAATTGATATGATATTGTTAATGAATAATTGATATGATATTGTTAATGGATAATTGATATGATTTTGTTAATGAATAATTGATATGATATTGTTAACGAATAATTGATATGATATTGTTAATGAATAATTGATATGATATTGTTAATGTATAATTGATATGATATTTTTAATGTATAATTGATATGATATCGTTAATGAATAATTGATATGATATTGTTAATGAATAATTGATATGATATTGTTAATGAATAATTGATATGATATCGTTAATGAATAATTGATATGATATTGTTAATGAATAATTGATATGATATCGTTAATTAATAATTGATATGATATTGTTAATGAATAATTGATATGATATCGTTAATGAATAATTGATATGATATTGTTAATGAATAATTGATATGATATTGTTAATGAATAATTGATATGATATCGTTAATGAATAATTGATATGATATTGTTAATGAATAATTGATATGATATCGTTAATTAATAATTGATATGATATTGTTAATGAATAATTGATATGATATCGTTAATGAATAATGGATATGATATGTGACCCTCCGCCTCGAAACGGTATTAAGTCGGATTTTTCAATTTTGTGTTTTTGGTACCCAATCACAGCTTATTTTATGCTTTAAAATTTGATACCAAATTTATACAATTCTGATTATTTATTCAGGGCTGAGAATCTTCCGCCTAAAGGCGGATTTCCGCCTAAATGGTAGTTTATCTCCGCCCATCCCATCACATTTCCTCCTTTTTCAAATTTGCCGTGTCAAACATTTTCCTCAAAACCACAAAATCACCATTATGTCATATGTCATATTTTGACACCTGTGCTCAGTCTCGTGAAATTTAGTGACGGTCCCGTTTTTATGACGTTGGGCCAGACAGTATGGCACCAGATGTCACAATTGACACAGAAGACCAGTAGTGTTCTTTGATTAGTCAGTTGATGGTGGAAGGGGGAGGGACAAATGGGTCTGAATTTTTTTCCCTTGTTGTAGGTACCTATTGCCTTTTAAATCTCTCTCTCTCTCTCTCTCTCTCTCTCTCTCTCTCTCTCTCTCTCTCTCTCTCTCTCTCTCTCTCTCTCTCTCTCTCTCTCTCTCTTTGTCCCTTTGCCTTTCTATCTATTTCTCTTTTCTTCTTCTTCTTCTTTTTTTTTTTTTTTTTTTGAATATAGAATTCAAAAGGTCAATACATAAGTTATTCTGGTAAAGAAGTCTCTCCTCCTTCCCCCCCCCCCTCTCTCTCTCTCCTCTCTCTCTCTCTCTCTCTCTCTCTCTCTCTCTCTCTTTCTTTCGCAACCACATTAAATCATCTGGTATATAGAGATGATATATTAAAACAAAGCAATGGTGGTTGGCTTAGTTTAATCTTTTTTTCTTTTTACCTTTTGACTTTGGCTTTAAATTTGAGAGATTCTTGGGTTGTATTTATAAGCTGACTAACTACTAGGTTTCTTTGCTTGTGTTTGATCGATAGACCGAGAAATGTTCCTCCTTTTTGACAATTGCTATTATCATAACTGAATAAAAAAACACTCACCAAAACCACTACATCAACATCTCTACCACCACTACTATTACAATCACCACTACATCAACATCCCTACCACCACTACTACTACAAATAGCACCACATCATCCCTACCACCTCTACTACTACAACCACCACCACATCATCAACCCTACTACCACTACTACAACCACCACCTCATCATCATCCCTACCACTACTACAACCGTCATCCCTACCACCACCACTACTACAACCACCACCAAACCATCATCCCTACCACCACTACTACTATAACCACCACAACATCACCCCTACCACCACTACTACTACAACTACCACCACATCATCATTCCTACCACAGCTACTACAACCACCACCACACAATCATCCATACTACTACTACAATCACTACCACATCATCCCTACCACTGCTATTATTACAACCACCACCACATCATCATCCCTACTACAACCACCAAATGTTGTAATTACACTTTCAACTTTTGAAATTCCACAGAGTCGTGTTAGAAATTGCTGCGAGACAAATTTTGGATCGCATCTCAGTAAATTTTAGTGAAATTCAAATTTATAGGTTATGGTCGCATGGATGGGTCATGATCTTCACGATGAGAAATTTCCTCCTTTTTTGTGACCAGTCATTCTCACCCCTGTTTATTGTCGAGATATGACCGTTTGAAGTAGGGAGAGTGTGAAAACCAAGTTTTAAGAAAATCGACTTTGAGGCACCGTTTTCATGCACAGTTAAATCAATGGGCAAAGATAACTCCTTAGATACGGACATCAAAAATTTGACGAGAATAGTGAAATTTGGCATGAGCTTAGCTTATACATTTAATAATGTACATACAAATTTTTGAAACAATCCAATTATTACTTTTGTAGTTATTCATTATTATGTAAGATGTTCTTAAAACAAATAAAAAACTGGGAAAAAAAAACGCCGACAATTGCTCACTTTTTCAAGAATTTTTGATATTTAAATAAAGAATCAATGAAATAAGAATTATTAATGTGAAATTTTTGTCTTATTTAATAGAGAAAATATGATTTCAAAATGCCAAAAGTTAAAGAAGGTTGAAATTTGAAAGTACAGTTTTGAAACTACGTGAAGCCGAGTGGGCAGGGAAAGAATTATCAAGAAAGAGGATTAGAGAGGAAGAGGGAGAATGAGAGAGTAAAACACACACACACACACACACACACACGCACGCACGCACACACACACACACAAAAACAGACACACATGTGAGAGAGAGAGAGAGAGAGAGAGTGAGAGAGAGAGAGAGAGAGAGAGAGAGAGAGAGAGAGAGAGAAAGAAAGAGAGAGATATAGAGAAAAAGAGGAGTGAGAGGGGGAGGGGAGAGAGACTGCTTGTGTTAAGAGGATGCGAGGGAAATATAATAAAGATTGAAACCTGTATAAGTGTATGTGTGTGTGTGTGTGTGTGTTTGTATGTGTGAAAGAAACAAAAGGGAGACGGAGAGAGTGAGGTAGACAAGAAAGGGATGGAGGCGGAGCAAAGAATTGTAGGGATAGCATCTATCTATCTATCTATCTATCTATCTATCTATCTATCTATCTATCTATCTATCTATCTATCTATCTATCTATCTATCTATCTATCTATCTATCTATCTATCTATCTATCTATCTATCTGTCTGTTTGTCTGTCTGTCTGTCTGTCTGTCTGTCTGTCTATCTATCTATCTTTCTATCTATCTATCTATCTATCTATCTATCTATCTATCTATCTATCTATCTATCTACATATCTATTTATCCATTAATAGGTTTGTCTGTCTGTCTGTTTATCTATCCATTTCATTTTTTAGTTACAGTTCATTAATTGTTGAAGGCTCTATCTATTATTCTGCTTTTGTACTTAAAATTAAATGTTTATCCTACAACAATCTCTGTAAGTGTAAGATTAGGCAACTGTTGTCCTATTAAGTCTTAGCATATCCTATAATTTCATGAATAATTATAGAGGGACAAAGGAGGACCCCCACCTCAATCATTACCCAATGCAGCTAGACAAAGATATAAAAGCACGTGGTGTGTATCAAAATGCACAAACACACACGTATGTAACACACGCATGCTGACGTCATGAAGCATCGCCCGAGCATTATGGCCTACAGCCACAGCGCATGTGATGAGCGTTGACCAATCAGAATCATTCATTGTAAGGTTGTCAGGGAAAAACCTAGACTTGTTTACAGTTTTTAAAGTTCATTATTGGTTGAACCATGAAATTGGGGAAACAGTCATTCTTTCTCTGAGATAGATAAAGACACGCCCTTTGCTGTGATATCTTACATGGTATTGGTGGAGAAAAAGACTTGGTATTACTAAGCTTTGGAAAGGGTGGCTCTCTGAGAGAAGGTCAACTCTCGTTTTGAATGTGTCACTGATAGTTGCATTTTTAAACTTGAAATTTATATAACTTATCGTCAATGTTTATATTGAATTATTATGTTTTCATGTAGAAAAATGATTGTAGTTTCTGAAACAACCAAAAACTGAAATTTGATAATTTTGACCATTTCCACTTTAAAACCGGTTTTCTTCGTTTTTCAAATCCTGACTTAATACCGGTTCGAGGCGGAGGGTCACATATTGTTAATAGTCTGGATTTAAAACTTTGAATTGTATCGATCTGATCTGACCATGGAATAAATATTTCTTCACCACAACAGCCCTGATATGGAGTTTTCTACCTCATAGTGAACCAAAGGTCTCGAAGTCCGAGTCCGAATCTCTTTCAGAAGAAGGAAAGGATAAAAGGAGCTCTCTTATTTTGTTGGCTTTTTGGGATTTGTTTTTGATCATCTTTCTTGGCAGTGAGTTGGTATTTAATCACTCTCATTTTGTTTTGTTTCTTGATTTTATATATTTGAATATGGATTTAAGAGATTGAAATAGATGATGTTAAATTGATAAAAGCAGCAAATCACTGTAAATTGGAAATTGGAAAATCTAAGATCATATAAGTGCAATTTTATGGTGTTTGTTTTTTAATATTGTAAGTTATCGTATCTTGCAACTCTTTAAGGTCATATCACGGATATTTCCTCCTTGTGTGTAATGGGTGGCTCATCTAGAAATATGGCAGGCAGTGTTGAGCATGGCCAGTTGCTGGATGGGTGGCCATGATTAAAGTGAAAGCTTTATACACTCGTAATCGCACTTGATACATGTGTCAATAAGTACCTGGATATAAGCAGTAATGGATATTGTAAGATTTCTAGCACATAAAGGATGCCTAACAGATGACTAACGCTGTATGAATCATGAAAGAGAAATTTGGTTCAATTATGCCTGCTAATGAAATAAATGAAACATTGTTAAGTATATTGAGCAGGAAATGTACTACATAAATGTGTACATCAGACTTCATGAGATGATCAGGGTATAGGGAGAATTGGAGAGCCATGATCTCCAATGTCTTGTCTCATATACGTACTCTAGTCTGTGTTATGATATCATCATGAATTTTCATTTGCACACACACACACCAAAGAAAAAACAAACGATTGTTACTCTGTTTGTTGTAGTTAACATTTGATTTTGTTAAAAGTAATTTTTTAAAAACATTTTTATTTCAACAGGTTTTTCTGTGATAATTTATCGCAATAATTTTTCCTTGTTGATGAAAGAAAAGTTTTTAGCAAGTCCTAAGACATTAGGTTATATCACCTCCTTTACTGGCCTGGTCTCGACAGTCTGCGGTTTTTCTGTGGGGAAAATAACAGAAAAGTAAGACTTCTGAATAGTTTTGGTTAATTTGTTCACACTAGCTTGAAATAGACATGACTTAAATAGCTTGATTTATGTTGCTTCAAGAAATTTTTATAACCATGTCACAGATAGTTTTAAATAAATAATTAATTCCTTTTATTCATCCCATAGAGGAAATGTGTCTTTAGGGTCTATTCCAAGGGAAGACTGGGATAACCCAGGCGTCAGCCATATTGCAGCGCTGCAAACTGAGCTAGGGATGAATTGTATAGCCATGTAAAAATATTGTTTTGTCAAAAATAAACAAAATCTTAGGGTTCACTGCCTTTTCCACTCGTCCACCCGACCTCCCATAGTGGGCAGGGAGGTACTTGTTCTGTCTTCTCAATCATTGCCTGGGTTTTCAAAGATCTTAAAAGGTGTGCATGTTTTATCCACACATTTTAAGATCTTTATCACACACCCGTGCTTGCTCCTCTACTATATGATTGTAATCTGCTCATTGCGGGGCTCTATTTTGCTCCAACCTGACATCATAGCCTACCATTTTCACTCTCACTGACAGAGCAGTGATGGCATGTGACACAGTCTTCAATGAAATTGGAATCACATCACTGTATGTTACCACCCTCATGTTGAAAACAGTCAGGTCTATAGACTATAGTTAAATCGGATTGTTGAATAAATGGGAGAAATTATGAATGAAAGAAATTCTGTCTCACTGTATGTTAGCCAATGTGTCAATTTGGTCACCTTATGTATGTGAGCCAATGCACCAATTTGGTCACCTTATGTAAGTGAGCCAAGGTGTCAATTTAGTCATCTTATGTATGTGAGCCAATGTGCCAATTTGGTCACCTTATGTATGTGAGCCAATGTGTCAATTTAGTCATCTTATGTATGTGAGCCAATGTGCCAATTTGGTCACCTTATGTATGTGAGCCAATGTGCCAATTTGGTCACTTTATGTATGTGAGCCAATGTGCCAATTTGGTCACCTTATGTATGTGAGCCAATGTGCCAATTTGGTCACTTTATGTATGTGAGCCAATGCGCCAATTTGGTCACCTTATGTATGTGAGCCAATGTGCCAATTTGGTCACCTTATGTATGTGAGCCAATGTGCCAATTTGGTCACCTTATGTATGTGAGCCAATGCGCCAATTTGGTCACCTTATGTGTGTGAGCCAATGTGCCAATTTGGTGTTATGTTGGAATGAACCAGAACCAAAAATTGAATTTAAAGTCAAAATGATCTTAATTAGGAAATTTAAGGTATTTGAGGTTTAAGGAACGAAGCTCACTCATTACTGTGAAGTCATTTGTTCTGAGTCACATTCTATCAGTTTAGCTTACAATTAGATTTTAAACGCCAGATTGAACACAATAAAAACCGTTTTCAGGCAATTACTCATATATTGAGTTAGACATTTTGTTGAGTTAATTATTTTCTTCCTATTTCTTCCATCAAGATACAAGAACAACGATGCCAAATTGTTCCTTCATGTAACTGTAGCCCAAGTGTTTGTGTTTGTGTGCCTGAGTCAAGCCCCCTCCATACCCGTCACCATAGCCTTCCTGGCCCCACTCAGTGTCATCACTAGTGTGGCACGTGTGGCCACCACATCCATCACCATACAAAGGTACATCTTTAGATAGAACGAAGATGACGTCAGTCAGGTCTTTGTTATGGTTTTGCCATCCACGTTTATGAGTAATTCTCACTAAACTGTATTAACCAGATTATAAAAGTTCAAGGTTACACATAGTTTTTTGTGTTGATCCGTTTCTGTTATACTTCCAGATAGCAATGTTGTGAACTTCTTAGCCAAGCGCATACTATCTATTTGACAAATATTTTAAGTTGCTTGAAGACAAAAGAATAAGTTAATGTTTTATTTCAACCAGTATGGAAATAGTTTTTTTTATCACAGCCATCAATCCTAAGGAGCCGAATGTAAGCCCAATTTTTTTTGTACTAAACTTATAGTGATAATTGCTAGCTACCCTTTGATTAGGATCTATTGCGATGTATTTTCCACCAGATCTAATAGAACTAGCTGACAATCCATGCTGGGTAGACAGTGGGGTCAGAAAAATGTTTGTTTATTTGTGCGGCTATGTGGTCTAGTGGTATGACACTTGCTTTCGGATTAGAAGGTCCTGGGTTCGAGCCTCACTCGGCGCATAGTTGAGTCCTTGAAAAGACTCTTTACTCACATTATCTCACAGTACTCAGGTGTAAAATGAGTACCTGGCCGTTTACAGCGTTGTCTCTGTTCGAAAAAAAATTGTAACATCGCCTAACTGGCGTCATGTCCCGTCCTAAATGTTAAATGTTGCTGTTGGCCAGGGACCCCTTGTAAAGCGCTTTGAGCACATTTAGTGGATATTGCGCTATATAAAATCTCAATTTTTAAAATTTTTAAAAATTTGTGAGTCAAAAGCTTTCAGTTTAATACAGTGGTTTAGTCATATTTTCTTAGTCTTAACATTATTATTTTCTTTTTTTAATTTAGTCTTTAACTATTTCATGTCCCCATAAATGGGAAACATTTTGAACTCAAAGAGAGTTAAAAAATTATAACAATTTCCTTCAATAATTCATTTTTCCCTTCTATTTATTTATTGTGGTCGTTGATTTTAAACATTTACCTGTATCAATCAGTTTTTTGTTTATTTGTTTTCTTTTTCTTCCAGGTGTGGCAAAGACAAAACAGCATCTGTTATGGGCTGGAGTCAAAGTGTGACATCAGTGGCCCGTATGATGGCCCCTTTCATAGCTGGCCTGGCCCAGGAATGGAGTATGGATATGGCCAGCTACATCAGCGTTGTGACATGTTTTCTGAGTCTGGTCATCATGGTTGTTTTCCCACAAGGCTCAAAGGAGGATTTAAGTCTTGATAAAAAAAGAGACGATTAGAAACACATGTGTCAAGTCCATGTAAATCTCGTTTTTTTAATATCTGTCTTTGATAATGTTGTACGCAATTTGGTTGCTTTTGATTTGCCAGAATACACTGGAGTGAGAATATTTTAAAACGATTACAGAAATATATATTTTTTTCAATTTGGCTTTTTAGTGAGAATATTTTAAAATTATTACAGACAATATATAAATTTTCAATTTGGCTTTTTAGTGAGAATATTTACAAATCATTACTACAATATATAATTTTTCAATTTGGCTTTTTAGTGAAATATTTAAAAATGATTACACACAATATATATTTTTTCAATTTGGCTTTTCTAACTTACCGGTGCAATTTACAAAGTTTGCAATTGGATTCAATAGTCTGATGTCACGTCCACCCAGCAACGAGTAGCTTGGTTCTAAACAAAGAACATTGGTTCTTTTTATTCTTCATGCTGGCTAGAACTTTTTCACATGTTATGTGATCAGAATGTATAATAAAAGTTATTGATTTGTAATGTTTTTCTTCTCTGGATACATTTTTTTGCTCGTCGGAGAAGTATTTCATAAGGGAGTCTGCCATTGTTCTGATTGTTTAGAACCAGTAACTAAGTTATTATGCGTCATTACGAGGGAAGTGACGTCACGACTGTTGAAGCCTATTTCTAAATGTTTATTCTTTCATGAAGAACTATATATACATTTCCTTATCCCATACGCTCTCTTGTCTAATAAACTCAAAGCAACGCATTTCATTTTCATTGCAACAATTCTTTAAATGTTTTGAGAGAAATTAATTATTGATTATGATATGACATTTTACAATTAGAAAAAACATCAAAAATATTCAGGAGAAAAAAAAACTGCAACTAAATGAGGTAAAAATATTTTTTAAAGTTAAAATTTGGCCAAGTTCTGATTCTGTTCCTTTAGACTTGGATTTTTGCTCGAGTGTGCAGGACAAAGATTAGTGTAAATTGATCATTTCATCCAGGGGTCCATATTGGTACCACTTGGAGAGCATCGCCTTACAATGTTGGATAAACTCCCGCCTCGATGGCCTTACAAATCTGAAAAACTGCTTTCATTATTTTGTCTTTCATTTGATTTGCTGAATCCGTACATCATTGTCATCTTGTATGTGATTTGATAACTGATATGTAAAGTGACAAAATCATACAATTTGACAGAGCTTTGCATTCAAGTAGAGTTAGCTTGGAACATTCTAGAAGTTTTGTGTGTTATCTCCATTGATTGGTTGATCCATCCATTACTAATTTGTCATTATTACTGTTAACTTGTTTTTGCTGATACAGATAAATATATAATATTTTGAGATGCTGATATAAATTTTCGAAAACAGATATATATATTTTTTTCAACTATTGATTTGAATTAGAACATGTTCGATAAATGAGTGAATCTGCTATCCTGATTGTCAATCAATCGTTGATATTTGTGATCCATTCCCTCAAAATGGTATTATGCGGAGTTCATTTAGAAACTTCAAATTGAATTTACAGTGAAAAAATATGAGATTGGGTTAAGTTTAGTTGTTTTATTGAGGACAAATAATATATAAATATAGTCTTAACCACTTTACTGGAAAGACTCCTATTTAAATTTTGGCCAGAAAACTCGTCCTGCAAGCATCGATTGATTTAAATAACCCTCATCTTCACAAAAACTCTCAGCGCCATTTTAAGCCTTCTCTAAAATGTTGACTATCCCTTCATATTTCTTTCTCTAAGTATTGAAATGACACAGAAATGTCAAAATTACAGTGAAAGAAACTTAGAACGTAAGTATGGTTTTATTCTCTTTAATATTACAAAATAGTGATTTGACTGTAGGATGCCATTCCATTCGCAAAATCTGATTGATATTTATTATTATTATTATTATTATATTATTATTATTATTATTATTATTATTATTATTATTATTATTATTATTATTATTATTATTATTATTATTATTATTATATTATTATTATTAATATTATTATTATTAATATTTTTATTATTATTATTATTATTATTATTATTATTATTATTATATTATTATTATTATTATTATTATTATTATATTATTATTATTATTATATTATTATTGTTATTATTATTATTATTATTATTATTATTATTATTATTAATTATTATTATTATTATTATTATTATTATTATTATTATTATTATTATTATTATTATTATTATTATTATTATTATTATTATTATTATTATTATTAATTATTATTATTATATTATTATTATTATTATTAAATTTTTTATTTTAATATTATTTATTAATATTATTATTATTATTATTATTATTATTATATTATTATTATTATTATTATTATTATTATTATTATTTATTATTATTATATTATTATTATTATTATTATTATTATTATTATTGTCGTCGTCGTCGTCATCACTACCACTACTACACTACTCCTACTCCTACTCCTACTACTCCATGTCATTTAATATCATTTATCCACACATTGGGGGAGCTCCCCGTATCAAAGTGTTATCGTCATGACATCAGTCTTCCAGTATTGGCATCTTCTACAGGAAAATTGACTTCATTGACTTTCGTATCGGGAATCTCAAAAGTATTCAACTGGAATCAATCAAATACATAAATAAATATGTACATTTATATAGAGCATCTCTATGGTTGTAATATCTTCAATGCGCTTTACCATGCTTAATTTTTTCTCTCTCAATTTTCATTAAGTACAGGACAAGTCGCCTGCCAAGTGCGTGGATGTACGCATTTGTATGTGTGAGTGTGGTTGTGTGTGTGTGTGTGTGTGTGTGTGTGTAAGAAAGAGAGAGAGAGAGAGAGAGAGAGAGAGAGAGAGAGAGAGAGAGAGAGAGAGAGAGAGAGAGAGAGAGAGAGAGAGAACGTATTTTTGTGTATGTGCGTGTATGTAAATGTATGTGTATGTATGTGCTTGTGTGTGTTTGTGTATGCGAGCGCGTATCTATATATGTGCACGTTAATTTATTTTTATGCCATTGCTATAGAAGTTAACTTTTGCTGAGTCACACATCATATCCTTGATAGAATTCCCATTTTATAAATCGTTTATTTATTTTTGTTTTACTCGCTTCCATTATTGATATGCTATCGTTTTATTGGTCGTGTGGTTTTCGTTGTCAAAATGGCTGCCATAAAATAAAATGTAATCCAAACATAAAAAAAATTCAAATTTTATAGTAATGGCTCTTGGTTCCTTTTTGTTTCTGTATTGTGTTTGTACATCGCTCACGTGATGATGATGATGCATACCTGCCAACCATTCATTCCTATTTTCACTCTTCCTTTTTGTGCTATTCCGTCATTGACTCTAAAATTAAATTGCGATTTTCAAAAATTTACGATGATAATGGTAAGAATAAAAAAGAGCAAGGGGGGGGGGGGGGGGGGGGGGGGGTGAAAGAGGTGAAATTCCTATTTTTTTCGTCTTAAATTCCTATTTTCAGGCCTTCTGGTTCCACTTTTGGAATGTGAAGGATTGGCAGGTCTGATGAAGATGATGATGATTATGAGGCTGATGATCATGATGTTGATGATCATGATATTGATAATGATGATGACATGTGAACGAATGAATTGAGTTTGCTTGCATTGAAGTCAAATTTCTTTTAACAGCCTCCGTCCAAATTGCAGTTGACGGGTAATTGGGTGAAATTGGAACTGTCGGAAAGTACTCTCTGACTGTCGGCAGTAATAGATGCAGTGTTAGAAATTGATGACAATTTATTGTGTCAATCGTCTTTTACTTTTCAATCTTTTCCATTTAGCTTTTAAGAATAAAAATTCAAAATATTAAAAAAAACAAACATCAAAAAACAAAACAAACAACCAACCCCCCCCCCCCCCAAAAAAAGGCAAACAAACAAACAAACCCAGTGAAATGTTGCGCAATATCCACCAAATGTGCTTAAAGCGCTTTACTAGGGGATCTCAAGCGAACAACAAGACTGAAAATATAGAACGAGTTATGATGCATATAAAGTACTATTACCAATTTTCTAATAAAGACAAAGGTGTCACCGGCAAGGTACTCATTTTACACTGGAGTATGGTGAGAGAGAATGTGAGAAAAGAGCTTTTTTTCCAAACTCCAAAGGCTCAACTTGGGCCCACCTTAACAAGACTCGCAACAGGCACATACAGATAAGGTTATATTATAATAAATACTTTACTTTACCACGGCCGACGTGTACTTATTTGCAGGTCTGATAACCCAGATTGTTATGGGCTTATTGTTGTAATGGAAATACGCTTAAGCCAAAGAAAAAACCCCCAAAACAACTGTCCATTACAACAATGTCAAAACAAGCCCATAGTTGCGTTCGGATATCAGACCTGCAAATAAGTGCACCTAGGGTCTAGCTACCCCGACATTATACGGTACTTTCACACATACTTAGGAAAATATTATAGATCTAATATTCGCTAAGCAAGATCACTTGTTGTCAGTTTTGTCATATTGTGGGCTTATATATTATTAAATCAATGACAGAGTCAACAAACACGTCTCTGGGTGGGGATCCTGACCTCCCATAGCGGGCAGGGAGGTACATACTGTGTCTTCTATCCCCTTATATCTGTTTTCCAACATGCTTTCTATCTTTGTCTTGGAATGAAGTTACTTGGTTTTTTCCTGGCCCTAGTCGGAGTCCTGGCTGGGAGGGAGACAGTCAAATGCATAGTTATTTTGGGAGATGATATTTTTTTCCTTGTAAATCATCTCTCTGTTATGTATTATTGTATGTGTTATTTTAAATGCATAATGTAAGTATTTGAGTGTGTTCCTCTTTGTTGGATTTTGTGCTTGTGTCCGGATAAGACTTATAGGTGATCTCAAACTAAGTACATTGGTGGTATGCTCTTGGAATTTACTTCTGATCCCTGTTTGTTCCCAGTTCCCCTTTGTCTTACTTTCTCTTGGGTGCTTTAATTGTAATTCTAGAACTTGTTACTATCCCATTTTCTTCCTTTTTACTGGCGCTGATATAACCTAAATGTGTTGCAAGCGCCGTAAAACCCTTTTAAAAAAAACCAAAACAAACAAACACGTCTTGTCTCATTGAACATCTAAATCATAACCGTTTATTATTTCCACTTTTTAATCCACCCAGTGTACTCGATTACTATATTATGATACTATAACCTAATTATGTGACATCTCCCCTTTTAAGTTAAAAATATAATATCTTGGTCTTGATCTTGTAATTTAATCCAAATGAATTCAGCCTACCTATCACACACATTCACATATAATTCCTTGTATATGATTATCATTGAATGCCAATTCCAAACAGTCCATCAAATGCCGAATGTTCGAATTTATGAAGATTGCTCAGTTTTCTTGAGTCCCTAAGTCTGCTAGTCAGACAACTTAATTAATCTGCTAATCAGATCGGTTTGATAACCAAACCTACAGGCCATGTTTTATCTATTACAATATTAACATTAACACACATTTGCTGTTACTGTCGGGTACGAGCTGATCTAATTATTCTTCTCCCACTTCGCGTGACGTATGGTTGGGATGAAGATGGTGTAATAGCATCATTGGCATTGTTGCCAACGTCTGTTACAGGACAATTGGCTTCACGCTCTTCCTCATTTCTGGGGGAAGGGTCGAGGTTGGAATTATAGCTGTTGTCGTCCTACTCCATTGTGTCGCCAGACGCAGTAGCTAAGGGCCTATTGTGCCTTGTAGGCATCATGTGTCGACGATTTCTTCTTAAAACGGACGTGCCTGTGTCCACTGTGTACGATCTTGGTGTTGGCTGTACGTTTATTATACGACCTGGCGTTGTCCATCCTTTCCTGTCATCCAGTTTGATTAAAAGTTGATCCTGTGGTTGCAATGGTGGTAAGTCTCTAGCACCATGTCTTCGGTCGAACTGTGTCTTGTATGCGAATTTGCTGATTTCGTCATTTTGTTGGACAATGTTTGGTCTAATGTGTTGAGGTAGCAGGTTGTCTGGTAAAACTCTCCCACCAAATCCAAGCATCAGTAACACACTTTATAGTCACCTGGAACAACTACAAAAGACATCTAACTTCTACGTCATGGCACAAGACCGAAGGGCTAGAGCTCAGGTGGTCGCTGGTTCGGATAAGTAAGTAAGTCTGGTAAAACTGGAATTGTTGTTCTCAATTCTCTTCCCATGCTAAGCATAGATGGAGTAAATTGCGTCGACGTGTGTTTTGAGTTTCTGTACGCAAGTAACGCAGTGAAAGGGTCTTTTTGACTTAATATTTTCTTTGCTATCTGTACAGCACGTTCTGCTTGTCCATTAACTTGCGGGTAATGTGGCGAAGTAGTCTGATGCTTGAATCGCCATTCTCTCGAAAATTGCTTAAATTCTCTGCTGCTAAACTGCGGTCCATTGTCTGTGATCAGGATTTCAGGAATTCCGTGGCGTGCAAAGAAACTTTTTAGCTTCAGAATTGTGGTGACGGAACTCTGGTTTGGCAGGTATCCAATTTCAACGTAGCGTGAATAATAGTCGATTAAGACAATGAATGTTTTATTCTTGTGGTAGAATAAATCTGCAGCTGCTTTTTGCCACGCTCTCTCTGGTAGAGGTGTTGGCTTCAGTGTCTCCTTCCTGTTAGTCGGTCTTGCTTCTTCACATTGCTTACAATTTTCGATCATGCTTAGTATTTCCTTGTTGATGTTGGGCCACCACACTGATTGTCTTGCTCGTTCACAGCATTTATTGATTCCTTGGTGCCCCTCGTGTATTTGTTTCAGAACATCCTTTCTCATGCTTTGCGGGATAACAATGCGCTTATCTTTAACTACGAGACCATGAAGTGTACTCATGCTGCCTCTCTCTTCGTAGTACTTCTTCAACCTTACAGGTACATTTTTTTGTGTTTCGGCCAACCTTGTTCGATTAGTCCTTTCAGTTGGCTCATTTCACCTTCTTCTTCTGTCTTCTTTCTTATGACATCCACGTCTGCATTCCACAGGTGTGTTTCAATGCTATTTACATACGCATTAACATCCATTTCCAACGTTTTATCTTAAATCTGGAGTGGCTTTCTAGACAGAGTGTCTGCCAAATGTAAGTCTTTCCCTGGTTTATAGATTGCAATAGGATTAAATCTCATAAGTCTCATCAGTAGCCGTTGACATCTCAGAGGTGTCCGGTCAAGGTCTTTTGTATTTATGAGTGGTACGATTGGTTTGTGATCCGTCTCAAGTGTGAATGACTTCAAGCCTATTAAAAATCTGGAAAACTTTTCACACGCCCATACAGCGGCTAACGTTTACTTCTCTATTTGTGCATATCCTCTTTCTGTAGGAGTAAGCGTTCGAGAGCAGTATGCGACTGGTCGTATTTCGTCTCCATGTTTTTGAAGTAGCGCTCCTCCCACTCCGTATGAGCTGCTATCGGCTGTGACAATAGTTGGTTTTAGAGGACATAGAAAGCAAGCACTGGTGGATTCGTAATTATCGACTTGACTTTGTTAAGAGCCTCTACTTGTTGATGTCACCAGTACCATGTGGCAGTCTTCTTCAGCAAATCATATAAAGGTTTTAAGGTTGTCGATAAGTTCGGTAAGTGCTTCCTAGGAAATTGATGATTCCCAGGATACTTTTAAGTTCCGATACATTCTTTGGATCACTTAATAGTCTTCAACAGTCGTAACGTCACTTCCTTCCTAATGACGTATGGTAACTTAGTAACACTGGCTCTAAACTATCGAAACAATGGCGGACGCCGTATGAAATATTTCTCCGGCGAGCTTAAACGCGTTTCCAGAGGGGAAAAAAACCATCAATTTGATCATGTTTTGACTTTTACACATTCTGATCACAAGGCATATGATAAGGGAATGAAAAGTTCTAGCCAGCATGAAGAATAAAAAGTAATGATTTTCTTTGTTTAGAACCAAGATGGCCACCGTTGCCGGGCGTGTGACATCAGACTACTGAATCCAATTCTTGTACTGCCCTGATTTTCTCATCATCAGGTGTCATGCCGTCTTTGTTTATTTTAAATCCTAAAAAAAATTATTTCTGTTCTCTTAAATTCGCATTTTTCTTTATTTAGTTTCAGCCCTGACTTTTCAATTTCTTTAAGAACTTCATCATGCAATCTTTTGTCATGTTCCTCTTCTGTGCGTCCAAAAATAATGACGTCATCAATAAAACAATCTGAGCTTTCACAGTCTTTTATAAGCTCAATCATTTTTCTCTGAAAAATCTCACTTGCGCTGGTGATACCAAATGGTAAGACTTTGAAGTAATATCTGCCATAAGGTGTAATAAAAGTTGTTAGTTTTGCGCTCGTTTCCTCTAAGGGTATTTGCCAGAATCCAGAGGCGCAATCAATTCGGCTAAAATACTTTGCTCCTGATAACTTGTGAGCAATGTCATCTATAGTAGGTAGTGTAAATCTTTCTCTTTTGACTGCTTTATTTAACTTAGTCAAATCGACGCAACAATGGGTGCACACCATTCCGTTGGTTCTGTAATTTCTTCAATTTTCCCCATGCTACTCATTCTTTCTAATTCATTTTTCACCTTTTCCAATAATGGGATTGGTATACGCCTTGGTACAGCTGTTACATGCGGCACTGCATTATCATTTAACTCAATGTTTACGGGTTGTGTTTTTATTATCCCTGTGGCGGCGAAGACAGTTCTAGGAATTTGGATTTCGTTTATTCGGGTTACCAACTTAAGTCTTTCTGAATCCTCGCGGCTCAAGAGGCAATGTGGACTTTCCGTGTCAACAACAAAAATTCTCAGATTATA
>NC_088362.1:37320725-37323225 GCF_034508935.2 Berghia stephanieae
TGGTAGTGGCGTTGTTCAGATGCATAAACAAAAACATTGATGGGCAGGAAATTGTATGCAACTTTGTGAGGAAGCGCGAATTAAAACAGAGCAATAGAAATTTATAAAAGGTGCGTACTTAATTATGTCAAAAGAGGGGAGTCGGGGAAGAACTGTGTAATGCAGTATAGAAAGTGAACTAAAATAAAGTGTGGACTATTGTTGGAAAATAAATACAATGGAATTGGAAATAAATACAAAATGTAAGGGATGTAGGTATTAATATATTAGTGGCATTAGCAGCAGCAGAAGCAACAGTAGTAGTAGTAGTAGTAGTAGTAGTAGTAGTAGTAGTAGTAGTAGTAGTAGTAGTAGTAGTAGTAGTAGTAGTAGTAGTAGTAGTAGTAGTAGTAGTAGTAGTAGTAGTAGTAGTAGTAGTAGTAGTAGTGGTAGGGATGCAGAAAATAAAGACAGGCATTTCAATTTTGACACGGCGCCGCCAAGTCTGGGACTTTTTTGTCCTAGAGCGGAAGTCTGCTATATTTTTCTACTATCACAAACGATATGAACACGGGACTGGGACAGTCCTGTCCCGTTGATTTTGTAGCATTTACCCTCTTCCGCACTAGGACAGGACTGTCCTGGGACAGTCCTGTCCCAAATCTGTAACATATAGAATTTAGAGGAATCTTCCGCACCTATTGGGACGGGACAAAACAGTCCCGTTGTGTCCCAAGCCGTTGTGAAATGCTACAATATCAACGGGACAGGACTGTCCCAGTCCCGTGTTCATACCGTTTGTGATAGTAGAAAAATATAGCAGACTTCCGCACTAGGACAAAAAAGTCCCAGACTTGGCGGCGCCGTGTCAAAATTGAAATGCCTGTCTTTATTTTCTGCATCCCTACTACTACTGCTACTACTACTACTACTACTACTACGACTACTACTACTACTACTACTACTACTACTACTACTACTACTACTACTACTACTACTACTACTACTACCATTTCTACTGTTGCTTCTGCTGCTGCTAATGCCACTAATATATTAATACCTACATCCCTTACAATTTGTATTTATTTCCAATTCCATTGTATTTATTTTCCAACAATAGTCCACACTTTATTTTAGTTCACTGTCTTCTATACTGCATTACACAGTTCCTCCCCGCCTCCCCTCTTTTAACATTATTAAGTACACACCTTTTATAAATTTCTATTGCTCTGTTTTAATTCGCGCTTCCTCACAAAGTTGCATACAATTTCCTGCCCATCAATGTTTTTGTTTATGCTTCTTAACAACGCCACTACCACATTATCTCATTCGCCTGTAGTTTTTAATTCATCATGTGTTGTTGATGAAGGGGAAACCCGAAACGTCCATTTTATCTGTTTTCGTATAGTAAACTGAAGCTTACATTCAATTTCACAGTTATGATTTATTTATTTATTTCAATTCTGAATATAAAAAAAGCAAGAACAATTCAAAAAATAATTCTATGTGATGAACCACGTACAGAAGGCATAGCAACATAAACATTTTCGGCAATTTAAAAACGTATGTTTATAAATATAATTTAAGAAGTGTCACACTTTGTGACACAGCAGTAACGTGTCTAAAACCGGTCGCACATCTATTCGGTACCTTGTGGGATCAATTATCTTTATCGTTATTTATTTCGGGAATTTTCAATGAAAATATTTTTAAGTAAGTCCTTCTGAGCCACTTGGACTCATTGTAAGACAAATTAACTCCTTTAGAGCTTTGTAGCCAATGGTACAGGAGTTATCCCGGTTTCAATAGCTTGAAGCGGACAATTAACGTATTTGTTTGAAAACCTTTGAACAGGACGCTAGTCTATCGCAGATTACTATCCCAGCTTGACAGGTACCCTTTTACACCTGAATGGAGTGAGTGATTGGAGTAAATTTTCTTGCTCTAGAAAGTACAAATTGGCTTCGGTCGGAATCGAACACAGAACCTCTGAGTGCAGAGTACAACGCGCTAACCATGGGCCATCTTGCCTCCTAAGCTTATAAATCCGGAACTTATCCATGTTGTTGTAGCGTTAAGCAGACAGATAACAGTTTAAAATTAAAAAAAATAAAATTCCCTTTTTCATCCCATAGGGGAAATTTTTCTCGAGGGTCTATTCCAAGGGAAGACTGGAATAACCCAGGCGTCAGCCGCAATGCAGCGCCGCAAATTGAGCTAGGGCGAGGTATAACCCAGGCGTTAGTCGCAGTGCAGCGCCGCAAATTGAGCTAGGCGAGGTGACTTACTCAAGGCAACACAGCGCATCAGCGGGTGATCGAACTGATGCCTTTCGGGTACGAAGCAAAGACCGTACCACCGAGCTATGCTGACTTTCTATTATCCTCTTGAATGATACTAGTCCGTCAAAGATTACTTTCATCAGCGAACCGGTACTCATTTGCACCTGGGTAAAATGAGGTGATTCCAAGAAAGTCATTTTAAGATAAGATCGGAGATCACCATAGAGTCTACGGAATTG
>NC_088362.1:37325725-37340725 GCF_034508935.2 Berghia stephanieae
GGACGATTCGGGTTTCCAGACGATGAATACAAGACACCGTAATACCTAAAATCAGACGGGGTGGAAATAAAATATAGAAAAAAAAAACAAAACAAGCAAAATAGGCCCAACTTAAATTTTTAAAACATCTATATCTACACATTCAACCAAAATGAGAAATAGAAATATAATTTTAAAAAAAAAAAAATCTTTTAGTACGGGTGGGGTTCGAACCCACGCGGAAATTATTCCATTGGAACTTAAGTCCAACGCCTTAACCACTCGGCCACCGTACTGCCTGACACATACGCCTCTAATATTATTTATATCAAATTTAACAGTATTCTGTCGATTGCTTATTTGCACATTGGTGTTTTTTGGCGTTTATTAAATTTTTGTTGTGGGAATGTCAAGTTTTTAATTAATGGCGTAATTTCGCTATGAATAGATGAACTGCTGAGTGTAAGGTCCTGTGTAAGGTGCATTTTACGACATCGATTTTATTCGTGTACTTCTGTGAATGACATCACTACTATTTACCGTAAACAAAAACTGTTTTACGGTTGTTGCTTTGTTAGCGTTATGGCGTTTCGCATGGTAACCGTTTGAATAGCACCTTATTCAAGAGGAATAAACTCTTTACTTTGAATTGAGGTACCGTTTTTGTCATGCTTATGTGAAATATTTTTGAAAAAGGTCTCCATTTACGATATGGCCTTTTGTTGTTAAGCTCACAATCTCAATACATTGCATATTGACCTAAGCAGCCTTAGCCCTTAGTGACTTAGTCTTAGTTTAGTCTTAGCAGAGCAGCAGCTCATCAGTCTCGCTTCGCCAAAACACACTCACTCACAATCGCCAATAAAAACACAAATCTTTTAATTATCAATGCTCTCTACATTTCCTTCATCACTATAACGTGGTTGAAAGTTTGTGATTGGAATACAATTGTTTGATTTTGACTCTGTTTTAGTTTTAGTTTTAGGTATCAGCACGGGCAGGGCCAGAGTCGTTCAGCTTTCGGCTTTCTCGGAAGGCCTCCCTAAATCTAATGAAAACAAAAAGTGATTTTGAGATTGAGGTTGGAGTGGGTAGGCAGCTACAGTGTAGGCCATAGACTTGCCATATCTAGTATCTAAGTTATTTGGTTAGAGCGGATGATACCGCTCAGTTTCAATTCAGCCATTTAATTGATATAAATGAGTATTTAAAAAGAAACTGTAGTCTAACTATCTTGGTGATAACGTGCTGATCAGGAAGGCCCTGATGCTAACCCAATGACAATGAAATTAGGATGGCTCTGTCACGTGTCATCTTTCTTTCAGTTCTGTACAGTTACAGTGAGTAACTAATGAATTGACTGCGTTCTGCTGGATCGTCAGGATCATTAAGTTAAGAAGTTCAAGTTGTAGTTTAACCTAATTTTTTTGGGTTGTAAATTATAAATCCACATGATTGAATCACAGGAAGTGTTGGAAGTGGAAGCTAGCTCGAAAGTGAAGCGTGGTAGGGTGGGGGGAGCTGCTCGTTCTCAGTTGTCAGTCGGTAGGAGGGCGAGTGAGCGAGCAAGTCACGCTTTAGAACTCCCGAAGATGACTGCCTTCAAAAGCGGTGATCTATTATTCCCCTTTGTCTTACTTTTTCTTGAGTACTTTTTAATTGTAATTCTAGAACTTTTTGCTATCCAATTTCTCCATTTTTACTGGCGCTGATATGACCTGAATGTGTTGCAAGCTCCTTAAAAAACAAAACATAGATCTAAGTATTCGTGGTCTTTGGGAGATTACAATTGTAGTCGCAATTGTTAACGTTAACAATCAATTTGCCCTCGCATAGAAAAAGGAGTGTCTTTGTGTAATGATTGGAAGATTTATTTGATTTGCCATGAGCGTGTTGCAAAAGATACATGAATGACATATCTCTACATTATATAATTTGCATTTACGGCCGCCAAAAAGTGCAGAGAAAGGAGAATAATATGACTTTGGGCATTGAGCGTTTTATTTAAAAGGCAGTTTAGGTCGGGCTTTGACAAAAAGCAGTGTCTTAATTCTTTTTTAATTAAAAAAATATGCTGTTTTATTTCTAAATATAAAAATAGAGGCGATTCTTGGCAGCAAGCCATGCAATTGAGCCCCACACTGGGTTGGGGGCAGAGTACTGTCTAATACTAATATTATTAGATAATACTGGACTATGTGCCTATTAATAAAATAAGGACTGGTTGAATACGGAGAGAAAATGATCAACTGGTAATGGGATTGGTGGTGGGGGGTAACCCACAAGCGACCGAGGCGCTGGACGCAGGGGAGAACATGGTGATATGAGATCAAAGAGAAAAAGCTGCCGGCTCCTGGGTTGTGGAAATGATTTTGGGGGGGAGGGGGGGGGGGAGTGTGTGTGTGTGTGTGTGTGATTATTCTGTTTTTAATGAATTAGAAATACTCATGAGTGTGTGTCTGTTTAGGAAGACCAATACGGTTTCTATAGCTGCAAACGGAATAGTAACTGAGAGTTTCACTAATGACACTTATAAGTTCATCATTTGGGCGCATTGTATTGCAGTATTCCGAATCGAAGAGCCATAGAGTTATTCAGACTCGACCCTGGTTAGCCACGGAGTTCTATTCAGTTTAGACTCGGGTCCGAATTGCCACGGGAAGCAATTCAGACCCGGGTCCGAATAGCATTTTCCCAGATTATTTTCACTGTGATGTATTTTGAACGAGGACCTTTTTCATAAATTTATTCAGAAGAGGAGAAAATTGTGATTGTCCTTAATTGAAACTTAATACGGTCTTGGATCGAATTCATCTCAGGTGAAAATTTTCTCCAGTAAGTAAATATCAAGATTTCAAGTTCATTGCTCACCAATGTTAAATAATTTATTTATTTTACATGTATTTTCAGACGAGCCCAGAGTCAAGGGACAATGGGTAACCGTGTGTCTTGCCTTAAAGGGAAAAATGAGCCTGCCAGGTTAGTTTGAAAAAATATTATTGTAGACAATTGATTACAACGTTAAATAGTGTATTATTATCATCATAATCATCATCATGAATTAATAGAAAACTCAAAAAGTAGGTTTATTACTTTATTGTTGTTTTCTATACTCAGTTTAAAACATTAAAATCTTAACATTAATTTTTGGAATTGTTAAAAGATATTACGAAGAAAAGGAAAATAGACCACTAAGATAATAATAATAATAATAATAATAATAATAATAATAATAATAATAATAATAATAATAATAATAATAATATAATCTTTATTGTCCAAAAATGGCAATTTGTGCTTTGGTTCACAATGTTTGAAATTAGAAATAAACACATAGATAGATAGGCAAAATACATTAATAAAATCAAATCTAAAACATCAAATTAAAGATGATGTTATAATAATAATAATATAATCTTTATTGTCCAAAATTGGAAATTTGTCATTTGGTTCACAATATTTGAAATTAGAAATAAACACATAGATAGATAGGCAAAAATATATTAATAAAATCAAATCTAAAACATCAGATTAAAGATGACGTTTCATAACAGTTTAGAAAACCCATACATGACATACTCTTTTCACTCACACGCAACCCCCCTCCCCCTCCCCCCTACATACAAGCATAAAAGTGGAGAACTTTGACAGTATTGGTATTCTACTTTAATGATCATGTAATAGTACCAGTCATACCTACATAGCTTTATGTGTAACATTTTAATTGAAGAATGTATGAAAGTAAATTTATATCTTTTTGTTTAACATTTTGTCATATTATGTGTATTGGACATTTTATTTCGATGACATTCCAATGTTGTTATTTTTTCCCCCCTCTGTATTGACAACAGTGCCATTACTCTAGCTATTATTGGGCCCGATGATGCTGGGAAGACGACCCTGTCCTCCGTTTTGGCTGGAGGTATGTGTATTGTGTGTGATTATCTTATTTGACAATGTTGAAACCTTTGAGAATGTTCAAAAATTTTTGCTCTCAGAAAATATCCAAATTTAGTATATGATTATTGTTGCAATTGATTGATTCTTTATTTTTGATTGACATCAACAGTAGATCTTTTATTTTCAATGGACATCAACAGTAAAGCGCAGCTTGGCTGATGTTTGTTTTTGTTGTTATTATTATCATTATTATTATTATTATTATTATTTTTATTATTATTATTGATTATTATTATTATTATTATTATTATTATTATTATTATTATTATTATTATTATTATTATTATTATTATTATTATTATTATTATTATTATTATTATTATTATTATTATCTCTGATGTTGATGATTTATCAATTGTTTTACAATACAACAATCTGATTAAAGTTCTGTATTCTTTCAAAACAAACAGAACCCTTAGACCCTCATGTGGCTCCAACAGTTGGTTTTCGTAACGTCAAATTTACACTGAAGAAGTTTGATGTGACTCTGTATGACCTGGGGGGTGGCAAAGGCATCCGACCCATCTGGAAAAACTACTTCAGTGAGATCTACGGCGTTGTCTACATGGTGGATTCGAGCTCCAAGGCCAGACTGAAAGAAGCCAGGGATTTGCTGAGGGACACTTTAGAACATCCTCAAGTTTCCGGAAAGCCTGTCCTTGTGTAAGAAAATATATTTTAAATTATGTTTTGTTTTAATTTAAAAAAAAAATATGAAAGGGAATGTTGCAACATGGAAAGTTAGTAAAATATGGTTATTAGAGAGTTGCCAACTTGAAATTTTTAAAATTCGTGGTTTCCAAGGGAAAAAATGAAAAAGTCACAATAAATAGATTTAAAAATCAATAATTTGCCATCACCATGATCCACAAATGCTTCAAAGTCCTGAATATAGGATCTAAGAAACTAAATTTTCCTTTTCAACAAGATTTATTGAGTCAAAGAGCCGAATGCAATTCTGTAACTGGAGCCAAAAATTCGTAATTCTACGAATTTTTCGTAGTACTAGACAGGTCTATATTTATCATGTATTTTGACTAAACCATACAATAAAGCTTTCATTTTATTTATAAAAATTCACCAAACCATACATATGAATGAAGTAACTTGTAGCCTACTTAATTGTAATAGATAGAGTTCCATTTTTTTTGTAAAGAGTTTGAGTGTTGTTTGCTCATTAAAAAAATTGATAAATCTAAAATCATGTCAAAAGTTCCTTTGGTCAAGATTCAATATGATATGATATGACGTTTTGTTTTTCTCTATGTCTAGTTTGGCCAACAAGGTTGACCTGGAAGGTCACATGGAGGAAGTGGACATTGTTAATCAGCTGGATCTTGACCAAACAGTAAATGCTCACAACTGTCCTTCACATTTCGTAAGTCCTGCATGCAGAAAGTAGCAAAACGAGCAGATCCCTATAGTTCATTGCTAGAGCTTTTGTCTCACGAAACAAAGGGGCTGTTATCAGTCCAGGGTACAGTCAAGGTTTTTTCAGACCCCTTTGTCCACCCATCTGTGAGTGGGTAGCTGGGTCTGCTAAGTCTGATGGAAAACAAGCGACCCATGCAAAATCATGATACATGACATTTTCTAAAGTTTTGAGATATTCAAATTTGTGGAAAGCCATTTGCTTGATGATTTATGGTTTTATAACTTTTAAAAATTTATCTTTGTTAGTTTTTCAACAATTGGGATGCCATATGGTACAAACAGTTTCCTTCATATACTGACTGTTTATACTGTTGGAGTCTTTGTCATGATTTTCCTGAATCTCATCAAAATTGTCTCAGTTGTACTTTGGAGGCATAAGGCATATGTAGCTGGAATTCATCCTGGTATATATTGCATTAAACTGACACTAGCAATTGCTTGCTTTCTGTTGGACACTAGTTTATCACTTATTTACTTAGAGCCACATCTAACAGACCCTGCCGCCCTGTGGATATTTATCCCTTTGCTTGTGAAGCAAGTGCCCTATCATCTGAGCTATCGGACCCCCACAATTGCATTTTAGTTTCATTTTGTTTATCTTTATTCAACTATTGCACATGAGTGATGAAGCAAGCTCATAGTGGTCCAATAGAGTGATCATTTTGGCTATCTTTGGATTAAAAATCCCCCATTTATGTAATTTCATCTATCTAATAGACAAAGTAACTCTTATTACACAAAATATTATAATTTTCACCCTCAAACTGGCAAAACGAGATGACATTTTCATGAAATCAATTGAGTTTGGATATTTATTTAAGGTCCACGTTTCTATTTCTCCATCAAAACAACAGATAACCATTTTCAGAATTATGACTTAGGCAAAGATGATGTAACACAACTTTTTTCATAGTTTACTGATAAACATTTGTTCAGCGAGTTTTGCCATAAGGTTTAATACAAAAGAAAAGCTCTATAAGTACATACAAAAATTCTCCGTTAGTGCCATAATGTAAGCTTCAAGTAATTATTGGACAAATTCTTATCCCATATTTTAACCCTATTTATCAATTTTTTAAAAATTTTCTTTTGATGTAGTTGATGGTATCTGCACTCCAAAGCTCAAAAGCCAAAATGAAGAAAGTGGTTCTGGGAGGTTTCATGTGGCTTCTGGGCACAATTGGGTCTTCCATGGACACTCTGGAGCCCCGTGTCAAGGAAGACATGGGGGCTGTGAAAGAAATGCAAGATAGAGAGAGGGAGGAGCGTCGGGAAAGAGTACGGAGGCAGAGGGAGGCACGGTGAGGGATTTCAACATTTATGGCTGTTCACACGTGATATGAGCAGATATGCCACGTATATTGATTATCACAATGAAAATAATGTTGCACAAAAGTGAGCTGAAAAAATGGATTAGTTGTAATGGTAGTCCATCATGTAAAAATATGAAAACCGCTATTTATTCTGTTACGAAACCAACATGTTGTGATAGAGTCTATATGTATTTGATTCTGAAGGAAATACCACATCTATTTTGATCATACTTACATCATCTTTTACAAAGATTTGATGAAAGAACTATTTTTTTTTTTTGGCTTAAAAAAATAAGAATGCATTTATTAATTTATCAAATTAAAGAAAAAAAATCATTAAAAGTAGTGATAAAAGACTCAACCCCCCCCCCCCTCCTCCCACAAAACAAAAAAACCCCAACAAAACACATACACACACACACACACACTAACAAACAATCGAACAAAAAAACCCCCAAAAGCAACAAAAAACAAGAAAAAACAAACAAACAAATAACGAAACCAAAACAAACCAAACCCTCCCCCCTTCCCCCAACAATATATTATAACAATGACACCAAAAAACTGCAATAGTTAGAAATATTACTGCCATTATGGTTGAAATTTTGGATTGCTTGGTGTTTATTTATTTTTAAAAAAAATTATTTATTTATTTATTAATTTAATTTTTATTTATTGCTTTGAACTGTTGAATTGGAAAAGTCTGTCAACATTAATTTTTTCTCTCTCTATTTTTCTGACATTCAGAGAAAAATTAGAAGAGGAAGAAAACAGGAGACTTGGGATTACCAAAAAAGAAGACGAAGATGATGATTTGGATTACGACAAGATAAAACATGATCCGTTCAAGTCGCTGAACTACAACCAACTAAAGATGAAGGTAAATTCTAGGGTCATTGTTTGATTATTTAAGATATATTCAGGGTTTACTGGTTGTAGGTTTTCAGTCTTCCTTTTGGTAGAGAGATAACTCTGGTTGTCACTTCTATCCATCTATTGATAGAATGAAGTTGACGTCACACAGGTCTTTGTTAAATTAATAAATGTGTCCTGTCGACTTCGTTGAATCTGGGTTTCACTGTACACAGGAGAACTAAAGAGAATAATAAAGCTGCTAGAAGCTTGGGACTGTAAAGAGAGTGTACAAAAACCAATATAACAGCTCCAAAAAAAAAAAGAAAAAAAAAGAACAAAATTGTAAACACAAGACGTTTTGGGCTCAAAACCCTTTCATCATCCAAAAATAGATTAACAGCAACAAATTGTCAGAAGAAGGATTTTCATCCCAAAGGGTTCCCTGATTAATATCTTGTGCTTTTTGGGAGACGTTATATTTTTTTGTCACATCCCTTTTTCAGGAAAGATCCATGAGCTTAGAAAATATTTGAATCAATGTAGTAAAGAATGGCCATCATTTCTTATATACCTGTGACATCAGTCAAAATACACACGGTTGCCATTTGTAGTAGTGGATAGTCAATAAACTTTTAAAATTCAATAATAAAGGGCAATAACAGTTTTTAAAAAATTGAGCTTTTATATAGGGCAATATCCACTAAACATGTTCAAAGCGCTTTACAAGGGATCCCTGGCCGACAGTAACACATAACATGTAGGACGGGACATGATGCCTGCGTGGCAATATTACAATTTTTTTGGACAGAGACAAAGCTGTTAACAACCAGGTACCCATTTTACACCTGAGAACATGAGAGAATGTGAGTAAAGAGCCTTTTCCAACCCAGGACCTTCCGATCTGAAAACGAGTGTCATACCACTAGACCACATAGCCACACAATACATATTTGGTTGGTTATATGTCAATGTTGATATTTGCTTTGATTATTAAATGTTATGATATCTCCGTCTCTCAACAGGAACAACAACAGAAGAAAGAAAAGAAGAGGAGGGAGCAACTGCTGGCCCAAGAAAAATTAGGACCCATGGATAGGAAAGATTTACAAAGAATCAAAGACGAATCTAGCTTGGGTTACAGCATGGATGACACGATGACGCTGCCACGATTTGGCCAGTCGCGGTTTGGCAGAAATGCCAATTTGGACGGTCTGGATATCAGCCATTCCTCTGCCTTGGTGCCAATTCAAGGTCGCAACAATCGGGCCCTGCCACCTTTAGAACCCATCACTTCCCAATCTCTGGATTCCAAATTGATGTCTGCTGACAAGAGGAAAATGAAAAAGAAGAAAGATCCAGATGCCCTGGCTTACAGAAATGATGACTTGGAAAATGGGGACAGTGATATGATTGGGAGATCAGAATTCGGCTCACATGGTTTGAGTTCTCTCTCCAAGCGTTATGGATCGGAGTATGAAACAGATGCAATGAGGAACGAGAGGGATAATATGCTCAGACGTCCCGATTACAGACAAGGGTTGAGGTTATACGATGATCATGATGATGAAAAAGACTTTATGAGAAATGGCAGAGATGAGGCATTGGGTCGATTAGATTTCTCTCACAAGGGGTCAAGGTCTTATGGGATAACAGAATCGGACGTCCATGATTTGACGCCCAGAGTTGCCAAACCAAAGAATAGTCGGATGGTGAAGTCCAGCGGTCGAATTGACGAAGATGAAAAGGAAGAGTCACTCAATCAGTACAGAAATTTGAGGATGAGTTTGAAGGAATACGGAGACCCTCGCATGTCTCAAAAGCTGGACGAATACCGGGATAAATATCCACTCCGATCATCCAAAGAGACAAAGGAGTATGGATCTTCTGATGGTAAATATCCGCTGAGGTACTCCAATGATTCCTACTCCAAAGAGAATAAGAGATGGGAGAAGGGATACGAGAGGGAAGACTCGATGTATCGCAAGTCTCTGAAAAACATTTCTCCTCCTAACCTTGACCGATTTGATGATGATAAAGATGAAGGCATAGAGGAAGAATCGGATAATGGGAGTGAAGACATGAGGAGATATGGGTCCAAATATGGATCGTCATCTTACGGGAAATATGACAGGAAAGAGTTGTCATCTAACAAAAAAGACAAAAGAGATGTGAATGCAAACCAACGTCGTACGCAATACAGTGATGAAGAAGAAGAGGACGATGAGGAGGAGTATGGAACGATGAACAAACTCAAAGACACAATGAAATTTTCACGCTATGACAATGATGACTCTAGGAAAAATTATGAAAAGGAAATTAGGAATCTTAAATATCGTCGAGACAATGACTACAAAAGCAGTCACTATAACGACGAGCGTTACGACAGTGATGGTAAGATTTATGAATAATAGATATCATTAGTATAGATAAGATTTTTTATTCCTGAACAACAGTTGTGTTTTGATTAAGAATAGGAAAGTCAACATTTAATATACTGATCAAATGTCAGTAAAGAGTATAGTAAATATTAAGAATTTTGATGCATAATGCACAATTATATTGTCCAATCCTGCTACCTAGTCAATGAAACTTTAAGCGGTGAGAACTTGAAAACTAAATGTAATAATAAGATTATTGGGAAAAATTTATCATATCATATCATATCATATCATCTCATATCATATCATATCATATCATATCATATCATATCATATCATATCATATCATATCATATCATATCATATCATATCATATATCATTTCAAAACATATAGTATATCATATCATATCATATCATATCATATCATATCATTTATCATATCATTTATCGTATCATTTCAATCAATCTTATTTCAGGTCGTCCTATTTCATCCCCTGCTGACCAAGTTGATCAACGTCGTAAAAAGAAAAAGAACATTTTGAAGTCTAACAAAACGATGCCATCAGATGATGACGATGATAGGGAAGTCTCTTTGAGTCATCGGTATTCATCACCCCGCCTTGTACAGGAACACGGATCTCGTCACACATCAGATGCTGACACACCTTCCCATGGACGCAATGCTAGAACTACTTCTTATTTCAACAAGGGATCTGGTGGATCAGGTATGGAGATAAATAAATGCCATCTGGTTTTATTATGTGAAGCATTTTTAAGCTCATTGCCTATGGTGAAGTGGATAAAATATATGCCATCTGGTTTTATTATGTGAAGCATTTTGAAGCTCATTGAATATGGTGAAGTGGATATAAATGTTCATATTCATGCAATACTTTTATTGTCTCAATCTAGAATTAATATAAGATTAGTGACCTTTACCATTTGGTCATTTTAAGATTTAACTGGTTAGATTAATTTTGATGTCTCTCTTACCGTATCACAGTCACAGTGTTGCCAACCCTAGCCCATGTAAATGTGTATAATGGAGATCCAAAATGAGTCAGATTCTGAAAAAATGTGTACAATTCTGCAAGGACGATAATTAGCAATAAAACTTATAAGGGACCATACTGGCAATAATATAATCAATATTTAAATGAATAAATAAGTTTACACTTTATAGACTATATAAATAGAATCAACTTCCAGATCCATGTAGAAATCTGATATGACCCAGCCAGATAATATTATATGGAATTCACTGCATGAACTTCTGGGTCAAGAAACAGAGAGTGGTTAAGAAGACCAAAAAATGTGTATGAATGCTAAAAATGCTTAAATAATAGAAATTTAATTATGTGTACAATCCTCAGCAAAATGTGTACAATGAATGAAAATACATAACAATGCGCATTTTTATGTAAGGTTGGCACCACTGGTATAAGATAGATATTGATATCTAATATATATAATGTTTACGGATTCGATTTCTGTGCACATGACAGTATTGTCTCTTTTTTTCTGGTGAACACCATACATTCAACGTATGGGATAATTCATTTGACCTTTTTTAGGGGCTTGCACAATAAGGCAACAATTTTTAACATCAGAAAAGTGTTCCAGTTTTTCCATTTGTGAACAGAACAGGGAGAATCTGTGTGAAAAAAACCTTTCATAGGGGTTTAAATTCAATGCCCAGGCATTTTGGGCACTGCACTAGATCAAAGCTGTACAGTAAACTCTAAAATCAATCCACACATTATGAATGGGTAGCTCTAGGGGAAATGGAAGGAGTTTTCATCCCATGTCTAGTTTGTCCCTGTTACTTGGTATTGGCAGAAAAGAGGAAAATTTCTCAATGAAACTTTTGTAAACTGTCGGATTTTTAGCAAATTTGTCTCATTGAGGAAAGTTACTTATTCTAGGTTATCACTTTAGTGAAATGCAGGATTTCTCTTTTTTTTAATCAATAAAAATGTTCTAAGTAAGCTAAAAACAATGATCAATACATTTTCTAGACTGTAGAAAACTATTTAAGTCTTCGTCTAAAACCATTTATGATCTTACAAAAGACTGTTTTGCTGTCACCCAAATGATGAACGGCTATTGAATTGATATGCATCCTTTGACACCAAAACAGCATAATGCTAATTTTAAAAAATATTTGTACTCAGTGTATCGTATTAAAAGAAATGTGCTTTCGACAAATTCATGAGTATTTCCATAATAATCTGTTTATTTCAAGGTCATAATCAAATGGCTATTTTCATAATTTCTTATTTCTCTTTTCACTGACAGCCCAGAAATGGGGCCTGGCCGAAGATCTTCCAACCATCGACAATGATTCGAGATTACGCAGGAACTTCCGTCCAAATTACGATGACAGTGAAGGAGAGGATGTGGTTTATTGATGACGGTGGTCATGTGATAATTTCAATTATTGGATTGGATGGTTATTTTATGTCTAGAAATAATAGGAAATTTGAATGCACACATTATTTATTTATGAATTATGAAGATCTGTTTGAGTCGTGATGAAAAAATGGTATTGGGAATTTTTTTTCCCTTTTTGCGAGATTGTTAGTTTTATTTTCTTGTCATTTGATGGTTATACATAGATCTAGCAACAAATTGTAAAGAATATCTTTTTTCAAAAATATATTTCTTATTTTTTACTTTCTCATAGACTTATATAAAATTGAACGTACTTGATGGTTCCTATTGTTGTTTTCTATTTTTATTCTCTGTGAACTTGAAATTCTGTATTGGTGATGATGATGCAATCCAAGGGAGATAATCCTGTAATGCAGTTGCCTTTGTGAAGTGTTGGACGTTTTGCAATCTTATTGACTGTTGATATTACATTCGCACTGTTTTATATATTAATATTCTATACTATACTATATTGCTTTAGGTCTGATGTTAGAAATAGAAATATGTCCAAACTTTTAAATTGTTTTATGACATTGTGTTGGTTGAGGGAGCAGCTATTCTGCTGGATGATATTACTTTGGTTCTATATTTCAATACTTTGCTGTTTGCAATCAATTTTAGCTTTTATAAAATATGAATCCGTTTTAAATGTCACAACTTGACGTAATCTCTGTGATATTTATAATGATATGGCAGGAGGTTCGATTCCTATGGAATCCAATGGGAGATTAGTTAACATTGTATGTATGTCCGTCATCAATGGAATGATTATGTACATGTACAAGAATGGAATATGTTTGTATCTGTAAATTGTATATGTTAAAACATATGTCATGGGTTTAGGTGCATTTGGGATGGTCGTTTGTATCCAATCCATGACTGTGAAGGCAATTTGAATGAATTAGGCCTCAGGGATTTGACGTCATGTCTAGAACATTTCAAAAAATCTTTGTATATTTTTGACTTGTACAGTTTGGTATGTTTTATTTTTAAAATACTCTGCTCTCTTTTTTCTCTTTCTCTCTCTTTCTCTCTCTCTCTCTCTCTCTCTCTCTCTCTCTCTCTCTCTCTCTCTCTCTCTCTCTCTCTCTCTCTCTCACTCTCACTTCCCCTCTCACCCCTCTCCTTCTCTCTCTTTGTTTATCCCTCTAACCTTCTCTTTCTCTATCAAACTCACATAAAGACACTCTATCCATCTCTTTCTCTCTCCCTCTTTACCTCATCTTTTTTAATCTCCTCCACCCATATCTCTCATCTTCCTTTCCTTCTCGTCCTCCACCTTTTGCTGCCCTTCTCTTCCTCCTCTCCATCCCTCCCTCCTACTTCTTCCTCCATCCTCCACCTCCTCATTCTCTTCCCCTGTGGTCGTTTTCCTCCTTCTCCTCTTCCTCCTCCTATTCCTACTCTATTTTAACCATTTTTATTCAATTTTTATATACGTTTTTAACCATTGATTTGTTCTATCTTATCCTTTGATGTGCTGTTGGAACATTTGAATGTTTTATGTCGGTGCTTCTTTTCAAACTGCCTTCCCCCCATGTTTACCTCATGCCTTCTCCCATATTTTCCTACCTTTTTTCCTAGACTATACAAATTTCCATCAACATTCATTGCTTCATGAACTTTACCTTTATCAGCTGGGTCATTCAAATCTCACTCCCTCTTGTCATTGTTTGATCTCAAACCTCTGCATCCTGGGACTGAAGTGGCGTAAACCCTGCTCCGGTCATTTCCCCCCCCCCCCCACCCTTGATTAAGATATTTAACCTGGATATCGATTCATTCCTCAACGAAATGCCTTTGTGATTGCATCTCAAGTTGATATATTGAAGGTTGCATAAAGAGGGTATTTTTTTCAGTTAAAATTCTTACCAAAATAACATTTGTTTACATGTGAAATGGAGTTATATCTCACATGGGTATGGAAAATTTTAGCGGTCCTTTCTAGATATCCCTGTACCTCTTGTTCCTTACATCCATGTAGCTTTTTGTCCTTGTACTCAGGCAAGAAAACTCAGTTTTGACCAAGGCACTGGCTGGAATGCTTTTTTAAAGAAGGAGGCGGTTGGATTATTTTAATTTCTGGACCTTTCTCAAATTATTTTCAATCGTCGTCTTTTTCTTTTCTTTCTGATTTAAAACAAAATCTCAATCTGTTGCCAGTGAATTTAACAGAAAAGTTTATTTTTATTTTTTTATTGCTCCACGTCTGTGAAATGTAAGCATTTCAAAATATTTTATAAAATGTTAATTTTATGGGGTTCAATTTTACTCTAATCCAGCATGATATATTATTGGTGTTCACTAAGAGAAAAGTGATCAGATCTGCCTACAACTACGAAAAATTCGTAAAAACTCGAATTTTTTAAAACTTCAACAGCAGAAATAAATAACATTTTTGATTCAATACAACGTGTTAAAAAGAAAACTTTGGTGTCACAAAGCATCTATTCAGGGTTTTGAAGGCACATCGAATACTGCTAAAGGTAAATTATTAATTTGTAAAGTTAATTACAGTAACTTCTATTTCTTCCCTCTAAAATCTACAAATTTTTAACATTTCAAGTAGGCAGGTCTGAGAGATATTGATACAACTTGTGCTTCAACAACTTGTGCTTCGACAACTTGTGCTTCAACAACTTGTGCT
>NC_088362.1:37348225-37360725 GCF_034508935.2 Berghia stephanieae
CTTCTTCTTCTTCTTCTTCTTCTTCTTCTTCTTCTTCTTCTTCTGATAATGGATAGATGACTTACGGGGCGGTTTGGGTCTTTTCTAAAAAAAATTTAATTACCAATATTCGGCGGTTTTAATCATTCTATATCGTCATTATAGGTTAAAAAACAACATTTATGGTGAAAATTTTTAATTATCTGTGTTGATACCCATTTTGCGACCTAATTTGGGGGTCTGACATCAAAAAATATAACAATCTCGTGGCAAACGTTCCACAAAAACTAATGAAGGAATGACCTCCATATTCTTCCCTCTTGTCAACATTGTACCATAGTGTGTCACCATAGAGAGATTTTACGGCTTTAGTTTATGAAATTTTTATTAGAACATTACAAAGTTGAGAGTCAAAATATTATGACAAAATTGATGTAAAAAATTCAGAATTAGGATTATAATTAAAAATTCACATATCTTATCAAAAAAATCTCTCTATGGTGACACAATACATTATCTCTGTGATAACTGTGGAAAATTTCAGACAATTTCAATGAATAGATTCTGAGAAACGTTTGACACAGTATCCCATACCCTTAGAAAAATGACATATTGAGAAAATAGCAAAATAGCTTCCCGTTTTTCACACTTTTCTTACTACCTGTACCATTTTCGACTGTGTTTTTCGTGTCTTTATAGTCTACATTAAGAATTTGGACTTCACTTATATTATTCCTAGGGTAATAAAATATTATTTTCCACCAAAATCTCAAAATCAATTTTTCGAAGGATTTTCCTAATAATTAGACCCAAACCGCCCCTTACGGCAACGAAATTGACAGTTATGACGATGATGATGGTGATGATAATGATGATGACGATGGTGTTGGTGATGATGATGGTGTTGATGATGATTTTGATCTTGATGATGATGGTAAATGATGACGACGATATTGAAATTGATGACACATCACTCACTTGTACAAAGGGAAATAATTACGTACCACATGTTGAAAATAACAATTCTATTGTTGCCACCCCTAATATCGTACGAAAGTGCTCGGTAATGATGGTTAGAGCTAATATAAAATATAAATTGTATCACTCAATTATATGTGGCCAAGACATACGTTTCTGTGGCTTTCGTCCACGTCTTCAGTTGGCATAATGTCCGAAGAAAAAATGTATTCCGTTTGCGATTGGTATTTACACCCCTTGTGTCTTTACTTGGCCACATATAAGTGAGTTTGTCTGTTTTGTTTTTAAGGGTTTTACGGCGCTTGCAACACATTTAGGTTATATCAGCGCCAGTAAAAAGTAAGAAAATGGGACAGTAAAGAGTTATAGAATTACAATTAAAGCACCCAAGAAAAAGTAAGACATAGGGGAACTGGGAACAAATAGGGATCAGATGTAGATTCCAAGAGCATACTACAAATGTACTTAGTTTGAGATCACCTAAAAGTCTCATCCAGACACAAGCACAGGTCCCAACTAAGAGGAATACACTCAAATGTTTACCAACTATATAATATAATATGTAAACTAAACATAATACAATACATAACAGAGAGATGATTTACAAGGAAAAAAATATCATCTCCCAAAACTATAACTATACATTCGACTGTTTCCCTCCCAGCCAAGGAGCTCCGGCAAGGATCAGGACAAAACTAAGTAATCTCATTCCAAGACAATGACAGAACACAATTGGGAAACGGGTATGGGGGGATAGAAGACAGAGCATGTACCTCCCTGCCCACTATGGGAGGTCAGGATCCCCACCCAGTATAAGTGAGTGATACAATTTATATTTATATATATATATATATATATATATATATATATATATATATATATATATATTATATATATTTATATATATATATATATATATATTGTATATATATATATATATATATATATATATATATATATATATATATATATATATATATAGAGAGAGAGAGAGAGAGAGAGAGAGAGAGAGAGAGATTAGTTTTGTTTTAATGAGAGATGAAATTAATGTGTAAAAGCGGTTTACAAGGGGTCCCAAGCCAAACACTTGTCTCAAATCAGTCATAATTTCTGAATTCTCTGTCATGTCTGCCCAGCAGTAACTGGGTATCTAGTCGAATCCCTGAGATCTGACTGAATTTTTTACTGTTTTTTTTTCTTTTTTTGTTTTTGTTTTCTCAGTCTTCGTCAAAATCTGCTTGTTGCTTTTAAACCAGCCAATCAAGTTATAGAACTGGCCTTCAACCAGAGTCTACTAATAGTACTATAATATACGAGTACTAGGTTTTGTTGAAGGCAGTGACATCTATAATATTATTATTAATATTATTATAGATGTCACTGTCACTGCCTTTAACACAACCTAAAATCACATGTCCTGTTGATCGAAGCCTTTCGCAATATATATTGTACTATAAGTTAATTAATATCACGTGATCTGCTAATTAGAAGAAGAGTTATTCCCCCGTGACGTGTAAGTGTCGTGCTAGTGGAGAACCGCAAATCCACATACAAGCACACAAGCTAAAGTAACATTTCAGATAAAGCTACTTCAATGGCATACTTACTTATTTATCCTTTCGGTGATTCATCAGAACTTAAGGCTGAGGAGGTGGTACGCCATTTTTTCGGTTGGAGGCCATTTTTGTCGCCTGTCTCCAAGACAATCGAATAGCTTTCATTTCTCTTTCGATAATTGCTTAATTAAGACCAGTAAGTCATTTACTAGACTAGTAAAGAACTAAATCGAGTCCGCTTACATAAATAAAATTGGGCCCATGTCTCCAGCTGGCGGTCCCTTCTTCTCGTTCCCTGGGGGGGGGGGGGGGGGGGGGTCCACATGAGAGCTATCCCGGTAATAGCACCCGAATTCATTCTGAGGACATGTCCAGTCCATTTTCACCTTTTCCTCTTTACATCTTCAGATCCTGGTTCAATTTGTGTGCAGCTTGCCCGTTCTTTGTTTGAAATTACTTTTTGGCCAAAATATGAACTGTAAAACGAGTGACATAATTGCTAGATATTCAAAAAAAAAAAAAAAAAAAAAAAATAAAAAAACAAACAAACCTGGTTGACCTTTAACATTATAAGATTCTGGATATTCTGCGTTTAAAATTTCCAACCAGTTCCCACCACAGTCTGTGGTTCCCATTGCCGCTGCACAACCTTCGGAGATCGTATTGGGAGCACGTTTGAAATTTTTATACGCAGGATTTAAACAATCTTACTATTGTAGCCCTCCGATGGGGCGCTTCAATGACCCCACAAACAATCTTACTGTTATACCACTCCGATGATCTTGTGACGAGCGATTTTCTTTCACTGCGTTATTTCTTTATCATTCGTCAGCGTCTCATTCAAAACCACTTCAAACTGAGTGGACAATAAATATATTTGCCAAGCCAGATTAACACCTTCAGTTGAGATACTCAAAACATGGACAGTCTTTTTCCAATGAAGCTCTAAATTTTTCTAACGGAAATTTTGGTCGTTAGGTGGGAAACCTTTCCATTGTATAACGGAACACTCACTTTCAGCTTAAGGCTTATTTACCTGTTCAAGTTGTCTGGCCATTGTATCCATACCTCCTGCTAATTACCTTTTCCAAACAAGACTCCAACGTGCTTTTGTCCTGAGGTCTTGTCTCGTTCAAGAGTAGCTAAAATTACAATTAAGGTCTATCTCTCCGGTAATTCTCCGTTATTCTGTCTTACCCAACCATCTGAATATCATTGACTATCTTAAACAGGAACATTCTACTGATTGGCTATTCCCATAATTCAGACGCGGTCCTTCATTTCACAAAATCAAATTCATCTCTGAATTGAATCACACACACGCTAAGAATCCCAAGAAAGAAGAGCTATCTCTCCAATTTCAAACTTGTAAAATTTTTCTTCTATCTCGGCTGAAGGTAAAATGAATTATTGGTTAACATTCAAAGTGGAACGAGATATTACTGTGAATTCAATTTAATCTATTATTAATATTATAGTTTGTGTATATATTTTAATTGTGCTATTCCATGGATGTTCGTAAGTTGGAATACCTGTACAAAACTATATCTATATGTATCTTATACTATAGTTAACATTTGTTTATGATCTATGCTATTATTTCATTTATATTCAATATGTATATTGCTTGAATGTCTGTACCCCACCGCCAATCGCCGGCCACATATCATAACCTCAATTATAATAAATAAAAATAAATAAAGAAATACCAGGGACACAACCCTGTTAAATTCTCATCATGTAAGATAGCTCGACTGTCAGTTGATGTTTGATACATACATACTAACTACCGTTATAATGGAGTTACTGCTTCTCCTTGCCTTTGTCGGCAAATAAAGGCTATTATGATGTGTCGCTCAAGGACGATTCGGTGGCGAAAGACAAACTCGATTGGCTCTAAGACCTTGTTGTTTAACTCTTAATTGAAGGTCCTTGTCCGTGTCCTCGAAGCACCCAGCCGTGCCGAATCCCTGCATCCCAGTCCTTGAATAGTGGTAAACCCCTGATGTCAGTCACTTACTACAACACACTGTTGTGAAGTCCAGAAAACCCTGCAAGCAGGCGCCAACCCTGGAACTAGCTGATACATTTGCCTCAGTCAAGCAAGCCGGCTGGATAAAGATAAGCCGAACGGGCTTATACCATTTTCAAATGTATTTTCCACAGACACATATGATTATATCAAAGTAAACAAATAAATAAATAATAAATTAGATCCACTCAATTAGAGCTATTCTTCCTGATATTAAATAAATACTTATTCTTTCTATCTTTTCCTGTAACAATCTAATTAAACTTTATGTATAGAATTGTTATTATTGTATTGGGCGTTACTATTGTCTTGACTCACTTGTTATTAATACAATTAAGCTATAAGGGACCCTAAGGCAATTCTTCATCACCCCTAGATTAAATCTGAGCCGTTTGTGGTATAGGTTGAGTGGCGCAGCTTTTAACGAGAGCCATAGCGTGCATACTAGTTCGAATCCAGACCATTGAGCTATCGGTTGGATTCGATCCCACAAAAATAACACACAACCCGCCACAGATCTCTCCTTTATCATTTCTTATCAAAATGTTTCCTATTTTTTACAATGATTGGTTCTCGAATTTAGAATTTAACGATTTGACATTGAGAATTATCTTCGAGTCATGATATCATTGCGCGTCAAAATAGTAGTAGCAGTCTGAATGACGCTTGCTGAGAATTGTGTGATCCAGTCATGGTCGATGAGTATAGATGCTCTCTCCATCCATGTTGTTAATTTTTTCCATTGGTCACGGTCCTGGGCCAGATTTTTGAGGCTGTCAAGATCTTGTTGTGACTTTAGTACGGAGGGCACTGCAGTATTTCTTAGTTCTTCAGGGATTAATTCGGCCTCATCTGAATCCAGAAAATTCTGATATGTAGAGAGATCCTGGTTCAGGGTAGTTACTATTGATGTTGGTGGTCTCCCTACATATTTGTTACCATGGAGGAAATATTCTGTCATTGCAGTTTGGGCTGGGATGTTATCTTCTCGACTTAAGATGTGGCCAAATAGCCTCCATCGCTGTTTTTTTTATTATTGTGCTCAGGCGCTGGACCCTGTTATTTTCATAGAGATCAGTATTTGTAATAGTCTCTGGCCAATAGATTCCGATTGACTTGACTTGACTTGACTTGACTTAGGTGCCTTTCGCGTCTCGACCGAAAAATAGGGTCGCCTTGGCTGTTTCCAGTATTTCCTGTGTGAGGTGTCTCCAATATTGCCGGTCCTCTGCTAGGGTTCTCAGATTTTCAAGGTCCCCTGCCGTTATGAGACTAATGCTTTGTCCAAGTGTTGTGAGGTTTTTGTTTAGGATCACAGGGAGTGTTGTGATCTGTCTTCCTCTGAAAAGGTTCCCGTGTTTTTGGAAGTATCCCGACATGGCTTGGTTAGCTGGTATGTTTTTGTCCCTGCGTAGTATGTGACCGAAAAGTTGCCATCGTTGTTGTAAAATGTCAAGGGAATTGGTCTTTCTTTTGTGATCTTATAGAGTGATTCATTTGAGATCTTTTTGGGTATTTGATGTCCAGTACCCTTCTTAGCTGTGTGCGATGGAAGGCATCCAGATGTTCTTCTTCGGATTTTGTCAACGCCCAAGTGCCGCAGTTATACAGAAGTACCGGTTTTACAATAGCACGGTACAGTTTCAGTTTGGTTTTTCTCTTTATTTTGTCACCTCTAATTCATACATTGGTGAGTTTACTGAGTGCGGCGTTTGATAGCTGTTTTCTTCTTTGTACATCCTCGGTGTCTCCAATTAGTGAGCCGACTTTCTTTGTTCTTTTCCATTCCTCTTTGTTCCTCGATATTGTTGTAAATTCGGTTTTATTGGCATTGACTTGGAGGTTATATTTCATGAGGGTATTTTGTATGATGTCTATATTTGCTGGTGTTGATCCAATAAAATCGACATCATCTGCATAGGCGATTTCTCTAGGGATTGCATTCTCAATATGAGTCGTTGGTTTTGGAATGACTTTTCGAACTTCTTTCAGAGCGTGTTCTTAGTATATTGTGAACAGAATCGGGCTCAGACTATCTCCTTGGGGGGTCCCGATGTTACTTTCAAACTGCGTCTGTTTTGTCTTTGTTCAAAGCGACGAAATCTCTGAACCGAAAACCATTCGAGAACCCAAAACTACAGGATAAATTTGGCAAACAGACAACAAATCCCAACGATATCCTTGACATTGTAACTAACCACTTCCAGCAGAAATTTCACAAACAAGTCTCACAAATATCGCCCTTCTCAGGAAACCCTAGAGACCTGAACAACCGCATCACAACAACTGAAGTTAGAAATAGCATAAAGTGCCTAAACAATAACAGATCCCCAGGCGAAGATGAAATTCCCGCTGAATTGCTGAAATGCGGTACCTTCTCCCTGGATCTGAGCATTGCAAACATAATGAACAAAACATTTTCAACACACAAAGACTGGGACGTAAACAGCGGTGTCCTAATTACAATACAAAAACCAGGAAAAACGAAAGGACCCGTAAACAACCTGCGCCCAATAACATTACTGAATACCATAAGAAAAACACTGTCAACTATTGTCCTCAACAGAATTAGACCGAAAATAGAAAAATATCTATCACATAGCCAAAGCGGGTTTCGCCAAGACCGAAGCACATCGGACGTTGTATGGACACATAAATGGTTGGCAGCAAAGGCACTCAAAGAAAACATATCCATAACAATAACCGGAATCGATATGTCCGCAGCCTTTGATACGATCGACAGAGGAAAACTTTTGGAGATATTAACAGACATAGTAGACGAAGACGAGCTCCGAATAATCCGATTTCTCCTCAGCAACACAAAGATACAACCAAGGATATACGGGGCCACAAAACAGACGCAGTTTGATCCCAATTACACGACGTAATTGTTTGCGGGGGTATGAATCGAGGCTTTCTAAGTTCTTTTTTGTGAGGCCCCAGGTTCCACAATTATATGTCAATATCGGAATAATCAGTGCCTTGTAAATCTGTATTCGTTAATTCTCACTGATTATGTCATTTTTATTCCATAAATTTTGGAGTTCGTAGAATGCATTGGTGGCCAGCTGCTTTCGTTTTCTGATGTCTTCATTTTCGTTGATCAAATTGCCTAGTTTAAGTACACTTTTCCATTCTTTAAAATTTCTGTTGATTTTTGTATATTCTGTTTTGGATTGAACAACTTTCAGATTCCATGCTTCTAGGGTAGTTGACATTATTGGCATATTATTTTCGCTTGATGTTCTGATTCAAAGATTAGGTCTGTATCATCTGCGTATATCAATTCACGAGTGATCTTCTTTGTTGGTGGTAATTTTCGTCTTAGATCTTTCATGGCCGATTGGAGGTATATCGTGAATAGAACTGGACTCAAGCTGTCTCCTTGAGGGGATCCGATTGAAGTTGATATTGTTGTTAATTCTCTGCCGGATTCAAATTGTAATGTAGTATTTGATGATAGGTATCTTCTGACCTTCACGTGATCTCTGTCCAAAGGGGAGACGTGTATGAGAATAACAATTCTTGTACTGCTATTTTTTTTTAAGACAAAGGATTATAATTTTTCATAATTTTTGTTATTGTTGCTATTATACTAGATATTGTAAGATCAGGTTTTCCACAAAATCAAAGCAGGCCAACTGTCTCAAAACCCAAGGGGCATAATCAGTCCCAGGTAAAGTCGAGACCTTTCGGACACCTTGGCTACTCAGAAGCAATTGCTTAGTTGGACCAGTTGTCATTCCACAGAAAGTGTTTTTTCGTTTTACTTAAATCTGTGTGTTCTTTGCGCTGACGAGTTGCTTCCCCAAAATATCCAGCGGAAAGGTACCGAGTTCGATCACTCGCCGCTGTGCTGTGTGGCCTTGAGCTAGTCAAACTCGCCCTGGCTCAATTTGCGGCACTGCACTGCAGCTGACACCTGGGTTATTCCAGTCTTCCTTTTGAATAGACACTAGAGACAGATTTCTCCTATGGGATGAATAAAGAGAATTTTTAATTAATTTTTTTTAGTGTTCTTTAATACAACCCTTGACCAAGTATTCTAATGATAAATGATGTCATTCGAACTATACATCGTAAGACCTATCTATCAATTAATTGATATCACGTGACCTGCTAGTGAGACTATTATGATGAATGATTCCCTTGTGACGTGTAAACAAAGTGGTGTAAGTGGAAGATTATTCAATTACTGGGTGCGAGATGCGGCAAACGCCAGCACGGAGAGCAGCAATATATATAGAGCACGGTCCTCATAATGTGATCAAATCCATTTAAAAGGGAGTTCCAAGCCAACTACAACACTTAACATATAGAACAGCACATGATGCCTGCAAGGCGCTCTTACAGTATTTTCCCCATATACGACACTGACCGTCAGGTAATGATTTTGCCCTTGTAGAATATGGCAAGGAGAAAACTTTGTGCAACCACAGCGGACTCAAACTGATGATCTACAGGTCTAGATCATACCACTAAATATTAAGAATCACATTGAAGGACACCCATCTGTTTGTTCATGGCCAGCCAATGAATTCCAGGCCTCATAGCATTCCATGGCTAACATCTCCAACGAATTCCAAGTCTCAAACAATTCCATGGCCAACATCTCCAACGAATTCCAAGTCTCACACAATTCCAAAGCTATTAATTATCTTCAACACGTTCTTTGTCTCACACAATTCCAGGGCCAACAGCTCCAACAAGTTCTTTGTCTCACACAATTCCACGGCCAATACCTCCAATGAGTTCCATATCTCACACAATTCCACGGCCAACATCTCCAATGAGTTCCATATCTCACACAATTCCAGGGCCAACATATCCAACAAGTTCTTTGTCTCACACAATTCCACGGCCATTACCTCCAATGAGTTCCATATCTCACACAATTCCACGGCCAACATCTCCAATGAGTTCCATATCTCACACAATTCCAGGGCCAACATATCCAACAAGTTCTTTGTCTCACACAATTCCACGGCCAACATCTCCAATACTTCCAGCTCTCACACAATTCCATGACCAACATCTCCAACGAGTTCAAGGTCTCTCACCAAGTTCCCAAGGGTTCGCAGCAGCCAGTGGGAACTTGTTCAAAACTCCAAACATTGGTGTTCAAGAATCGCCTATTTCCTTTATTCACCCTCAGGGGGATTTTATAAAATCGTGAAACGATCGAGACGCAGCGCTGCCATCTGAGCAAAAGGGCTAAGATTAAAAAAGAAAATTATGCCCTTCCGCCACGATATCATAAGATATCGTCGCCGAGGCATTTCACGAAGGAATATAGACAATTCATCCAACAAGATGTCTGATGTCAACAGGAATCACCCATGTTGTCCAAGTGAGTAAATTGGGGGTTAATAATCTTGCTTAAGAAAAAAACCCTGAAATTGCCTGAAGCGGGGCTAGAACCCGGGACCTTCCGAGTCACAGTACAATGCCTTAACCTTTCGGCTACTTCGTCCTCCTAAGATTCGCTAAGATCCAGGTTCAATGAAAAACAGTTGCCGTTAGTGGACTCGAATGGAACATATGGATGGAAGTGCAAAGCCATATTATTTTACTGTTATCTCGCCCCCCCCCCCCTGATTCCATAAGGTTTAAAATGGATTATGTGAACCACCACGACACGCTTGGGCGAGGTTTGAACAATGGAAATGCCCTATAAAAATGTGAATAGTATTTACAATTTTACTCTCATTTTGCAACAATAAAAATTGCAAGATTCCACAATTTACGTCATTAAACTTTTAAACAAAGAATTAACAAAAGAGTTGATAAGAGAGTAGATAATTCTTTTGATATTTGGGCTGCTATTCTTCAAAACAAAACAAAACAAACAATTAAAAAGAAAAAGAAAAAGAAAAAGAAAAATTCCAATACATTTCAATTTAACAACAAAATCATTTATTGACGATTTTCAGATAACAAAACGAAAAAAATAAAATTATAAAGTAGAAAACCAAAGCAATAATGTCGGAAATTAAAACAAAGTCATGGAAATACTGAGAATGGGTTAAAAAGCAAAAAATCAAAAAAAAAACAACAAAAAAACAAAAAAAAAAGACAAAACAAAAAAATAAACAATCAACAAAAAACAACAAAATAACTAAAAAAACCCAAACAAACCCCCCCCCAAAAAAAAAAAACAAAACAAACATAAAACAACAATAAACTAACAAATAAAACCAACAAAAAAACCCCCAAAAAACAAACCAAAAAAAAAAAACCCAAAACAAAACATACACACAGACACACACACACACACACACACACACATTCACACATACACACACACACACACACACACACACACACACAAACAACAACAAACAATACCAGAAAAAAATATAAACCCAAACAAACATAATAAAACCCCAAAACCCAAACAAATAATCAAATCAAAAACAAATTTAAAAAAGATCGGTTCAAACACCAAGAAAAAGAATATATAAAGAAACGAAGCAACAAAGTGTACAAAAGTCCAACCAATAAACAACTAGCATAGAGGCAAATGCTTGTCACACTACCATTATAGAACAACACAACACCCCCCCCCCCTCCCACCCCCCCACACACACAAACAAGCGAGATTTTGACAAGCAACCACATCCGAGCGACAACAAAATAACACAATACTATTTTTCTATTTTGAGCATTGTCGATTTCAACATAATGATTTTATCCCCTACCTTCAAGCTCGCTCAGCCAACCTCCACCTAAAAAAAAAAGAAAGAAAAAAAAGTGCGATAAATAAATGAAGCTAGCAGACACAATGAGAAATAATAAGTTCAAGAAGACCCCTGCAAATATCAATGAAAGGAAGAAATAGAACAAATATTGCCCATAGATTCAACTAGGTACAGAAGTCCGTGGATTTTCCTTGTTTCTTAATTACATTTCTTTTACAATTTTTGAATCTTTTGTAATAATTCATGTTTATTATTCTATAGTTAACGGTTTATGAATTCATTTCACAGTCAATAATCAGAATCATACACAGATACAGGCAGGCACCATACCATTCTAGGCTTGTCATGGAAGACATTAAAAATAATATAGTCTAGATCTTGGATCTCGGTTGTAAAAGTGAAACCCCTACCCATCTGAATAAACCGACGTGCACTTATTTGCAGGTCTGATAACCCAATTCCTTATGGGTTCATTGTTGTAACGGAAATATAAAAAAATGACGCAAAATATTGTCCATTACAACAATGTTAAACGAAGCCCTTAAGTGGGTTCGGGGTGTCAGACCTGCATATATGTACACGTCAGAATTGACCCTTTGAAGGTGAGCAAACATTTCTATCAAATCATTCATTTCTCCTTCATTTTGTCTGGCTATAGCTGCAGCAAGCCTAACAGAAAAAAATTGAGCTTTTATATAGAGCAATATTCACTAAACGTGCTCAAAGCGCATTACAAGGGGTCCCTGACCAACAGAAACATTTAACATGTAGGACGGGACATGACGCCCATTAGGCGATATTACAATTTTTTCGGACATCTGAGTACGGTTAGAGAATGTGAGTAAAGAGCCTTTTCCAAGGACTCAACTATGCGCCGAGCGAGGCTCGAACCCAGACCTTCCGATCCGAAAGCGAGTTTCATACCACTAGACCACATAACCGCACAACAGCCCTCACCCCAACCAAAATAATCCCTATACAAAATATAGCGATGCGTCTCGCTCGACCTTCGATGAAGTCAAGCGTTGCAATGCCCTTACTGATGTCTTAGTGAAAATACTAAGATAATATAATATGATGCTAGGATTAAATAAATAATCCAGCCCCGCCATTAACGGATTGATTACCTCCATGACGGGAAGAATGTTCCACAATTTGACTGTGGAAGACATCCGGTACAAACCGGAAACCCAAAAGCCTAAAAGCCTTAATTATTGCCAGATTGAACTAGTAATTATAGCACAAACGGATTTG
>NC_088362.1:37365725-37370725 GCF_034508935.2 Berghia stephanieae
ATATCAGCCATCCCAATATGGAGGTCATCAGAATTTCCAGAAATATTTTTGGACATCTGATTCTCTCTCATGTTTGATTGGACGATAAACTTTTGGGAATGAGTTAAGGGAGGTAATGACTAAGGATTTATTTCACCAGTTACCTGCCGTACTCTGATAAAAAAAACATGGATTCCAAAATTTGGTCAGAAAACTCGTCCTCCAGACATCGATCGATTTAAATGACCCTCAACTTAGCAAAAAATCTCAAGCCTGGGACCTCACAAGGTCTATCAATATTTGAAGGACAAGTTTTCTGGTCAATTTTTAAATACGTGTCTTTCTAGAATACGACAGACAACTGGCCACAGACACAAACATCACAGGAGTCTTCGTTCTGAAGTCAATCTTCGACCAATCCATGATAAAAGATTTACGTACAGCATCAGGCATTTTAATTTCCCGAAATTCTGAGCGAAGAAGAAAACAAAATCTAAATTCGATGTGTCCACCGTGGTTGGACTCCGAAACCCCTTGAGTCAAATGACCACTACGCCATCGTATTAAATTCTTCTCATTTTATAGAGTTCAATGTTCAAATCTCAGATTGGATGAGGCGGGTAGGGGTGGTTTTGGATAGATGGATTGGGTGAAGTGGAACTATTGCACAAATTTAACACGGCACTCAAGCCAAAGGAGTTTCTAGAACGGAGAATGAAATCTTGTTTTTTTAATCACGGATTAATCATATTTTTATTACGTTCTATATCGATTTCTTCTTCTCAAATAGAATTATCTACGTCATCATAATCTCAATCCAGAATGCTCCACGCACACAACAATAAAACCGCCAGGCCAGGTTGCTGGTATAAGGCGGTGTAAATAAACAGTGAGCAGATGGACAGCAGGCGGGAAGAGATGAGTGTGTGACGGGGTAACAGTTGGGAATAGCACTGACCACCGTTTGGGGTGTATTCGGTTGTTGTTACTGTTGTTTTCGTTTTGACACAACAACAACAATAACAACAACAACAACAACAATTACAACAACAACAACAACAACAACAACAACTACTACTACTACTACTACTACTACTACTACTACTACTACTACTACTACTACTACTACTAGTATTACTGCTGTTACTATTACTACTACTATACTACTACTACTACTACTACTACTACTACTACTACTACTACTACTACTACAACTACTACTACTACTACTACTACTACTACTACTACTACTACTACTACTACTACTACTGCTACTACTACTATTACTACTGCTACTATTACTACTACTACTACTACTACTACTACTACTACTACTACTACTACTACTACTACTACTACTACGATAACCATTAGCATATTTTCAACCAGAGGGTCTGAGGTTCAGTCCAAGGGATGACAGCATTCGTCACACCTCCCGTGTATCTTTAATATTGGCATAACCTGACAATCCACCTTACACATTTTTACAATTTATTTATCTAGCATCACATCATGTTCCCCACTCGTGAATTTATTCTCATAATGCTAACATAATATACGATTCTTACACTCTTGCTTTTTGGAATTCCGGACGTGTTCCCAACCGCTGCACGAGCTTGCGAGTATGGGAACAAAGTTCGAATTGAAAATCGCAAGAGTGTAAGAAATCTTTTATTCTACCCATCAATCGATTCCTATTTCGTCATCTTTGAATAAAAGACAAGATATACATTAGAAAAACAAAAGCATTTATGGAGCAAAAGATGATGCGATGAACAAACTGTCCAGAAAATGTCAGAGAAACAAATCGGATGATCTGGATACAAAACATCTTGAGTAAATACCAAACAGCTCAATCAGCCACCCCCCCCCCCCGCTCCCCTGCCCCCCCCCCGTCCCCCCAGTTTGTGAGCAGATCTCACAATGTTTTGATACGAGATTGGCGTTCTATGGAGTGACACGGCAGATTCGTCATGTCATCTCTTTCAAAATTTGGAGCATCTGGAAGGTCTTTTAATTCACATTGTAGGCGTGTACTGAAAATAGCTAAAGTACAAGCAAAACAGTGGCCCAGACAGCATGAACTGTAAATCGCTATAACTTGAACATAAATTGAAGTTGACGTCACTCAGGTTTTTGTTCTGGCTTTTGCCATCCGCCTTTATGAGTAATTCTCACTGAACTGTATTATCCAGACTATAAACGTTCATGGTTACACATCGTTTTGTGTGTTGGTCCGTTATATTTCCGAATGGCAATGTTGTGAGTTTCTTAGCCAAGCGCAAACGATATATAGATAGTATGCGCTTGGCTTAGAAGCTCATAACATTGCCATCCGGAAGTATAACTTACCAACACACAAAACTGTGTGTATCCATAAACGTTTATAGTCAGGTTAATACAGTTTACTGAACATTACTGATAAACGCGGATGGCAAAAAACAATATCAAAGACCCGAGTGACGTCAACTAAGAACTATCTATAGACCAAGTGCATTTGAAGCAGGCCAAAATAGTCAGCCATCCATTTTGTGAGAATTTTTACACAAAATGTAAATATATGATGATTTTTGGGACAGCGGGGCTCAGCGGTACGGTCTTTGCTTCTTTGCTTCGTACCCAAAAGGTATTGAGTTCGATCACCCGCCGCTGCACTGTGTGACCTTGAGTAAGTCAACTCGCCTTAGCTAAATTTGCGGCGCTGCACTGCGGCTGCTTCCAATCTTCCCTTGGAATAGGCCCTTGAGACAAATTTCCCCTAAGGGATAAATAAAGGAAATTTTATTATTTATCTATTTATTTTATTTATTTTAATTTTTATGGTCATTCATGAAATTACACATACATATTGTAAAACGCCATGCATCTCAAATCAATTTTCTCAATGAAAACAGTGAAAACTGTAAAAACTAGAGGGCTGATTGATTTTAGCTAGATGGCATAATACTTCTAAGAATGCATCGATCCGAGACAATCGTTCACAACGTAAAAAAAAACATCTGCCACGAAGAGAAATGCAAATAAAAGAAAAACAATGCAAAAAAAAAAACAAACAAACCCCAAAACCAAAACAAAAACAACAAAAAAAAAGAAAAAAAAAAGAAAGAAGAATAACTACACACACAAAAAAACAAAAACAAAACAAGACTAAACGAAACAAAAACCAAACTATAAACAAAAGCAAAAAAAAACAAACAAACAAACAAAAAAAAAAAACAACAAAAAAATAAAATAAATAAATAATCAGAAAAAACAACAACCCCAAAACAACCCCCCCCCCCAAACAAAACAAAACAAAACAAAACAACAAAAAAAAAAAAAAAGAAACAAACACACAACCTCACCCCCCCCCCCCCAAAAAAAAAAAAACAAAAAAACAAAAGCAAATAAGAAATAATCTCATACAACACGAATATGATAATTTACATTTCTCGTCTCTTTTCGCACAAGTTAAACTACTTTTTTTGGTGAATGGCTCTCACTAGAGTGAACTGAGACCAACCCTTATTCTGTACTCTTGAAAACCCACATGTAAAAATTCGAACATCGATCGATTAAAATGACCCTCATCTTGGCAAAAACTCTCAAACCTGGGACTTTTAAAATTTTTAAATGTCGGCTCCATGGGTGCTGAAATGGCCCTGAAAGACTACTTAAAATGACAATCATTTTGTCAAAAACTCTTGAACTTTATTTGAGAATTTTTCATAAAATGATGAATATTTTTAGAGTTCCAGGTCTGAGAGTTTTATTTTTTTTTACAAGGTGAGGGTCTATTGAATCGATCGATCTTTGAAGGTCGAGTTTTCTGGCCCAAATTTTAAAATGTTTTTTTTTTTTTCAGAACACGGCAGTATACTATTGTAATGAGCAGATCACGTGATGTTAACGTTGGGGATAAGGAAATAATTTGGAAAATGTATGTCAATTTATTATTAGATCTGTCGGAGTGAAAAATTTAATCTAAAGTCAAAATAATCAGAACTGGGGAATTTCTCATTTTTTGGAGTTTGAAAAAAAAAATACAAACAAAAAAGTCACTCTCCCCAATAAAGACATTTTTTACAATCCAATTTAAAGCATGATGACCACCCCGACTTAACACCGTTTTCAGACGAGTGGTCGCTTTTGAAGATGAATAACCATTCATGTGGTCACTTCGTCCCAGTCACCTGCCTATGCCAAAATAATAATATATTATGTTCCTGAAATGGTCAGTAGGTACCATGTGCGTTAAAAGTGGCGATCCATGTAAATAAATTTGTGGTCAACGAAATGATTAGACATGCATACAGTGTAGTAGGAAATGTATCAATATGGTTCAACAGTCGTGACGTCACTTCCCTCGTAATGACGCATAGCAACTGGTTCTAAACTATCGTAACAATGGCGGACGACAATATCTCCACCATCGTCCTTATGCCAGAAGAGAAAATAATTATAAAGTTGATCATGTTATGACATTCTGATCACATGACGACATGTGAAAAAGTTCATCCAGCATGAAGAATAAAAAGTACCGATTTTCTTTTATTAGAACCAATCTGCTGGTTGCTGGACGGACGTGACGTCAGACTATTGAATCCTATTGTTCATGCAGTAAACAAATCTCATAGCACGTCTTTGAGAGAGTTCCATTGTCCATTGTGTGACGTCAGACAAAGACAGTTGATCCAGTGCCCGACAAATCAGAGGAAAACACATTGAAAAATAATTTATACAAAGCAATACATATCAAGCTGCAGGAAGCTAGCTGAAAGTGTGCAACAAATCATTCAATAGAACTGAAAATCAAAGCTTTAAAAGAGTTGAAAGAATGAAACAAGGAACATTCTGGACCTAAAACCAATCAACATCAAAATTAATAAAACCTTTAAAAAATGTTGATACTCAGTAAAGAATGGGTTTGAGCGTAGCCTTCGTTGACTTATAGCCTGACACTGACCAAACAAATTAACGTCAAAAGACGTCTTTGGCCACAAAAGAAAACAAATAGTGAGTTGTATTCAATAGTTCAACAA
>NC_088362.1:37380725-37425725 GCF_034508935.2 Berghia stephanieae
TAATAATAATAATAATAATAATAATAATAATAATAATAATAATAATAATAATAATAATAATAATGATAATAATAATAAATAATAATAATAATAATATAATAATATATAATAATAATAATAATAATAATAATAATAATAATAAATAATAATAATAATAATAATAATAATAATAATAATAATAATAATAATAATAATAATAATAATAATAATAGTATTGTTTGTTTTGTTGGGTTTGTTGTTGTTGTTTTTTTGTTGTTTTTTTTTGTTTTTTTTAAATTGTTGTTTGTCGCTATCTATATATTTATATTTACGTCTTTTTTGTTTTGTTTGGTATCCTGTATTATTTGATATCCTTTTAGTCAAAATGAAAAATTGTATTTCAGGTTCTATAGACACCCAACGACCATCACCAGCAGTTCCCGAAGTTATTGAAATCTCATCCGACAGTGATACAATTGAAATTTCAGACACAGATGAATAGAAAACAAAAGGAGTGAGCTGTCATATCTATAGTGAGTCGTATTTCCCTATTATATCGCTTTAATAATTATTAATGTACACAAGATGATCTAAGTCCAATGATGTTGTCTATAATTAATGAATTGTCTTTAACTTTTCTTGATTTTTTTTTGTTTTGTTTTGTTTTTTTGTTTTTTTTGTTTGGTATTTTTGTTTGTTTGTCTTTGTTATGTATTTATTTATTATTTAAAAATAAACTTTTTTTGTTTTTTTATTTCTCTGCTGTGAGATCAGTAGATCCAATTTCAAATGAAACTTTCTTTTTTATTTATTTATTTATTTATTTATTTATTTATTTATTTTTCAGAATTGAAGTAAACCACCAACTATACACACACACAAAGAAACAAGATAGAAGCCAGCCTTGTTTGATTTCACTGAAACTAAAGACAACCCAAATGCTGAATGAACAACCTTTCAAGACTAAAGATACAAATCCCGTAGCGACGAACAGTGAGATATAATTTTTTTTTGTTCCCCTTTTTTTATTTATTTATTTATTATTATTTATTATTTATTTATTTTAATTATTAATCATGTACATCTGTGAAATATGTGGCGTTAGTATTAAATTATTACATAATTTAATTCGTCATAAACAGAAGCATAACAAAGTTACTTTACATTCTTGTTCAAAATGTCAAAAGAACTTTTCTAGGAAAGATAATTTACAAAAGCACCAAAAAAATGTAAAGTGTAGTTCACCCGAAGAAAAATTGAAAGAAAAGCAGGTTAAAAAACAGAAAAAAATACAGGAAAAAGAACAAAAGATACATTTTAAACAAGAAAAACAACAGCTAAAAAAACAAGAAAGAATTATAAAACAACAACAACGTAGAGAAAAACAAAAACAAAAACGACAAGAGAAACGCCAACAACGAAAACATGAACAAAAGCAAAAACAAAAACAACAGTCGTGTAGTTTATTGTCTACTAGTTATGTAGAACAAAACGAAGAAAATGAAACAGTGCGACAGTTACTTGAAGAACATCGAGAATCCATAAAGACACATTTTGTAGAAGGGATCTTTCAGTCTGTGTACACCATAGAATGGGGTTCGCCATATATAATTCAACAGCTTAAGGAGATTTTTAACAGACAAAGCGTAAGATTTAAAATAAATTTTAGCCATTCTTTTCTGTTACAAAACCAAGAAAATTCAGAATATCGTTTTTTCCATGCTTCTATTAATAATAACAGAGCATTAGAAATCCCAGACTTATCAGTAATTGGAGGGACTTTGAGGAATTTATTGAAAGTTTTAGTAATAACGATCATTTGGAGTTTGCCCGTCAACATAGACCAGATAGTCGTTTCAGAGTTCAGTCTATTTTATCGACCACGTTCTATCTCAATAAGATGAAAGAGTTTCCTATTGGTTGTTGTAACGCTGAAATTCCCGTTTGTGTTAAAAATAATAAATACATATATACTCTACAATGCAATTATAACAGACCCAATGATTTTTACAACGATAATTTATGCTTCTTCAGATGCCTAGCTTTAGCTCGGGGAAACTCGATTAATGACTTAGACAAATTCACTCACTCTTTATTCAGCCTGTATACATCAACATTTCCAACAGCATTTCCAGGTGTTACCATAGGAGAACTAGGCAAAATAGAGACGCTATTTGAAATCAATGTCATTGTTTATAAATATGACTTGGATCATACTCCTGGACGATACGTCGTTTTTAGGAGAAGTGCGAATACTTATTCTAATACGATGTATGTTTTACTTGTCAATGATCATTTTTGTTATATCAGAGACCTCGATAAGGCTATTAAGATATTCGGTTGTTGTCATTGTAGCAAACTTTGGACAAATCATTCGACTTTGTTACGTCACGAGAAAATATGTAAGGGAAATGCAACTCAATCTAGGTACCCGGGTGGGATTTTTCAACTTCTTCCTACCGATTTGGAGAAATTATCAGAAGCTGGAATTTGTATTGATCCTGATTACGTGTATCCGTTTAGGTGCACCTTTGATATCGAGTCTTATTTTGATAAGAATAACTTACCCAAACCGAAAGCTCAAACGAGTCGAACGATGTATCATGCTAGACACTTACCTATGTCTATAGCAATTGCTTCAAATGTTCCGAGTTACGAAAAACCCGTATGTTACATATCTGAAGGGGATCCTCAAAAATTAGTCAACCGTATGGTGTCTTACTTGGAAGAAATCAGTGTTTTTGCCTTTGCTCTTCTCAGTGAAACGACATTCAAATCCGCGTTATGAACAAATTGGTGATAATCATAAATTGAAAGCTGTTTTAGATCGCTATCTTCATCAAATGATTGTAATTGGTTTCAATTCTAAAATGTATGATTTAAATGTTCTAAAAACTTACCTCGTAAAGAGATTAATGAATACAGAAAATTTCAAAGTAGTAAAAAAGAACAACAATTTTCTTTGTGTATCAAATAATAAGTTAAAATTTTTAGATGTTTGTAATTATCTTGCACCCGGATTTAGTTACTCAAATTTTCTTCAAGCCTATAATGTAACCGAACAGAAGTCTTTTTTTCCTTACGAATACTTTGACCGTCTAGATAGATTACAGGAAACGTCTCTCCCGCCTATATCAGCATTTTTCAGTTCATTAAAAAATTGCACCATTCTCAAGAAGACTATGCGTACTGTGAGAAAGTGTGGGAAGAGGAAGGGATGAGATCAATGAAAGACTTTTTAATATTCTACAATATTCGTGACGTAGGACCAATGTTAACCGCAATTGATCGCATGACGCAATTCTATCAAGATTTAGGTTTAGACATTTTCAAAAACGCGATATCGATCCCAGGGGTCACACTCCGGTACTTATTTAAAACCATTCCTAGAAATGTATTTTTTTCATTATTCAATGAAAAGCATAAACATCTTCATCAGCTTTTAAAATCTAACATCGTTGGTGGACCGTCAATTATTTTTACACGTTATATAGAAAAGAACAGGACACGTATCAGGGGAGATAAACCTGTACAATCGTTGAAAGGCTATGATGCTAATAGTTTGTATTTATACTGTCTTCAACAAGACATGCCTAGCGGTCTGTTTATCCGACGACAGAAAAGTAACGCGTTTAAACCTGAGAAAATAGACAAGTTTGGACAGGCAGCGTTTGAATGGCTTGAATGGATGAGTTATATAAAGGGTGTTCCTATTCATCATAAATTTAATGGAAGAGAAAAAGATCTAGGTCACGAAAAACAGGTTAAGGTCGACGGGTTTATTGAAACTGAACGAATTGCTCTCGAATTTCAAGGCTGTTATTTTCATGGCCATGATTGTATCAAAGATAAGACCACATTCTTTGGTGAAACATTTGAACAAAGAAAACAAAAAACATCTGAAAAAAATGCTTATATCAGAAACGTTTTGGGAATTACCCTAATAGAAATTTATGAATGTGAATGGAAAAAAATGAAAAGAGACCCTAGGATATCTTGTTTTTTACAGAAACTACGCCCGCTTCATAATAACTGTTTTAAAATAGGTACCCGTATCACCAAGGAATCGATAATTTCGGCAGTTGTCAAAAACCAACTTTTCGGTTTCGTTCAGTGTACTATTAGTGTACCTTCAGACCTTTACGCTTATTACGCGGAAATGCCACCAATCTTTAAAAACACCCTGGTCTCGAGAGAAGATATAGGTGAAACCATGCTTCAATACGCCGTGAATAACAATCTGTTAAAGCAACCTCGCCGCACTCTGATTAGCAGTTACCATGCTGATGGAATATTACTGACAACGCCATTACTCAAATGGTATCTCAATCACGGTCTTATTGTAGAAGATATTCAAGAAGTAATTGAATATACACCAAATGCTTGTTTTTCAAATTTTGTGCAAAAGGTTTCAGACGCTAGACGCGAAGGTGATCGTAATCCTAAAAATAGCATCTTAGCCGAAACTATGAAATTAATGGGTAACTCAGCATATGGTAAGACACTCGAGGCGCTAGATAAACATACGAAAGTTACATATGCCGATGATAAAAACGTTGTCTCAAAAAGCATCAATAGCCCTTATTTCAGAAAAATGACCCCGCTGACATCGACTTTACACGAAATAGAGTCAGCAAAACGTACCGTGCTATGGACGCTACCCATTCAAATCGGATCGTTTGTCTATTCCTATGCAAAACTTAGGATGCTACAGTTTCAATACGATTTCATAGACAGATTTATTCCAAGGGCCGATTACCAACTTTTTGAGATGGACACAGACAGTCTATACGTTGCATTTTCCGACTGCGATATTCAAGACCTCTTGAAACCGCACTTAGTTGAAGAATTTTACAAACACTACCATACTTGGTTTCCGAGTGTAGCTTGTGCTAAACATGTTCGAGAATTTGTTGAAAAACAAAACAACTTTTCACCATATCCTTGTTGTTGTGCACAGCAAAAATATGACAGACGAACCCCGGGTCTATTCAAGTTAGAATATGAAGGAGACGGAGGAGTAGCACTCTGTTCAAAAACGTATATTTGTTTTGGAAAAGGGAAGTCTAAGACGAGCTGTAAGGGATTATCAAAGAGGTTGAACGATCTTACAAAAGAAAAGTATCTTAAGGTGCTACAAACGCGAAAGAGTGGAGTAGGGGAGAATAAAGGATTTCGAGTGCTAGATTCAAACGTTTATACATACACACAGCAGAGAGCCAGCCTGTCTTACTTTTATATAAAGAGAAAAGTCAGTTCCGACGGAATCAGTACAGAACCTCTATTGGTATAACAATCATGGATCTGCGCTTCAAACACCCGTTTACATGTCTGATAGCCGGTCCTTCTGGAAGCGGTAAAACTGTATGGGTCACAAAATTTATTGAGCATTTAAATCAGATGATGAGCCCGCAACCTGAAGAAATTATATGGTGTTATGGAGAGTGGCAGAGAACTTTTGAAGCGTTACAAGGGATAACTTTTATAGAAGGGATACCAAAATCTTCCTTTTGGGATGGAACCAAACACCGTCTTGTGATACTCGATGACTTAATGGCCGAAACTGATGACAGCGTAACTAAATTATTTACAAAAAAATCGCATCACAATAACATTTCAGTGTTTTATCTTGTACAAAATCTTTTCTCAAAAAATAAAGAACATCGCACTATCAGCTTGAATGCTCATTATCTCGTTATTTTTAAAAATCCACGTGATCGTTCGCAGATCGTTCAGCTGGCAAAACAACTGTATCCCGGAAAGACAAATTTTTTACTAGACGCATTTAAGGACGCAACAGACGTACCTCACGGTTATTTGGTGATCGATCTTCGACAGGATACACCTGACCATCTTCGTGTAAGAACAGACGTTTTTTCTCCTGAAAAACAAGTTGTTTATATCCAAAAGTAATGTCTGCGCGTGTAAAACGTAACGTTTCAATGTTGAAACTTCTTGGAGAGGCTAAACCCAGAGTAGCAAAAGCAGTTTTAAATGGAGCGTCACCGGATCTAATCAATACGTTATGCGAATGTGCACTGAATATATTACGCGGTAATCTTCCGCTCAGTCCAGTACAAAGAAGCGTTTGATCAGACACAAGAGAAGTTTAAGACTTTTATAAAAAAAGGCTCTTCACCATCTCGACAAAAGAAGCTTTTACAAAAAGGTGATCTATTAGGTGCCCTTCTTCAACCTGTCTTGGCTACTTTAGGTGGAATACTAGCGGGTGGTTTATGAGATGGAGCATGCCAATAAAATGGTATTGGTGGACCAACGTCTCTTGGACTCAATCCACACCCGAAGAGAATCACCGATAACCGAACCGTCCACAGAAAAGCTTTGGAATCTTGATCAGCAGATGAAAGATATTCTAACGCGAAAAGATATGAACTCAATCAAAAAAGCAGAGTTGTATCAACAAGTGCTGTAAAAATTCTTAAAGCGGAAAGATGAACGATCACATCAGATGGTAACTAAGACCAATCCTCAATCAATAAGAACACCTGACCCAACAGAACACGACACTTTAACAAAAGATATTATTGAGAGCGTACCTATTTCGTTGAGAAAGAAAGCGGAGAGATTATTGGATTATCTCAAAAGACACACAGAGCTTGAATGGAACCCGAGAGGGGAGATTAAATATCGCGGTAATATCATCCCAAATTCAAACGTTCTTGATCTAGTCAATGACGCACTCCGCAAAAGAAAGTCTGTCAACCCTGAAGGATGGGAATATTTTGCTCGTGCTCTGCAGGAATCCAACGTCCCACGTGATCTCATCGGTCATGCTGACAGGTGGGCGTATATTAGACAACGTCCGTCGAGGAATTTAGAAACGGTTAAACCGGAGAGAACATCTGCCTGGGTCTCATTCAAATGAAAGGAGATAAAACACTACGCGCTCGCTATTACAATCCTAATCAACCGGGATCTTATGGCGGTATTAAACCGTTAAAGACTGCTACGAAACTTAAAAAAACTGTCGTCAGCTCTTGGCTTTCTCATCAAGACGCATACACCCTTCATAAACCCGTTCGTTACAAATTTCCGCGTCGACGGATTATTGTAGGTGGAATAGACCATCAATGGCAGGCTGATCTCATTGATGTTCAACAATTGAAATCGTACAATGACGGGTACAGATACATTTTGACGTGTATCGATGTCTTCAGCAAGTTTGCGTGGGCTGTTCCTATAAAAGACAAAACGGGAGAAACGTTAAAAGATGCTTTCAGGACTATTTTAGAGTCTGGTCGAAAAACAATCCGGCTCCAAACCGACAAAGGCCTCGAATTTGTCAATAAAAGCTTTCAGCAATTTCTGAAGCGGAATGGGATTGATTTCTTTACTACTGAGAACGAGGATATTAAAGCTGCGGTAGTTGAACGATTCAATAGGACTCTCAAAGAAAAACTGTGGCGTGTGTTTACTCGTCAGAACTCTCCTCGATTCAAAGACGTATTACCCAAAGTAGTGAAAAGTTATAATCATTCTTATCATAGGAGTATCAAGTTACGCCCTGTTGACGTAACAGAGAAAAATCAAGGGGACGTGTGGAACACATTGTATTTGGATGATCGACCTAAAAAGAAAACTAGTGCAAAACTTTTGATCGGCGATCGTGTGAGAATAAGTAAAAGTAGGCGACTGTTTAAAAAGGGCTACCTACCCTCTTGGACCGAAGAGTTATTTACAGTGACAAAATCCATTTCAACAACACCTAGAACCTACCAAATTACAGACGATCAGAACGAATGCGTGCGCGGAAGCTTCTATAAACAAGAACTGCAAAAAGTTGGTGCAAAAGAAATCTACAGAATTGAGACCGTCTTGGATAAGCGTAAAAGCGGATAAGAACTTTTGGTGAAGTGGGTCGGTTACGATTCATCATTTAACTCTTGGATACCAAAGTCTTATCTTCGTGTTTACAATTAATTATCATCCTTGTTGTTGTTTTTTTTTTTTTTTTTTTGTTTTGTTTTTGTTTTTTTTTGTTTTTTTTTTTATTTGTTTTTTTATTATTTTTTTTATTTGTTTTTTTATTTTTTTTTTTAATTTTCAAATGGAAGGATCCGAAAGTGAAAGTAATAAATCCAACAGAAATTCATCTTATTGGTCTATGTTTGGGAAACGAGTCCCTAGAGGGGAGATCGTGTTCTTGTGTCAGATGATGATTGTGTCGATTGTTGTGTCTGTATCATTATATAACTTGACGCGTGACGGAGAAACAGACAGACTATGGGTAGCACTTCTAAGTAGTTGTCTCGGTTACGTTCTTCCAAATCCAACACTGAATAAACGAGTTTAATCATGTCTTATTTAGTCTTACCTTCTAATAGCAGCATGAGCTATTTTCCGAATAATTCTCCAGGGCATTATTTTACAAAACTACCCAGAGTGTTAGATTTATCGACAGAATACGAAGTCGGTTTATCAGAAATATTATTCAGTAACACGTATAACAACATCCTTGAGAATGAAGCATTTTTCGAGTTTAGAGTTACTAACGACAGCGAACAAGATACCGTACTCATCCCATCGGGTTTATACGAGTCACCGGATGAACTGGTTAAAACGATGATGACTCATATAAGAAGGAAAATAAAAAAGAAGCACGAGGGTTTCATCAAATTTTATTACGACCGTGCAACTCGCAGAGTAATGATAAGGCTATATAAGGAAGGAACTTTTTTGCACTTGAGTTCGACATTGAGCAATCTCTTGAATATTCCAAATCATTATTTATACGGTCCAACGTCTGTGTCGAGTGAAAGGCCATTACATCTAAACGTCGGATTCGAAGCAGTATACGTATATTGCAACCTCGTTCAACCTAGAATAGTTGGGGATAGCGTCGTACCTCTTTTGAGATGCGTACCGAGCGGAAATAGAAGCAAAGACATAGTTCATCATATTTTTGAGAAACCTAACTATGTTCCTCTCAGACTATTTAATTTTGACACGGTTGAAATCCTTTTAACCAACGACAAAGGCGAACCTTTGACATTTGCTTCAGGGAAGTCTATCGTGATACTTCATTTTCGAAAGAAGAGATTCGATTCGTAAAAAGTCGTCATGACAAAAGGGATCGTGTTCAAATCCAATCAAAAAGGTTACGATGATTATTACTGTACTCAAGCAGGACGTGGTCTACCCGTGTTTGTTGGTGGAAGACATCAAAGAGGTCGAGGGCTTGGGAGTATCTTTGGTGGTATTGCGAGATCTCTGTTTTCCATCTTGAAATCGGGCGCTAAAACATTATTAAAAGAAGGTGCAAAAACCGGTGCCCAAATAGCATCTGACGTCATTTCCGGTCAAAATGTTAAAACAGCTTTAAAACGACGCGCGGGGGAGAGTGGGAAAAGATTACTCAACAGAGCCGTGGGTGGTTTGACTTCAACTTCATCGCCGCCGCCGCCGCCGCCACCCGGACGTGTGACTCGGCGTATAAAACGACGACGACCTACTCAGACACGACAAAAGACCAGGAAGAGACGTAGGAAGAACGTAGCTCAAGACATTTTTGGTTGATTATCATGGCTTTGTTACATCCCTATTCCGCAGAGAGTGTACACAGCGGACTCGATCTGTTCTCATTACCCGTCACCCAGACTGCTGTTCAGGATGGTTTGTTTGTGGAATACCATCCGATCTCTACTTTGTCGAGTGGAGGTCCGATCGAATTTTCGATCAGCGGGGGGACGTCAGACTACTTGGATTTGCATAACACATTTATGCACGTACGCGTTAAAGTAATAAAGGCGGATGGAACTAATTTAGACGCCGATAGCAATGTTGCCCCTGTTAACACCTGGTTTCATGCCTTGTTTTCACAAGTGGATATGACTTTGAACGATGTTCTGGTGACGTCAAGTGAGAACGTTTATCCTTTTAGGAGTTTTGTAGAAACAATGTTGAATTATGATCAAGGTGCGAAAAGGAGTCACCTGACAATGGAATTTTTTCACGAGGACACCCCGGGTAAACTAGAAATAACGGATAGTACAAATGCTGGCTTCGATGCACGGAAAGAGCTGGTGAAAGAGAGTAAAGAAGTGGATATGATGGGAAAACTACATTTAGATTTCATGCATCAAGAACGGTATCTAATTAATGGAGTTGATGTAAAGTTGAGGCTTATCCCGTCTAAAGATGCTTTCCATCTCATGACCGATGCTGAGGGGTTTAAGAGTGTAATTACACACGCCTCGTTGTATGTTAGGAAGATTAAATTAAACCCAGCCGTGGCCCTGTCACACGAGAAAGCACTTCACATCGGCAATTGTAAATACCCCATGAAGCGCGTTGTCCATAAAACCTTTTCTATTCCAAAAGGAAATTTAAGTGCAGTGCAAGATAATTTGTTTTTATCGCAAACCCCGACTAAGATCGTACTGGGTCTAATCGAAAGCACTAGCTTTAATGGAAACTACAAAAAGAATCCTTTTAATTTCCAGCACTTTGATCTGTCCTATCTAGCCCTGTACTTGAACGGAAAACAGATACCGTCCAAAGCACTAACTCCGAATTTCAGTAGTAAACAATATGTCAGAGCTTATCACAGTCTTATGCTAGCAGCTGGACTGGTTAACAACGATGCCGGAAATGGAATAGATTATAATGCTTACTCTCAGGGTTGTAGTCTTTTTGGTTTTGATCTGTCACCATCGCTATTAGACGGAAACCAGTTTGAACTGGTTAAAAGCGAGTCGCTTAGACTAGAACTTAAATTCTCGACCCCACTAGCTGATCCGATCATTGTGTTCTGTTACAGCGAATTAGATAGTGTAATAGAAATTGATCGCACTCGTCAGGTGATCACTGACTTTTCATCATGAACAACGTAGAAATCGAAACGATGTTAAACGGACACGTTAGGGCGAGACGAATTTTTCGAGGTGTTTATCCTAAAGATAGACTTCCGAACAACCCGAATTCTCGTCAACCAGCTGCGTACATTATTAACACAGAGTCGAGTTCCGGTCCCGGAAAACATTGGGTATCTGTGTATTTTAACGGGATGGGAAGGGCAGAATATATGGATAGTTTTGGGTTCCCGCCTTCTGCGTATCCGACAATTCAAAGATTTGTGGAAAACAATAGTCGAAGCTGTAAACACAACCCGCGTATTATTCAGGGTATAACCAGTTCCACATGTGGTTTGTACGTTATATATTTCGTGTTGAAGAAAAGTAAAGGTGAAAGTTTGTCAAAACTTTTATCTATTTTTAATCCCTATCATTTTCGTATGAACGATTTAAAAGTGGCAAGAGCTGTTACTCATTTATCCCGAGGCACCTTGGTTGGGTAATCTTAATTGGAATGTTTGTTGTTTAAAAAAAAAAAAAATAAGATTCCTTATGATAAAATTTATTTCGTGTACACGAAACAAGACATAATTCTATTTACTTTATACCTTAATATATGATTTTTAAAATGAAGAAAATGATGATGATGATGATGATGATAATGATGATGATTATGATGATTACAATACAATTGATAAGCATTAACCGTTTGCTTTTGATTGCTTGATCGCTTATAAAATTAAGACTTGCTTTAAATTGTTTAATTACAAATATTTTGTTGTTGATGATGATTATGACGATGATGAAAATGATGTTTATGATATATATGTAACATTGCTACCCATTAATCATTTATAAAAAAAAAATGTTTAATGATTGAGTGTGTGAATGATCATTTTATAAGATGTGTATGGTGTATGAAAGTGTTTTTTTTTTGTTTTTTGTTGTTTTTTTTGTTGTTTTTTTTTTCTTTCGTTTGTTTCTATGATCTTTTGTTTTATCATATTTTTATAATTCTATTATTATATTATTATTATTATTATTATTATTATTATTATTATTATTTATTATTATTATTATTATTATTATATTTTTATTATTATTATTATTATTATTATTATTATATATTTACATTTTTATTTAGATCGTAATCTTATTTGGTCAAGTTTTGTTGTTTTTTGCCTTTTCTTTTTTATTAATATTTATAGAAAATTATAATGATGATTTAAAAGCTTGATATGTGAATGTGTGAATGACCTTAGATCATTATTGTATAAGGTGTAACTGGTGTGTGAAAGTACATTGCTTTCGATGTTGTGAAAAAATAAAACAAAATGAATTTTATTCACCAACACATGGTTTTATGTCGGTTTTTTTTCTGTGTCTGTTATGGTTTTCTTTTTGTTTTTGTTTTTTTTTTTGTAAAAGAAGATTTTAATTTTATTATATGGGAACTACTTTTGTTTCAGTTTCGAAATGTTCACGTTAAATTTCAAAGAAAAATTAGCATAAAAAAAGAATCCTTCGAAACTGTAACAAATTGTTGGGTAATATAACTATCAAAGAGTAAAAAATACAAGATGAAAAGATATAGCTTCTTTTATTCAAAACATAAAAAATGATTCGAATCATCAATATGATCATTAACTCAAAAGATAATTGAGTTGTTCGATTACACACCAAATCACAAAGTAAAACATCATGGGGAAAAATACTCGATTCGTCCAACGATTGACGGGCAAAATCTCCTGTATCATAGAGGGCCACCCACCGTTGGTCTTAATCCAGCTGCTGAGTTTTTTGTCCACATATGAACCCACAAATAAAGCAAAGTTTTCTCTATCCGGGTGAATACGGAGTACACGCTTAATGTAACATAAAAAAACAATGATTCTACCCCAGCTGATCTGAGAGAATAATTCGTCTGCGACGATATACAATTGTTCTCTGGTTTCTATCAACGGACAGGTCGATAAATGTTCGTGAATATACTTATCATATCCTGCAATTGCTTTCTGATAACGATCATCTATCTGTTGATCGAGAAGCAAATCTTTCACAAAAAGTTCCATTTCAGTATCAGTCAAGACAAAAGTACACGAAGTAAAACACACATGAGACGCATTATCCAATACCTTTCTGGTATAATCTGACGAGGCATCGCTAACCAACCACCATGTGATTCGAGCCAATGATTTAGTTTTTTTCTCAAGATGAAGACTAACGATCTGAGAAAAATTTTCCCTGTCTGGATGACGTAAAGCTACTCTTCTAGCATAAGCAATTAGAATCACTATCCTATACCAGTTGATATGCTGCTGAAATAATGTATCAATCATCGAGCAAAAACCCAATGGGTTATCCAATACTGGTTGTTGAAAGAGTGATTGATGACAAAGATGAAAACATTGATCTATCACGGTTTTAACACAATGGAACATTTCATCTGGTTCTACATTGAGAATTAATGCTTTCACAAGACCACTCATTTTACGACGACACTGTCCAGACAAAAATATATTTCAAAGAACCAATCAAACGGACGAAACTATGACAATATGATATCCAATCAAGATCGGAGAATTTGAAAGAACCAATCAAAATGATTTAGACTACCGGCTGCTCTGAATGACCTTGACCTATTTTTTGTGCGGCGCTGCTGTGCGGCTGACGCCTGAGCTATTTGCCCTTTGACCTTTGAGGGAATCAATGGACTTTTAATTGATTAAATTAATAAGTCATTAGACTCAGGAGTAAGAAACCAATTTAAAAGAACAACGCGGCTCAGCGTTAGAGTCCTTGGACTGCACTGCGTAACCTCAATTTGCGCTGCGGCGCTGCGGCGCGGGTGAACCAGTCGGAACCTAATAACACCGGGATAGGATCCTTTTTAATCAGCTGTATAGCCCTATTATTACGCAATTAAACATTCGATACATCATCGATGGCAAATCGAACACTCAATAAACACACGCTCAGGTAGGTCACATGACCTTGCAATACAAAATCGAACTCAAAATACCAATCAATACAACATCGAACTCAAAAAAACAAACCACTCTATACAACAACGAACTCAAAATACCAATCAATACATCATCGAACTCAAAACAAAATACCAATCAATACAGCATCGAACTCAAAACAATACCATTCAATACATCATCGAACTCAACATATCGATTAACAGGTAAAAAAACAATCATCCTCATCCTCCGTCAAAAAACGGTTTCTAACTATTTACAACCGTATATACTACTGATATGATTAGAGTGGCTTGAAGTGGATTGGATATGATTAGAGTGTATTGAAGTGGATTGGATATGATTAGAGTGGCTTGAAGTGGAATGGATTGCATGACATAAATTGGATTTCATGAAACGAATTAGCGTAGAATGGATAGTGTGGAATGGAATGATGTGGAGTTAGTTATGAAATGGATTGAAGCAGAATGGATATGGATTGGATTGATGTAGAATGGATTGCCATGGTATGTATTAAAGTAGTATCAATCAATGTGAAATGATAATATGTTTTGAATAATAATGGATTGATGTAGCAGCTAATCCACATTTATCAACAAGGCTGGGTCAGACCATAGAGAAATAGCTCAAGAATCCAAGCCTTATTATTATAGAAAAATCGATCAGAACATAAATGTACATATTCCATTTCTTGAGAATTATGGGTAAATTATCATTATCTACAAAATATTTGTGGTTAAAAAAAATAAAATAATTACTTTTTTTTCATCCACAGGGTCTATCCCAAGGGAAGACTGGAATAAGCCAGGCGTCAACCGCAGTGCAGCGCCGCAAAGTGTCCTAGGGCGAGGTGACTTGCTCAAGGCCCCACAACGAGGCAGGTAGTCGAACTCGGTACCTTTTGGATACGAAGCAAAGTCCGTACTTCTGAGCCACGCTGCCAACTAGTTACCTTTGTTTAACAAGTGTTGTTTTACTGTGCGTGCTAGAGGTATGACACTCGCCTTCGGATCAGAAGGTCATGGGTTTGAGTCCCGAGCGGCGCATAGTTGAGTCCTTGGAAAAGACTCTTCACTCGCATGCTCTCACCATACCCATGTGTAAAACGATTACCTAGCCGTTAACAGCATTGTCTCTGTCCGAAAACAAAAATTGAAATTGTAATATTGCCTAACAGGCGTCATGTCTCGTCCTGCATGTTAAGTGTCTCTGTTGGCTTGGGACCCTATGTAAAGAGCTTTAAGCACGTTCAGTGGTTATTGCGCTACATAAAAGCTCGTTATTTAATATAATATATTATTAGAAAACATAGGCAACAGCCGGCGGGTTATTTAAGATGACACATAGTAGCGACGACCTTAGTGGTCAATCCGATGACCACTGACCAGTTGAATTCTTGGCGATCATGGGATCTCGGCACGATATATCTGCCACTTTTAATCCAAATAAATGGAACTTCTATTCTAGAGAATTCTTTGGCACTCTCTGAGATCGGTCAATGATACTACCAATCAATATTAGATTGAATTGGATAAACATATCATCATCATCATCATCATCATCATCATCATCATCATCATCATCATCATCATCATCATCATCATCATCATCATCATCATCATCATCTTCATCATCGATCGTGATCACATTATTATTATTATTATTATTATTATTATTATTATTATTATTATTATTATTATTATTATTAATAATAATAGGGGGAGTAAAAGTAATAGTAGTAGTAATAGTGATAGTAGTAGTAGTAGTATAGTAAGTAGTAGTTATAGTATAGTAGTAGTAGAGTAGTAGTAGAAATAGTAGTATAGTAGTAGTAGTATAGTAGTAGTAGTAATGTAGTATAGTAGTAGTAGTATAGTAGTGTAGTAGTAGTAGTAGTAGTAGTAGTAGTAGTAGTAGTAGTAGTAGTAGTAGTAGTAATAGTAGTATAGTAGTAGTAGTCTGATGATAGTAGTGGTAGTAGTAGTAGTATGTAGTAGTTAGTAGTAGTAGTAGTAGTAGTAGTAAGTAGTATAGTGTAGTAGTTAGTAGTAGTAGTAGTAGTTGTAGCAGTAGTAGTAGTAGTAATAGGAGTAGTAGTAGTAGTAGTAGTAGTAGTAGTAGTAGTAGTAGTAGTAGTAGTAGTAGTAGTAGTAGTATTTGTAGTAGTAATAGTAGTAGTAGTAGTAGTAGTAGTAGTAGTAATAATAATAGTAGTAGTAGTAGTAGTAGTAGTAGTAGTAGTAGTAGTAGTAGTAGTAGTAGTAGTAGTAGTAGTAGTAGTAGTAGTAGTAGTAGTGGTAGTAGTGGAAGTAGTGATAACTATGTGTTACCTTAGTCTGGATAATACAGTTTAGTGAGAATTACTCATTAACATGGATGTCAAAAATAAAAAAATATCAAAGACCTGAGTGACGTCACTTCGTTCTATCTATAAACGTTTACTTTACCCATAGTTTTGTGTATTGTTACGTTATATCCGGCTGGAGGATGTTATGAGATTTTTTTACCTCGACGCATGGCATCAATACCTTTCGGCACTAAGCAAAAATCTTTAAATCCGAACGACAAAGAATAAAACCATATCGTTGATTCATAAAAAACCCCGGTATTTTCTACAGGAATTCATCACAACAGCTTGAAGGCACGCCGGCCAAGAAATAATGGGCTTTAATGAGTGAAACGATTATTATACCAGGCCGACGGTTTGCCAGCGGTCAAAAGAAAGATCACGTTTTCTAAAAATAGCACACTGTAACATCGTATTCTTGACAACAACCTCCCAGAATTAAAAAAAAAATCAGTATATTTATGAATTTGTGTGGTTTTCAAAATATTCAAATCGATGATTAAATAATTAATCGTCGTTGGAAACGTTTCTGTGGTCTTGCCTTTGGTAGACAAATACAAAAGATATTAATTGTTGACTTATATGATATAATATATATATATATATATATATATATATATATATATATATATATATATATATATATATATTGAATCGTGTTTGATACAAATATGGTACGAAAAGTGCTCAACATGTAGTAATGGAGCGAATTATTATTTTTTAAAATATTTACCACAATGTTTGAGACAGTCTACATTAATGTTTCAGGCTTAATTTGCCATCATCAGGACTGAGTTGTTTTGTGGACTGTTGTTGTTTCTTGAAGTGGTTCCGGTTTAAAGTTAATTAACAAGAACTTCCGGCGATGTGGACACGTACCGTACATCTCACCTTTCGTGTTGAGTGTGGCTTCATGAGGGTGTTTGATTATAGTGTATTTCTCTTCCAGGCATAAGCTACATTGTTTTGATGTTGGTGTGTATCCTGTTGCTTTAGATAAAATTTTCCATGAAATGTTGTGGTCCAGTTTGTTGTCTTTTAATTTCCAAATATGTTCGCTGAGTTTTGTGGATGTTTTTTTGTTAGTGTTTCTAAATGTTGAGGTACAACATACAAGATACAACCTCCACACCTCAACATCTATCGCAAAGTACTTTCTGCCAGATCTAACAGAATCAGCTACGCAATCACTGCTGGGTGGACAGGGGGATCGGTAAAAAATCTCGACTGTATATCATTGGTCACCGAAAAATGCTGTTCGCTGCGTTTCTAAACTTGATTGGCAGCAATATATTGTTATTTGTTTGTAGTTGCCGATCTTCCCCCAATCTTCTGAGTAATGAGTACTCTGTAAAAAACATATTTCAAGTATCGGCCAGAAAACCCGTCCTTCAAGAATCGATCCTTTAAAATGACCCTCATCTGGGCAAAAACTGTCAAACCTGAGACTTTGTGAGGTTTTTATTGCCTCTGCTATACTACAAAACTGTTTGCAGAGTGGAACAAACTTCCATAGGCATTAATTCGAAATCTGTTGCGCTCCATTAAGACACATTTTTATAACTGGGGGTCTCAATAGCTCAGTCGGAAGAGCACTCGCTTCACACGCTAGTGGACCGAAGTTTTAAGAGATCGATAATTGGGGTACGAAATTTCTGGACAAAATTTTAATTCCATGTTTTTTTTTTTTTTATTTATAGCAGGGCAGTATGTGGTGGGATCTTGTTTTTGGTTGTGGACATTTATAGCTAAACTGCCATGCTCTGGAAAAAACCCCCCATATTTTAACATTTGGCCAGAAAAATTGTCCTTCAAATATCGATTGATTTAATTACCCACATCTTGGCAAAAAACTCTCAAACCAGATCTGTATCCTAACCCACTAATGGGCCTCGTTCTACATTGATGTAGTGGACAATATTTTGCGTCATTTTTGAGATTTCCATGACAACAATGAGCCCATAAAGAATTGGGTTATCAGACCTGCAAGTAAGTGAATGTAGGTTTGAGAATATGTCCAATTCAATCATAAACCCATATCAATTTAGGTTATCAGACCTGCAAAAAGTACCCGTCTTGTGGTAAAGAACATTCCACATCATACTGGGTTACAAGATCAAATAAACTCACACAGAGCAACAAATACCTAACACACGTTTGGAGGCGTATGGTCAGTTTAGGTCCAATTAGCATTGTCGGAATATCCCATCTATTTTTAGAAATCCAGGAAATCCACAAGACAGCTCGTTTGGGTTTAAGTCAGGAATCAAATTACACCGGAAGTTGTAAGGACCTCTTTCGCCGACCCTCTTTCCGGCTCGTACCATCTCTATAAATTGTCCCCTCACGGCATTGCTTCATTCAACCTGATATCATCACATATTATGTGACCGTCTCAATATGGTGTTAGGCAGACAAGAACCTGGTTCTAAAAAGTGAATTTTAAAAATGTAATGAAGGGGGCGAAGTGGCCGAGTGATTAAGGTATTGCAATACAATCCAGAAGGTACCGGGTTCGAGGATAGCCATCGGTAAATTATAGCCAGACACTAAAACCAACTTAGACCCATATTTTGACGTCAATTTTAGGTTTGTGGACCGCCTAGTGAGTTGTCTTTAGTAGTAGTCAAGGAAACAAGTGATTCTATTGGTTGAACTGTTGACTACAACTCACGATTTGTTTACTTTTGTGGCCAAAGACTTGTCTTTTGACGTCATTTGTTGGTCAGTGTCAGGCCATGAGTTTACGAAGGCCACGGTTCGAGCCCCGATTCAGGTACTTTACTTTTTTCCTTGGGCAAGATTATTGACCCTCAATTTATTTGCTCACTTTGGACAACATGGGTGATTCCTGTTGACATCATACATCCCGTTTAATGGATTATCTATATTCCTTCATGGAATGCCCAGACGACGGGTTCCAATGGTGCCGCTGCGAAAGGGCACAATTTCAAATTTATAAATAAATGATCAGAAACATGCCATTTTAGTTTGTCGCACTGTAAGAAACCGAGATCGATCAATCCCGAGTGCAGTCGAGAATTTTACTGATTCCCCCCTATCCACCCAACGATGATTGGGCAGCTGAGCCAGTTAGATCTGTCGGAAAGTACTTTTGCGATAGACTAACGTCCTATCCAAAAAGTAGAAAGCAATTGCTATTGTCTGTTTGGGATAAACCCCGGGCCCACAAGCCTAATGGCTCTGAAGGACTTATGTCAGAAACCAAACACAGTCTCCAATTTATATAAAAAATACGGAACTTCAATGTCATATTTTTGGTCAAAGACCGGTATATATCCCGGTTTCGAGTCTCGCTCAGAGCGGCCCAAAGTTGAGTCCTTGGAAAAGGAACTTAACTCACATTCTCTCATCGTACACAACTAGAGCATTTATATAGAGCAATATCCACCAAACGTGCTGAAAGAGCTTTACAAGGGATCCCAGACCAACAGCGACACGTAACATGTAGAACGAGACACAAGACGTCTGTTAGGCGATATTGCATATTTTTTTTGACAGAGACAACGCTGTTTACGGCGAGGTATTCATTTTACACATGAGAACGGTGAGAGAATGCAAGTTAAGAGCCTTTTCCAAGAACTCAACTCTGCGCCGAGTGAGGCTCAAACCCAGGACCTTCCGATCCGATAGTGAGTGTCTTACCACTAGACCACATAGCCACACAAGTGTAAAATGAATACCTGGACGCTGTCTCTATCGAAAAATAAAATGTAATATCGACTTTCAGGTGTCATGTCTCGTCCTACATGTTAAAAGTTGCTGTTGATTAGGGACTCCTTGCGAAAGGACTTGAGCACGTCTAGTGGATATTTTCTAGTCCATTGGGCCGATGGAGCCGGAGTTTATCCCGGCTTCTATAGCGTGAAACGGACAATAGCAATTGTTTGCTATTCTTTGGATAGGGCGCTAGATTTTTGCAAAGTACTTTCCCCAAAATCTAACAGACTCAGCTACCCATTCACTGCTGGGTGGACAGGTATTCAGAATTTTTTCGACGGCACCCGAGATCGATCTTGGTCCCTTTGCGCGTGAAGCGAGTGCTCTATCAACTGAGCTATCGGAACCTAATATAAACTCTCAATTCTTATACATTCAATTTCCAGAGCCAAAATGACCGTGGAAGCGTTGGGTCACATATTATCTTAGCTTTTTCAACAAGAAATAAATAATAGCAATGACAATGCGACTTGGATTTCATTGAAGTCTTATGGTATACCCGACGTACACATTATTTGCAGGTCTCATAACCAAACACAATTACGGCCTTGATTTAACATTATTGTAGTGGAGAATATGTTATCTTTTTAAATCTTTCCAATACAACAATAGGCCCAAAACTAATTGGGTTATCAGACCTGCAAATAAGTGCACGTATGGTATACCCGAAGCTCAACGGAGAACAAGAAGGCAAAAGAAATTGTGACAGGACAACATCAAGGAATTGACAGGTCTGGCACTTTAGGAGTTGATAGAAAAGGCCATTGACCGAGGTAAGTGACACTAGATTGTGAAGGTTGTATGCCACAAGTCCCCCCCCCCCCCTCCCTCCCTGCCGACGATCATTCGATCACGGGAATGAATGAGTGAGTGCGTAGCCATAATTAACTTATAGCCTGACACTTGAGCCCACGAAGACTTACAGTTTGATATCAGTCACAGATTTTAGCCGGGTATTCGTTCACACCTAAGTCGAGTTGGGTAGTGTATATTAAAAGCCTTACCCAAGGCTACAGCGTCGGGACCAGAATCTTTCACGATTATTGTCACCTATCCGTCAACTGATCACGCTTAACAATGCTGAACCCACGTCTCATATATTTTAATATACATTTATTTTTTCAGCATTTTAAACAACCCGTACTCTGGATAGCCGCGAATTTAAGAATTTGGCTAGAAAACTCGTCCAAATATCCAACGATTTAAATGACCTCCAACTTGACGAAAACCCTAAAGCCTTGGACTACACAAAGTCCCAGGTTTGAGATATTTTGCCAACACGAGGGTCATATAAATCGATGGATATTTGAAGGACCAGTTTTCTGACCAAATTCTTAAATACCTGCTTATTCCCAAGCACGCCAGTTAACTGGTTAGTACTGATTTGATGCGTTTGGTCCATTATCATCTATTACAGATGTAATGGTTTGGTCACATATTATATCTTTATTGAAAGCAACTGTTTTCATTGGATTGTTTATCAACCTGTTGTTTGTTTTGGTTTGGTTGTGGTTTATTATGGTTTGGTTGTGGACATGGCTTATCGGATTGAGGTCATAACTAATCTGTGTCCACTCTTTAGCATTGAGGGTCAATATATTATCTAATCTTATCTCATCTTATTTAAGACTGAATATAGGACGTATCCTTTAGATGATTTATATAATAATATATAACTCCTACTAGTAGTGGTAGTAGTAGTAGTAGTAGTAGTAGTAGTAGTAGTAGTAGTAGTAGTAGTAGTAGTAGTAGTAGTAGTAGAAGTACTGGTTGTAGTGGTAGAATAAAAAGTACCGATTTTCTTTGTTTAGAACCAAACTGCTGGTTGCTGGGTGGACGTGACGTCAGACTATTGAATCCTATTATATCTCCAAGAAAATTAAATAGACGCCTATTGATTGTTCCATTTTATTGTTTCTTGTCACCCAGTCTAGACGAACAACTGTCTCCAGACCAGGCTGGATTCCGACCAGGACGGTCAACATGTGGTCAACTTCTAAACCTTACACAATTCATAGAAGATGGGTTTGAGACAAAACAGGTCACTGGCACAGTCTTCGTCGACCTCACTGCAGCCTATGACACAGTGAATCACAAGATCCTACTCCTCAAAGTGGCTAAAATGATAAAGAATAAGAACATTGTAAATATTATCCAGTCACTTCTCGAAAACAGGCGCTTCTTTGTTGAAATGGATGGCCGGAAGAGCAGGTGGCGCACCCAGAAGAATGGTCTTCCCCAAGGATCAGTGCTGGCTCCAACACTTTTCAACATATATACAAATGATCAGCCTGAGTTCCCAAATATCCGCCGATTCATATATGCTGATGACCTATGCCTTGCAACACAGGATGTGTCCTTCCAACCAATCGAGAGCAGACTGACAAATGCCCTAGACACCCTTACAAAGTACTACACTAAAAACTCGCTGAACGCCAACCCAGGGAAAACACAAGTGTGTGCATTTCACCTCAACAACCACCAAGCCCACAAAAAACTTAACATCAAGTGGAATGGCCAGACATTAGAGTACAACTACCACCCAGTGTACCTCGGAGTGACGCTTGATCGGACTCTGTCCTTCAGAGAACACGTGAGGAAGACCAAGGCAAAAGTGTCCACGCGTAATGCCCTCCTTGGAAATCTGGCAAACATGAACTGGGGAACTGACCCTAAAACTCTAAGGACCACAGCATTGGCCCTCAGCTACTCAACTGCGGAGTACTGCTCAGCTGTATGGGCCCGATCATGCCATGCCTCCAAGCTAGACCCCGAGCTCAACAACGCCTGCCGGATCATAACGGGCCAGCTGAGAGCAACACCATTACCACTGGTCTACCGTGCAGCAGGAATAGCCCCACCACACATCCGGAGGGAAACTCATGCCCAAATACAAAAATACAAACAGGAAATGGACCAGAGACACCCCCTTCATGACCACAATTGCCCCAAAAGCAGGCTCAAATCAAGGAAGAGCTTCCTCACAGTAGAGAGCCTTCACCCAGACCACTCAGCATTCTTCCGCCTGGACAAATGGGTAGAATGGGACAAGACAGCAAACGATGCCCTCCAGCCCCCAACAGAAAAGCTCTCAGCAGGCACAGACCTCAAGAGAAAAGAATGGGTGGCGTTGAACAGAGCTAGAGCAAAGGTGGGAAACACCGCCACCAACCTCTTTAAATGGAAAATCTCACCGGGCACTGAATGCCCATGCGGTCACCCCAGACAGACCATGGACCACATCCTGTCTGAATGCTCGCTGGGACCTCACTGCACCAATGCTGACCTGAGGGAATGCAACCAGACTGCCCGGGACTGGCTGACTCACTGGCGCGACAAGATATGATGATGATTGTTTCTTGTCCTATATGTTATGTGTTGCTATTGGTCAGGGACCCCTTTGAGCACGTTTAATGTGCGGCTATGTGGTCTAGTGGTATGACACTCGCTTTCGGAATGGAAGTTCCTTGGTTCGAGCCTCGCTCGGTGCATAGTTGAGTCCTTGTAGAAGGCTATTTATTCACATTCTTTCACCGCACTCAGGTGTAAAATGAGTACCTGGCCGTTAACAGAGTTCTCTCTGTCCGAAAAAAATGCAACATCGCCTAACAGGCGTCATGTCCCGTCCTAAACATTTCGTGGATATTGCTCTATATAAATGCTCAATTTTTAAAATGGATATATATATATATATATATATATATATATATATATATATATATATATATATATATATATATAAATGGATATAAATGTTTTAGTTTCTCTTTTTAAAAATCATTTAAAAGTTCACAAACGTAGGTTTGTCCAGATTTGACGAGCAATCCAAACATCTAACGCACTGTAAACGTATGAATTTTTGATTGATCCAGGATCGAGGTCAGTTTGACCTGACGAAAAACTTATACTTGTGTAGGGATGTAGATTAAGTAGGGATGGTAATGAGTGGAGTAAAAGAGTGGTGAGCGGGGGAGACGAAGAGGGGTGGGGGGGGGGTCAGGAGTTGAGACTTAGAGTGGATTATAGCACCAGGTTTGACAAGTCTGAGATGACGCAAAGGTTGACATTATCTTGACCTGTGTCAGGATTAGAGAGATGTCCAGCTTTTGTGCATTGTCATTGAGGTGGTCGATATTATTATTATTATTATTATTATTATGATTATTATTATTTATTATTATTATTATTATTATTATTATTATTATATTATTATTATTATAATTATATTATTATTATTATTATTATTATTATTATTATTATTATTATTATTATTATTATTATTATTATTATTATTATTATTATTATTATTATTATTATTATCATTATTATTATTATTATTATTAAGAGTAGCTAATTGCAATTAATGTTCTAGCTTTCGTTAATTCTTCCTTACTCAGTGTTAATCAAAGCATCTGAATATCATTGGCTATCTTAAACAGGAACATTCTTCTGATTGGCTATCCTCATAATTCCGATAGCGTCCCTTTATTCACAAAATCAAATTCATCTCTGAATTGAATCACACACGCTAAGAATCCCAAGAAAGAAGAGCTATCCCTCCAATTTCAAACTTGTAAAAGTTTTATTCTCTCGGTTGAAGGTAAAATGAATTATTGGTTAACATTCAAAGTGGAACGAGATATTAGTGTGATTTCAATGCTTAATCTATCATTACTATTATAGTTTGTGTATAGATTTTAATTGTGCTATTCCATGGATGTTCGTAAGTTGAAATACTTGTACAAACTATATCTATATGTATATTATACTACAGTTAATATTTGTTTATGATCTATGCTATTATTTCATTTATGTTCAATATGTATATTGCTTGATGTCTATACTCTACCGCCAATCCCCGACCACACATCATAATAATCACAATTATAATTGATAAAAATATATAAATTATAAAATATAAGGGACACATTCCTGTTAAATTCTCATCATGTAAGATAGTTAAAACTGTCAGTTGATGTTTGATTCAAATGCAATAACTAACATTATCATGGAGTTACTGCTTCTCCTTGCCTTTGTCGGCAAATAAAAGCTATAATGATCTGTCGCTCAAGGACGATCCGGTGGCGATAGACAAACTCGATTGGCTCTAAGACCTTGTTGTTTTAACTCTTAATTGAAGGTCTTTGGCTGTCACCATCCGTGGCTATCAACCATCTTTACTCCGTACCCAATCCTTGAGGCGCAAACCCCTCGTTGCCGACACCAGAACCTTCCTGTCAACCCATAACTACAACACACTGTTGTGAAGTCCAGAAAACCCTGAAAGCAGGAGCCAACCCTGGAACTAGCTGATACATTTGCCTCAATCAAGCAAGCCGGCAGGATAAAGATAAGCCAAACGGGCTTATACCATTTTCAAATGTATTTTCCACAGACACTTATAAACTAAACAAATCAATCAATCATAAATAAATCAATAAATAAATCAATAGATAAATAAATAATAAATTAGATCCACTCAATTAGAGCCATTCTTCCTGATACAAACTAAACACTTATTTTCTCTATCTTTTCCTGTAACAATCCAATTAAACTTAATGTATAGAATTGTTATTATTGTATTGGGCGTTACGATTGTCATGACTCACTTGTTATTAATACAATTAAGTTATAAGGGACCCTAAGGCAATTCTTAATCACCCCTAGATTAAACCTGAGCCGTTTGTGGTATAGGTTGAGTGGCGCAGCTGGTAACGAGAGCCATAGCGCGCATACTAGTTTGAATCCAGACCATTGAGCTATCGGTTGGACTCAATCCCACAAAAATAACACACAACCCGCCACAGGACCTACCATGTCAATCTGTTAGGATGTCGGAATAACCTAGAATAGGAATAAGGTATATAAAGCCAAATAAAAAAAATTAATAAAAAGTCACGCCCTTCCGCCACGGCATGAGAAGATGCCGTCACCCAGGCACTCCATGAAGGAGTCAAAGCGATAATGAAAAGGACATTAACAGTTTTTATATAACGTTAAGAACCAAAATTTTCTCTTCCCAAATCAAAACATTTATCTTAACTCAAATTTTATAAGTTAAGTTTTCAACTGAATTCTCTAATCACCAGGTCTAACCACGACATCATACCGTTATGAGACCATATGCCACATTGTGATTTCAAACGTCCATAAGCAAGTATTGTGATTATATATATATATATATATATATATATATATATATATATATATATATATATATATATATATATATATAAAAATAAATACATCTTATTTCACCTTTTAAAAATGTTTTCGTCGACGAATATGTATATATACATACATCCCTATCAGTTCGTGTGGATGCAAGTGGAGGCGGTGAGTGGGAGATCGATCATTCACAATTGAAAACCCCAAACCCCAGCCAAACCATCTAAACAAAACAACAATCCAAACAAGACAACCGTAACTATACGGATTCCCATCCCCACCTTCTATCTCCAACAAAAGACATAAAAAGACTTTTTCCACTGAAATCGTTTCTTTGTGCCCAAACTATTTCCATTTCCTGGTTTCTATGACATCCATCGAGTGATGGTCTTGATACTTCAAATATTTCGATGGTCTCCCATTTTGTTACCAAATTTTTGAGTTTCCGACAAAATATCGGGAATTTCCATATTTCAAAGGCTTCTGTTCCCATTATTGACTTATTTCAATTCTATTTGGACTTTTCCGCCATTTTTAGCAGTATATCTCGAGGTTGACTGATTTTTTTGGATGGTTTTTGTCTTGTATTTTTCTTTCTTGCGTTCTCTGGCACCTTTCATACACACATGTTCAGTTCTTTATCTTTTATAAGAGTCAATTTTACCCCTCCCCCCTTTTTTTTTTACTAAACATTTTATTGACTTATTTAGCCACCTCTAGATTTTGGGATCACACAAAAAGTTTGATTAAATCTTAATAATTGACCTGACATAAAATAAAAAAAGATATCTTTAGATAAAAATACAAACACACCAAAGACTTAATATTGGGCCCATGGAGCCGGAGTTTATCCCAGTTTCTACCGGGTGAAACGGACAATAGCAATTGTTTGCTACCCCTTGGATAGGACGCTTATCTATCGCAAAGTACTTTCCACCAGATCTAACAGACCCAGGTACTCAATCACTGCTGGGTGGACAGGGGGGTCAGGATCGGAAGGTCCTGGGTTTGAGTTCCGAGTGGCGCAAAGTTAAGTCCTTGGAAAAGACTTTTTGCCCACATTCTCTCACCATACTCAGGTGTAAAATGAGTACCTGGCCGTTAACAGCGTAATCTCTGTCCAAAAAATATGTGATATCGCCTAACAGGCGTCATGTCTCGTCCTATACGTTAAGTGTTGCTGTTGGCTAGGGACCCCTTGTAAAGCGCTTTGAGCACGTCTAGTGGATATTGCGTTATATAAAAGTTCAATTTGTTGTAGCTGTTGAAATCGCAGTTGAAAATACATAGATAGAAGTAGTACAAACAAGCATACAAACATAATGTCAATGCCAAAGTTTTTGGAGATTTGGCTTCAAAATGCCAATCTGGGACCAAAACTCCCAGGTCTGGGGCCAATGAGTTTCACATCTCAGCTCCCGTCTGGATGCCTGGGTGGCATTCGAGACGCATCGATGATTTGGTCATTTCTGATTTCTTACTGGAGTTTCCTTCCAGTGAGGTGTTAGAGGGATGGGAGAGGGAAAAGATAAAATCAGAAAATAGAAATGAGTAGAAAGAAAGAAACGCACACACACACACACACACACACACACACAGAGAGAGAGAGAGAGAGAGAGAGAGAGAGAGAGAGAGAGAGAGAGAGAGAGAGAGAGAGGGGGGGGGGGGGCTAAAGTGGGGAGACTTTAAAATTACACAAAAGTGTCCCCACTCAACCCCTTGCCTCATCTTTGATATTTGACAGTCTGCTGCCACGCAATGTGTAAACAAAACGTTGATTGGATGTGCATGACAACATCATCATCATCATTGCCTTTTTTCACCCTGGATCAGGCCACAAATAAAGTTTCCATCTCTATCCTGAGCTAACTTTATAAAGAAAATCTCATTCCATGTCTTATCACTTCTCTGTATAGATAGTTCGAGATGACGTCACAAGGGTCTTTGTTATTGTTTTTCGCCATCCGCGTTTATGAGTAATTCTCAGTAAACTGTATTTATATGACTATAAACAATCATGGTTACACACAGTTTTGTGTGTTGGCCAGTTATACTTCCGGATGGCAATGTTGTGAACTTCTTAGCCAAGTGCATTCTGTCTATACCATGACAACATGCTTCAAGGTCAATTGCAGCATAGTACGGGTCACTGACATCTCATTATTAAAAAAAAATCGGGGTCATGTTTTGACGACGTCATGCGATTGGTTCGCTCTGTTATGTCGGGGTGACTTTGATGCTTAGAATCGATTATCAAGCTTAACTTTTAATACTTGAATTAGAATTAACCAGTCGTGTTTTGACCAATCGAAACATGGAATTTGTGACACACCTTCACACGTGTTCGGACAAACATGGTTGTTTATAAACATAAACGTGAATGATATGAACGTTTCTCTGATCATTGTTATTGTTTTTATATCGCAAATGGGTGAATAGTTATAAACACAATTCTCTAGATAATATTTTGAACGTTTAAGTTTACACATAGTTTTCTCTGTTGGTTCTGTTGGTCAAGCGGTTAAACAGTGGGTGTTTTACTTATACACAAACCATCGATAGTAAAACATGTGTAGTTTGCTATGTTTACTAATCATTGCCATTGTTTACATTATGACGACTGTCCGAGAGGCGTGGTTATCTAGGGGTCTATTGATGCCTCCATTGAATAGAATGAGTTTTGTGTCATTCAATTTAAATAGTATAAACATTTCTGTCTGAATATTTAGACTCTTCAGTCAATTCTCTTCATCAAGATTATTCCGATATAATACCGTTTTCACACGATAGGTCACAATTTGGGTTGTCAGACTTGTAAATAGGTATACGCTCTCACACATAATATTACCGTTTTGAGACAGTGGGTTAAAAATTATGACAACCCACGTTGTGGCCAGACAAGAGTTATCGTGAAACTAACAATAGCAATTGCTTGCTACCCTTTGGATAGGACGCTAGTCTATCGCAAAATACTTCCGCCAGATCTAACATCCTCAGCTACCCAATCACTGCTGAGTGGACAGGTGGGTCAGAAAAAAAAATCTCGTCTGCACACGGGGTCAATCTCAGTCCCTTTGCGTATGAAGCGAGTGCTCTACAAACTGACCTATCAGGACACCCCTAGACATGGTTAGCGTGATATTGAATGTCTATAGATACCCCTACCCCCCCCCCCCCCCTAGCACAGCCCTTAACTCACTCAACCCTAACACCGACTCTATCCGTAGTTTAGCCGGGTTGCTTTTACCCCATGCCTATTATATTTTTCTGAGACATATTATCGGTGTACTATCAAAGCTATTGTTTTTAGTTTTTACATGTTAATGGTAGTTATCTATCTATGTACAGTCTTATTCTTAATACATTTATTCCAATTTTGAAAAGTGGCAAAAATCTCTAGGATTGAGTGAGTTAACACATATCCACTTCCATCAAAAATCATCCAAGCCGTCTAGACATAACGTACAAGTTTTCAAAGCTACGTAAAATCAATTTTCTATCTACCTAAAATGCCAAAACACATTTCTCTAATTTGGCCAGAAATAAAAGAATTATTTCATATAATTATCGACATATCAATACGATCCCTCCTTGTCAAACGACCTCAAAAGCTGAGACTCTAAAGAATTACTAATTGACTCAAACTAATTATACGATTCAAGGCATTATGAAAAGTTAAGAATCATCATAAAATATCCATTAACGAAGAAAACATTTATGGCCAAAATCGATAAAAGATGTTTTTTTCTTTCCCAGTTTACTGGAGAATACTGTTGATATTCTTTCAACAAGTACCCTCGAAATTTTTCATTTTGAAATAAAATTACTTCATTGATAGTTCGTGCGGCTATGTCGTCTTGTGTTATGATACCCGCTTTCGGATCCGAAGGTCTTGGGTTTGAACCTCGCTCGGTGCATAGTTGAGTACTTGGAAAAGGTTCTTTACTCACATTCTCTCACCGTACTCAGGTGTAAAATGAGTACCTGACCGGTAACAGCGTTGTTTATGTCGGAAAAAATTGTAATGTCGCCTAACAGGCGTCATGTCTCGTTCTACATGTTACGTGTTGCTGTTGACCAGGGACCCCTTGAAAAGCGCTTTGAGCACGTTTAGTGGATATTGCGCTATATAAAAGCTCATTTTAAAATATAGATCAAGAAGACCCCACCGATACAAAGTATCTCAAAACTGAAGCTTAATCAATAAAAATCAACAATTTACTAGGTCGTCAACAGCGTTATCTCTATCGAAAAAAAATGTAAATGTACTTTCGGTTAACAGGCGCCATGTCATGTCCTGCATGTTAAGTGTTGCTGTTGGCTAGGGACGCCCTGTAAAGCGATTTAAGCACGTTTAGTGTATATTGCACTATATAAATGTAGTAATAGTCAAAGCTTGAGGTGCTCAAATGAGTCAATAAAATGTATAGAAAATTAAAGGGGGTAAAAATGACTCTTATAAAAGATACAAAACAAAGTAAACGACTTTTCGTAATATAACATATTTCCTTTTCTTGTTTACCCGAAGAAGGCCAAAGGCCGAAACGTGGTTTACTTTGTTTTGTCTTTTTTAGAGTCATTTTACTCCGTTTATTTTGTTATATAATTCCCGAGTTTTTTGTTATCTCTAAGATATCAATTCTATTATATCATATGATGATTCTATCTTTATGTCCTGTATAACAATATCCGTTATATCATATCATATCATGGTTCTATCTTTATGTCCTGTATAATAATTTCAGTTATATTATATCAAAATGCCTACAAACATCTCGACATACCGAAGGCATATATTAGGACTTTATGCGTCGACTTTTCGAGTGCGTTTAATACAATTCAGCCTCATCCTCTAATACCAAAACTACTACAAATGAACGTCAGTTCTAACATCGCTCTGTGGATTTTAAATTATTTAACAGAGAGACCACATGTGTCGGTCCGCACAGACAATACGGTAATTGATTCATCAACTATATCCACCAGCACGGGTGCTCCGCAAGGAACGGTTCTTGCTCCCTTCCTTTTTTCTATATATACAAATGACTGTGTAAGCAATTTTTCTAATATCATTATTTTAAAATATGCAGACGACACAACAATTCAGGCTTTAATCCTCACAGAAGCTGATATTGTGAATTACACGCAATCGATATCCACATTTGTTGATTGGTGCGAAGAAAACCATCTCCAGCTAAATGTGAAAAAAACGAAAGAAATGATCATCGACTTTAGGGCAGCTGGAGATGGTCATAACCCCATTGTTATAAAAGATGAAATTGTTGAAAGAGTTGAAGAATACAAGTATCTTGGGGTCGTCATTGACGAGAAGTTAGAGTGGACAAAACAGTCCACGACTGTCATCAAAAAGCTTAAAACCAGAATGTATTTTTTAAGAAAACTCAATAGAGTGAATTTGGACAATAGGCTGCTTTTTATGTTTTATGACATATGCATTATCAGTGTACTACGCTACTGTTTGCCAGCCTGGGGTGGGAATAACAAAAGATCTGAAAAGTCGAAGATCGACAAAGTTTTGAAACACTGCCAGAAAATGCTAAAATTTCCTTCAACTTTAGACTTTGATCATTTTTATATGAAATCATGTAATGAAAAAATAAACAAAGTCATTAGAGATGAATCTCATTAACTACACAAAGAGATTCAATTCAGCAAAAGAAGCGGTCGTCTTCTGCATTGTATCACAAAGAAACATAGACATTTTAATTCTTTCCTCCCCACGGCTGTGAGAAACTATGCACTGACACTGACTTAGACTTAGATATAGTTCCATCGTTTAAGAGAGATTTAATAAATGTTCACAATCACTTATAGTATTAACATAATCATGTAGATAATAACTAATTATTTATGATCTTAACTTATGTTACCTGTTCTAAATTTAAATTAAAAGTTATTTTTTAAAAATAAATAAATTAAGCCAGCATATTCATCTCTCTATGTGTGAAATAAGGATAATATTATAGAGAGGTGATTCAATAATTATATTTATATTTATAGAACATATCAGTTATATTATATCATATGAGGTTGTACCTTTATGTCCTGTATAACAATATCAGTTATATTATATCATATGAGGTTGTACCTTTATGTCCTGTATAACAATATCAGTTAGATTATATCATATCATGGTTGTACCTTTATGTCATGTATAATAATATCAGTTATATTATATCATAGCACGGTTCTACCTTTAAGTCCTGTATAATAATATCAGTTATATTATATCATAGCACGGTTCTACCTTTAAGTCCTTTATAATAATATCAGTTATATTATATCATAGCACGGTTCTACCTTTAAGTCCTGTATAATAATATCAGTTATATTATATCATAGCACGGTTCTACCTTTAAGTCCTGTATAATAATATCAGTTATATTATATCATAGCACGGTTCTACCTTTAAGTCCTGTATAATAATATCAGTTATATTATATCATAGCACGGTTCTACCTTTAAGTCCTGTATAATGATATCAGTTATGTTATTTATTTTAGCTTTTATATAGCCCAACATCCACTATACTTCCTCAAAACGCTTTACAAGGGGTCCCTGGCCAACAGCAAAACTTAACATTTAGGACTGGACATGACGCCTGTTAGGCGATATTACACTTTTTTTTCGGACAGAGACAACGCTGTTAACGGCCAGGTACTCATTTTACACCTGAGTACAGTGAGAGAATGTGAGTAAAGAGCCTTTTCCAAGGACTCAACTATGCGCCGAGCGAGGCTCAAACCCAGGACCTTCCGATCCGAAAGCGAGTGTCATACCACAAGTCCATATAGCCGCACAATATATATATATATATATATATATATATATATATATATATATATATATAAAATATCATATCAAAGTTCTACCTTTACGTCCTGTATAATAATCAGTTCCCGCCGTCTCCTGAGATCTGCCACGCTATCCACGACTCGCACCGTCTGCAGTCCACGCCGGTTCCAGGAAAATCTCACTTTTATATAGACATGGCAAGTCTGGCGGTCCATCTCGTCTGCCATGTTGGCCGTAGTGGTGGTGGTGGTGGGGATAATGATGATGATGATGATGATGATGATGGTGATGGTGATGATGGCATGAATTATCTCTCTCCATTCCTCCCTGTCTCTTGCTTTTTCAAACAGCTCTTGGATTGTTAGGTTGGTGAAGCCCTTCAGTTGGTCTATTACGTGATATAATATGGTCAGATCTCTCATCTCTTTGTCCAACTCGTCTGTCGTATGCTCAGTAGAGTTTTGTCGCAGTTATAGAGCAGCAAGAAATAGTTCGGAACCCGCAAAGAGGAACACACTCAGATGCTTACAAAACATTATATCACCCCCCCCCCCCAACAAACAAACAATCAAACAAAACAAAAACAAAACAAAATTACAGCATATAACAGAGATATGATTTACAGACTCAATCATGAAATCAGACTAAAATTACTTGGAGAGCTATTCAAACATCAGAGAAAAAGGAACAAGACAAGAGACAAGTGGAGAACCCCTTCAGCGTAAGAATAAAAGGAACGGCCGAACCTGTGAAGTCGGATGACGTCGAAAGCGGAAGGCTTTTTAAGTCAAATCAAGAAAGTAATAAACGGCTTAACTGTTTTAGTTATTGGCTTGTTAATAATACGTCATATAAATATAGAAAGATCGAAGTTGACGTCACTCAGGTCTTTGTTATTGTTTTTTTGCCATCCGTGTTTATGAGTCATTTTCAGTAAACTGTGTTATCCAGACTATATAAGTTCATGGTTACACAGAGTTTTGTGTGTTGCTCCCTTATACTTCCGGATGGCAATGTTTTGAGCTTCTTAGCCAAGCGCATACTATATATATATATATATTTTAGATTCATTATTCTCACCTCGTTTTTTTTACACATTCTCCAACAACGTTGTTTCGTCCAGAATTCCTGGAGTCATCAGGAAGGTCGTTTAGAGGTGTCTGGGAGGAATGTTGGCGCCAACTGACAAGACACAACAACATTCCTCCCAGACACCTCCATACGACCTCCCTGATGACTCCACGAATTCTCGACGAAATAGCGTTGTCAGGGAATGTGAGGTGAGAATAAATAAATAATTCGCTCCAAGAAACTGTCGAGCACTCTACGTGGTTCCAACTAACTCCCCTCAATCACACACACACACACACACACACACACACACACACACACACATATATATATATATATATATATATATATATATAATATATATATATATATATAACAAATTCAAGCTCAAAACGCAAAAGGCCAAATAACCCCCCCCCCCTTTCCTCCCCCCCCCTTTCCTCCCCCCCTTCCCTCCCCCCCTTTTTTCCCCCCTCCCGACCCCATTATACCCTCCCTCCCCCTCTTCCCTACCCCCCCCCCCCCGCCGCACCACATTCCACTACAATATCATACACACATGTACACACAACACACAACACACCTACACGCACACACACACATACACACACACACATACACACAGACACTCATAATATAAACACGAGAGCACATCACACTACACATCAAAACTAGTCACCACTAGGCAGCGAAACAACGTTAGTTTGGAGTTTTCTACGGACATTTCTTACAAATAGATTATGCCGACTGATGAGGAAACCAACAATAACCTGGGAGGTCGTCAAGCAAAGCAGCCCCTACAGATGCGGTGCCAGAAAATGCAATTTATGCCTGACAGAGAAACTGGAGATTTTACTACACAACCACAGAAACAATAGCACCTTAAACAAAAGATCTGAACTGATGACAATGTGCAGACACTCTAACAAATTCAAGCTCAAAACGCAAAAGGCCAAATAACCCTCCCCCCCCCTTTCCTTCCCCCCCCCTTTCCTTCCCCCCCCCCCTTTCCCCCCCCCTTCCCTCCCCCCCCTTTTTTCCCCCCTCCCGACCCCATTATACCCTCCCTCCCCCTCTTCCCTACCCCCCCCCCCCCCGCCGCACCACATTCCACTACAATATCATACACACATGTACACACAACACACAACACACCTACACGCACACACACACATACACACACACACACATACACACAGACACTCATAATATAAACACGAGAGCACATCACACTACACATCAAAACTAGTCACCACTAGGCAGCGAAACAACGTTAGATTGGAGTTTTCTACGGACATTTCTTACAAATGGATTATGCCGACTGATGAGGTGGGAACACTGAAACGAATCGTCTTGGCAAGAATAATGTGAGTGAAAATTTACATTTATATATATATAAATAATTACAATTATATATATAATATATATAATATATATATATATATATATTATATATATATATATATATATATATATATATATATATATATATATATATATTCATGCTATCAAATTAGGTTTAAAATCGAAAGATGACAGACTAAAAGTAGATGGGGTGTTTTTTTTTTCTTGTATTTTTCTTTCTTGGTTTGTCTCGCACCTTTCATACACACTTGTTCAGATCCTTAGTTTATGAAGAAGGCACAGGTGCCTGCTCCCTACTTTCTTAATTTGATAAAGACTATAAATAGACAGCATCACGCATGGCCTTGTATAACGATTACAGCTACAAGCTCCATAAATTCTTATCTGAACGGATACCAGTCGCAAACATAATAATTGGACAGATTCTGTCCAAAATATAGCTATTTTAAAATGTCTTATTCTGATTATCTATCAATTAATTATAATAAAATAGAAGTTGTCTTCAGAATCTCTTCTAAAATCAATAAGGAAATCTGCTTTGTAGAATGCAATTAACATTGGAGAAAATGAAAATAAATTCAAAGCTGGATCTTGGATGGTCGTGTTAAGTTCACGTAATCCAATTGATGAATCGTGTTCTTCTATGTTACAGGAAACAGATACACACTGATAAAAGTAAAACACAGAAAACACACATCATAGGGATTTTGTGTCCACAGGCTAATGTCGCAAACACTATGGGTCCGATATTTTTCTTTCACGAGAAAATAATTTGACCCATGTCACTTTATGTCACGTGAAAGATACCGCGTTACGTCTTATATTAAGATACCTGAAATATTGTGTTTGCGCAACAGATGTGACTTCGCCTTAAGCCCTGTTTCCATGTTTACATAATGCGTAGTGCGTAATGCGTAATGCGCAATGCTTAGTGAGCAATGCGTAAAGAACGTTAATATAGAAATTCAACTAAAGTGTATCCATGTATCCGTAATGCGTGGTGCGTATTCCAACGACAGAGCCATATTTCGAATACGCATCACGCAGCCATACGGACACCGAAGCTAGAAATTATCGGTCTTTTGGACCAATTTATTCTCTTGTTAGATTAACTTTGGTCAGATGGGATCCTCAGCTTGCTGAGTTGTTCGCTGGTCAAACAAAAGTACTGAAAGAATCCTTTGAGTCCAGTTCTAATTATTTCACAAGATTCTTGGACACACCAAACCTTTTCCTTTGGTGCAGTATTTCATGTAGAACACACCATTTGTGGTGTGTTTTCACCAATCTCATGTACTAATTAATAACAATTGCGATGTCTTCAGTCCCATCTTCCTGTTTCCGCGTTTTTGGAAAAGCAAGGGGCCATAACCAAACTGTGATTTGAGGGCAAAAAGAACAAACTGACGCATCGCGAACATTAATTTACACGCACAAATGGAATCGGGCAATACGCACTACGCATTAGGTAAATCGCATTGCGCACTGTGCATTACGCACGGAAACAGAGCTTTATCCGTCAGATACCGGGAGTATTTTTCATGAAAACTGAGATTGGAGAGGGAGGGAGGGGCGGCGTGTATTCTTGTAATACGAAACAATACCGCCGTGAGGTGGTAGGTCACATACTAATACAGAGCTGCCTACTTGAAATTTCAAAAATTCGTAGTTTCTAAAGGGGAAAAAATTCACTTTAAATATCTTTAGAAATAAAGAATTTGCTCTAAGCATGGTCCAAAAATGCTCCAAAGTCCTGAATATAGGTTCTAAGAAGCTAAACTTTCTTTCTCGACAAAATTTATAGTCAAAGAGATCTATGCAGTTCTGTAGCTGGAGCCAAATATTCGTATTTCTGTGAGTTTTACGTAGTACTAGGCATGTCTGCTATAATCACCAGTTGGACTTCTTCATGAATGTTCTCAGAATGCTTTCATTTAGTTGGTTACGTACTAGCCAAGATATTGTATGAACTTTACTTGACCCCATGGTATGGTGACGTCGGTATTCATCAGTGACCAGTCAAACAAAACAGTGATAACAATATATATGTCCAACCAAGACAAAAAATATTGAGCTTTTATAAAGCGCAATATCCACTAAACATGCTCAAAGCGCTATTCAAAGGGTCCCTGACCAACAGCGACATTTAATATTTAGGACGAGACATGACGCACGTTAGGCGATATTACAATTTCTTTCGGACAGACACAAAGTTGTTAACGGCCAGGTACTCATTTTACACCTGAGTAAGGTGAGAGAATGTGAGTAAAGATCCTTTTCCAAGAACGCAACTTCCGATCGGAAAGCGAGTGTCATAGTCGCAAATACCATGCAATCATGTCGGGATGAACAAAATGCCAAAAAATGAATTTATCGTTAAAATGTTCAGAAAAATGAAAATTAAGTTTTTCGCACTAGACGAACAGAGACAGCTTTGTCTCTGACGGAAAAAATGTAATATCGCCTAACAGTGTCTCGTTGATTGGATATTTATTGTGCTATATAAAACTTCATTGTTTTTAATATGAAAAGCAGAGGTTCATATTTTTACGGTCTCCACCATTTAAACCATTGCAATATATTACCGTTTTGAGGTGGTAGGTATCAAATACCATTGTGCGATAGTGCGGCTTGAGGTCACGTGTTTGCTTCAGTTTGATCTGAGAATCCCACACTTAAAAGCTTACGTCATTCCAATCCAAGTGTCATGGCGGCCTGATCACCAAACAATGTACTGCGTACGCACAATCCCATCTGACTAATGAGCAAATAGGGCAACATGAAATTGGTAGACAATAATATTGTAGGATTCACTTTTCTAGTTTAAAATGCCAGTTTTTTGTTGTTGTTGTTGATTGATTTCTTTTTTTTTTCTATTCCAATAAATGTGTCATAACGACGTGTATCTATTTACAGGTTCCAATATCTTGGATACAGACCTTGTGTAATTGGTCTTTTGATTTCAGAGTGATGGCATCTTATTTTCTCGCCTAAATAATGCTGTTCGCCAATAAAGATCACCCATGCCCACTCTTTTACCCCCCCCCCCATAATCATATGCATCTGCCTCTTCACCCTGCCACCAAAACAGTTATGCCAGTTATAATGATTCAATATGTAACCTGCTCATTGTTTAATAATGTAAATACCGTGTCTATTCCATACACAAACAGCTCAAGGCGCCATTCGAATACAAACATTAAAGCTACAATAACAGGCCATGCACAAAACATGCTTAAGACGTTCATATCATGAAAAATGATCCATAAACGGAAACTGGCTTTAATATATCAAATATTTCATTATAAAATAAGTCTTAATATGTGTCTTAAAAGTAGCTTCTGTATTGCATTTTCTTTAGGAAATTGGAACAGAGTTCAAAATAGAAGGAGCAGCATTAGAAAATGACCTCAGAAAACTTTTTGGAGCCTTTGTCGGGAACAGTTAATCGTAGAAGATCACTCAGTGCTATTTAAAAACTTTGATAATTGTGAAATCTTTCTAATTTCGAAACGCAATATTTTACAAAGGTAGTGAATGTGTTTTTTTTTCCATGAATAAGTCATTTTGTAAATATCTGCCTAAGTTTTTAGCTTGTTCTGCGAAACATCGTTTCGTTGTTAATCACAATGAAGTTATTTAATGGGTGTTTGTGAGCTTCTTTGGATTGCAGAAAAGGACTTCAGTTATTTTTGATTTAATTTCAATTTATTCACAGACATCCAATTCTTGAGAATTTCAATGCAATTTTCCACGGAAGAGACAAGACCATTCGCAAACGCCGGTTTAGTTGACATATCAAGCTGTGTATCATCAGTATACACGTGATGATTAATATTACATTGCCTAATGACACCAGCAAGAGGTTGGGTATAATGAGTGTATAAAAGGGGGCCAAGAACTGATCCTTGAGATACTCAAAGAACTCAAAAGAAAAGGAGGAGAAACGTTTCAGTCAACCAAAATCGATTGCAAACGGTCAGTTAAATAATTTCGAAACTAACACAGTTCCTGTTAGTCCGAAAGTTATAGACATGGGTTTTAGAAGTATAGAATGGTCGATAGTGTCAAATGCTGTGCTGAGGTCGAGTAGGGCGAGAATAGAAACGTTACCTTCATTAGCAGCACAGAGAAGATCGTTTTGGATCTTCAACAGAGCCGTCTCTGTATTAAAAAAAGAAAATCCTACACGACAACGATTTACACCAGCACATCACCGAGACAACACACCAGGCCGGCAACATAATTGATTGGGTCATCTCCCCTGTGTCAAGTAATAGAATAAGAAAGACCGAAGTTGTTGACCTTGCGTTATCCGATCACAAATCTTTATTTGTGGATATCGCATTAAAGAAAGTTGATCTCCCGAAACGAAACATAACAACAAGGAATTATAGACAAATTGATATCAGTGTTTTACAAGATAGCATTCGTGACGTCGTAAATAAGGTTAAAAATATAAACGACTACAACAAAGTGTTGCGGTCTATTATTGACCGTGAGGCATCGCCACAATGTCGGGTCGTATCGAATCGACCACATTCGCGATGGTTCAATTCCGATATAAAGGAATTAAAGAGAAAAAAGAGACAGGCTGACAGGAAATCGCGAAAGAGTGGCCTAACGGTATTTATGGATATCTACAAAGCAGCTAAGTCGGCTCTTTATAAAGCCATCACACCAGCAAAAAAGGCCCACTACAACGAAAAATTTCAAAGCACTAAATCTTGCAAAGAATTGTTTTCCACCGCAAACGACCTTCTTGGCAGTAAGAAATCCACACCCCTTCCAGCGTCTAGAAATAACGCCGAACTAGCTCAAAATTTCGCCATTTCCACGACAAGATAAAATCCATTAGGGCAAACTTAGACAATACAACATCATCATCGTCACCGAGCTTTGGACCATACCACGGAACTACATGTTTTCGATCCAGCCACTGAGGATGAAGTCAGCCATTTTAGATAGCCCATCAAAATATTGTGACTTAGTAGACCCCATCCCAACTAGTATTCTTAAGACTTGTGTTGAAGAACTGTTACCAACAATAACTGAACTTATAAATAATTCGTTGGTCTCTGGTAGTGTCCCTGACTCGTTTAAACGTGCCATTGTTAAACCACTATTAAAGAAGTCCGATCTAAATGTAAACGAATTGAAAAATTACTGACCTGTCTCCAACCTTCCATATCTATCCAAAGTGCTTGAACGCATTGTGTTAAAAAGACATTTGTATCATATCCATCGAAATAATTTAAGTGAAAATTTCCAATCTGCTTATAAATCACATCATAGCACTGAAACTGCCCTGCACTGATATTCTTAATAGTATTGACAAAAATCATCTCTGTTTATTTACTATGTTGGACCTTTCGGCTGCATTTGACACCGTTGATCATGAGATACTTATTAAACGATTAGAAATTACTTTTGGAATAAGAGACACTGCGCTTAGTTGGTTTAAATCCTACCTAACATCAAGATCTCAGTCGGTTCTGATCGATGGCGCAGTATCAGAAACATTTCCTCTAAATTACGGCGTTCCGCAGGGGTCTGTCCTTGGTCCTCTTATTTTTACTCTTTATTCTCAACCTCTTTCGGATATTTTTGTTAAAAATAAATTAATGTATCATTTCTATGCTGATGACACTCAGATCTATGTAAGCGATACCCCTAGTAATATCCCATCATTGATTACCCGTGTTGAGGACTGTATCAGAGATGTTAAATGCTGGATGGAAATTAACAAGTTAAAGCTGAATAATGAAAAGACAGAGGTGATGGTGTGTGGTAGAAAAAGTGTTTTGAAAGATGATTTTCTGAAGTTTACTCTAAATATAAATGTGTACACAATTATCCTCTCAACGTGTGTGAAAAACCTCGGGGTAATGCTAGATCAACATATGACTATGCAGGCAATTTGATTCTCTATGTAGCAGTTTGACAATAGGCTTAAAAAGAATTGCGTCCGTTAGACCTTTCCTAACAAGAGAAGTAACATGCAAACTAATAACATCTTTCTTACTATCAAAAATAGATTACTGTAACTCCTCGTTAATCTCGAATGTAAGCAACGATAAAATATCACGCCTGCAATGTATCCAGAATGCGGCTGCTAAATTGATTTTAAGAAAAAAGAGAACATCCTACTCGTTGCCACTTTTGTATGAGCTGCGTTGGTTACCAGTTAAAGTGAGAATCGAATTCAAATTAGCAGTATTGTGCTATAAGTGCCTTAATGATCAAGCACCATTGTATATTACTGAATTTTTAGAAACTTTTAAGCTAACGAGGAATCTATGCTCTGCACTAGATTCTACAAAATTAATTGTTTCAATAAATATAAATATAAATTTTACCGCGGCAGATCGTTCAGCCACGTCGGACCTTCCACCTGGAACTCTCTTCCTAAAAGAATAAGAGAAGCGAAGGCCTTATCAATATTTAAATCAAAGTTAAAACACCATCTCTTTGTTAAAACACATCTTGATTAATGCATCTTTGTAATTTGACCCCAATATGAATGTTAATTTAGTCTATGTTATTATATCATTATTTTATATTATTTATGTACTTGACATAGCATGTGGATGTATTACAACATGTTTTGTATTAATGACTCTATGTTTAGTTATTACATTGTTGTATAATGATAATATTATGTTGATGTAGTATGTATAATGTTTCATTTGTATAATGATGTCACTGTATTATTGTTTCGCGAATTGAGCATCACCCAGTGATGAAAATGCGCGTTATAAATGTCATGTATTATTATTATTAAGATACTGCCTATGGGCAGATTGATTCGGTTCAAATAGATTATATTTTTCAAAGTGCCTATTTAATCTTTGAGACATGTCTAACATTTTTTTTGTTCTTCCGAGGACAGGCTAGTTTTGTCCTCCGGAGGACTGGTTACACACTTCCAGTGAATTTTGAACCGGAAGAGAAGTCATGGTCTTTAAAATACCAAATGATACAGATTATATGATTACTTATGAAATAAATCTTTAAGATAATAAGTAGTACTATAGAGAACGTTACTATTTCCATCAGAATTATTGAGAAGAAGAAGACAAGAACTGGTAGATTATGTAAAGTATTTCCAATAACTGAATCGTCAGTACAAATCCAGCATTGATGTCAATGATATTATGATTAGTAGCTCACCAGTTATCTATTGTACTCTGGAAAATCACGTATTTAAAAATTTGGCCAGAAGAGCCGTCCTTCAAACATCGATTGATTCAAATGATCCTCATCTTGGCAAAAATCTCAGACATGGGACGTCGTGAAGTCTAAGGTTTGAGAGTTTTTACCAACATCAAGGGGTCATTTAAATCGATTGATATTTGAAGCACGAGTGTTCTGGCCAGATTTTTAAATACGTGATTTTCCAGAGTGCAAGAGTGAATTGAATAATATTCCATTTTGTAACAGCAACCTGGTCAGACAGTTTTATATATCTATATCTATATATAATATATATATATATATATATATATATATATATATATATATATATATATATATATATATATCGATGTCAAAGATATAGAGGCAAGAATTATGGAATACATGATTTATTATAACATAAATGGATTATTCGAGGCGACACGTAACAGTTAAAGGTGAAAAGTGCAAGAGTATTTGCATCATTGTTGGTTGACACCGCTGAGGTTGAAGGCACGTGCTTTGGTCAAGCCATAATTTATGCCAATTACGGCCAAATATTTACATCTTTGTTCTCAATCGGAGTGATCTATATTTAGGTTTTTGTCCAATGTAATCGATCACATGGTTTGTTGCTGCCCAACAATTAGATATTTTAAAATCAATTTAAACACACTGTTTATTTAAAAAAAAAAAACAACTGTAAACATACCTCTGGGTCATGCTCAACAAAATGACCTATTGTATTGGTTTTTTTTTGTTATTCGCTGAAAAAGGGTTTTGACTCCGAAACCTTACGTGATTAGTATTTTGTTCTGTTTTTGAAGTTGGTTGTTTGATTCATTTTTGTTCATAAGTTAAGAGCAGGTCTTCCAAGTCAGGTCCTCAAATGGATAAAATGAAATAAAGATTCTTACCTCGAGTGTAGTGATCTGTTCAGTGTTGCCTGCTTGACTGGCCACCACGTTCGTCAGACCAATGAGGGATCAGCTCTCTCTCTCTCTCTATATATATATATATATATATATATATATACAGGGACCATGTATTCCCTACGGCAAGAAGACGCTCATTGGGATTCAAGATGGCCGCCTCCAGTGGAAGACCGACCCGTGGGGTCTGAGTGTTATTGGACTCTGTAATCTGATGTCTTTCTCTGATCACTGAGACGGTAATGGCTGATGACGATGGTGATGGTAACATATAAATAAATATAAACTTAACCATTACATTACTTTTTAATTTTTTAATAGTGAATCACACCATATGCGGCTATGTGGTCTTGTGGTATGACACTCGCTTTCGGATTGGAAGGTCCTGGGTTCGAGCCTCGTTCGGCGCATAGTTGAGTCCTTGGACGACGTCTCTTTATTCACATTCTCTTACAATACTCAGGTGTAAAATGAGTACCTGGTCGTTTACTGTCTGGAAAAAGATTGTAATATCGCCTCACAGGCGTTATGTCTCGTTCTACATGTTACGCGTTGCTGTTGACCCCCTGTAAAGCGCTTTGAGCACGTTTAGTGGATATTGCGCTATACAAAGTTCAATTTTAATTTTAATTTTTATCTCCGACCCAGCTTTTATTTACTTGAATCTCTATATCGAAATATTCACGAGATTCTGTGCCCAAAGCACTTCACGAGAGTTTCCAAGCCATTGCGACTTTTAACGTGTATTACGAAGAATGACCCTTGTAAAGCGCTATTACTATTGTCTTTTTATTTTGACAGAGACAAACAAAGCTGTTATTCGCCAGGTACTCATTTTACACCTAAGTGCGGTGAATGAATATGAGTCAAGACTTTTAGTGGAATTTGAACATATTATGGACATACTGGTTCAAAGACAAGTCTCACACCTCAAGACCACATAGCTTATGCTTCTTTCTTACCCCCTTCCCCCCCCCTTCCCCCCATCCCCCCTCCCCCCAGCATTCTTCACCATTTACGGACCTGATATAACGACATTTCATACAAGTCGACCACTAACCGTTTTACCCGACGTGTCAATATTTGCGGGTCTGATAACCCAAATTGTTATGACCACATTGTTTTCATGGAAATATTCTCAATTCAAACACAAAATATCATTCATTTCAACAATGTTAAAAAATGAGAGTTCTTATATAGCGAGCGCAATATCCACTAAATTTATATGCTCAAAGCGCTTTACAAGGGGTCCCTAGCTCAACATCAACGCTTACCATGTAGGACGAGACATGACGCCTGTTCGGCGATATTACATTTTTTTCGGACAGAGACAACTCTGTTAACGGCCAGGTACTTATTTTACACATAAGTACGGTGAGAGAATGTGAGTGAAGGGCCTTTTCCAAGGACTCAACTATGCGCCGAGCGAGGCTCTTCCGATTCGAAAGCGAATGTCATACCACAAGACCACATAGCCGCCTTACAGGCCCACAATCAAGTCCAGCTGTCAGATCTGCAAATAGAATCACGTTGGTTTTCACATTTATCCGGACCAAAACTTGACACCCACCACAAGGACCCTCGCTGTCCTAATAAATTTTCTTAAG
>NC_088362.1:37433225-37485725 GCF_034508935.2 Berghia stephanieae
AATATTAAAATGTCATCGTCAATTCTAATTCTACCCCACCACTCCGACAAAACGCCTCAGTTGAAATGTAAATATTATGGAACAGCCACTGGTGTAAGATAGATTGAAGGGGTGAGTATGAAACAGTGCTAGAAAATGCAGAAAGAACAATACAAGAAAAAAATCTGTTTGAGAGCATCTTCCGGGGAAATGTCCAGTACATCACATATATGAGTGAACTTATCCGCTAGGCAATATTTACTGGAGATGGAGTCTATCTGGAATGAGACACCAAAGGGTTAATTCATTGGCTTGAATGCTGATGAATGAGACACTAAAGGATTAATTTATTGGACTGAACGCTGATGATTTCTATTCTTTTCCTTACTTTCATCTTGTTCGCTTTCGACGTATCTGACATCTCATCCAGCGTGAAGTGTATCCGTATCCAATCAAAATTCTTTCGGCCTAAAACATCAGCCTGCTCAACCGGAGCAGACTGTAGCCATCGTTAACATGATAGCCTGACACTTGAACCCTTGAACCTTATAGTCTGAAGTCATTTTTTTAGGTTTGTGCAGTGTCTAGTGAGTTGTCGTTAGTAGAGTGGGCAAGGAAACAAGTGATCCAGTTGGTTGAAATGTTGAATACAACTCACGAATTGTTTTCTTTTGTGGCCAAAGACATGTCTTTTGACGTCATATTTTGGTCAGTGTCAGGCTATAAGTTAACGATGGCTACGAGCAGATTCATGTTTATTTTAAGATGATCTTTTTTCTTCTTGTTTTATTCTTTCTTTTTGTCTACCACGATTTCATGCACACTTTTTAGATACTTACTCCACGTGTATATATCTGCCGCTCTGATAAACATATTGGGTTAGATTGATTGTTCATCTTCCCAGCCAACACAGCTGCCAAAGTTTAGTGTGTTACAGTGTGCGCTAGTAAAACCCCAACGATGTAGAACACATTTCAACCAAATGTTAATTTTACCTAAGATAGTTATTGGCCTAAGCACATATATAGACCTGTCTACCGTGTTCCATAGTTCTGTCACACGCTATCAAAAGAGAGGCAGGCAGTTGCGATTGTCCGTTTCACGCTATGGAAACCGGGATAAACCCCGGCTCCGTGGGCCCAATGACTGAATGATTACATCGCCTTAGAATGGTAATATGTTGGATTGAAGCTGAGTTAAATGTGTTAGTCAAATATTTTTCGAGGGAAACAACACTTACCGTGTCAGGTACTCATTTTTACACCTGAATGTGGTGAGAGAACACTCAATTTGCGCCGCGCACTGGAGACTTGAAGCAGATACATGTCTGTCCGAAGGCGAGTGTCAAACCGCAAAACGTTAAACTACACATATAAAACGCTCACATGTCTAAATCTTTATGTCTGCATGGATGACAGCAGTTAATTAATTTTCTAAATAAATCTTGAATCTCAAAAAATGACGCAATAAATTGTTCATTACAACAATGTTAACCTAGGCCCAAAAGTGGGTTCGGATGTCAGACCTCTATATAAGTACACGTCGTTCCAATTCCATCATGGCTAAAATTGTTAGTTCATAATCTGAAAACAGAAAAATAGAATTATTGTAGTTTTTATAATAGTTTAGTTTAATATAGTAGTTTTTCTTGTAACACGCCTTGCAGGCCGACTCGTTTCAAATTGCTCTGTGTTTTCTATTTATTTTAGCGTTTATTCACATTTTCAATTCTGGATTTTTATGACCAATCGAATTGTGACGTTTTAGTCTTCTGAGTGATATAATTATTTCTTATTTTTATCAAAGGACTTGTGTATCATTCGTGAATTTTATGCTAAATTTTAATAATTTCAAGTGTTTTATTTTATGAACAAAGTTGTTTATTTATTTTACTACAAGTGTTCACTGTGCTCTAACATCGATGCTCAGTATTATGAATCTAGAAAATGAAACACACGTCACCATACAGTCCACCGCGATGACAAGTCTTACGAAAACCAACGATTGTCTTGAATACATTTTACACCATGAAAGTGATAATTATTGTTATGATTATGAAAGCGAATACAAACACCGTGCTAAAACAAGTGAACCGAAACATCGATTGAGTCGAGGAGGGATACGAAAACAAAGGGCCATCCCAACACAGTGTGGCCATCGGCCCACCCCTAAAAATAAAACACCACGGCCACCTACCACAAGGACAATGATACCACTTATGAGTAAAGGAGAGGGGGAGGAATTGCAGTGGTCTATAGGTCAAATTTGACCATTAGATTTAATCATGATGTCAAAAATTTTTCGGCATGCGAATCGATAGGAATGGTCATTGATTTTAAACATGACTCAGTCAAGCTTCATTTAATATATAGGCCACCACCCAGTGCAAAAATAGATTAAAAACATCACTATTTATTGATGAATTCGAGGACTTCCTTCTTCGCCTTGATATGAAGTCAAAGAAAAACTTGCACTTTGATCGAGACACACCGGATATAAGAAATATAAATAAACTACTTTCGTCACATCACATGACACAGCATGTCAATGAAAAGACACATCGGTCACATTATTGACTGGGTATTGACCAGCGATGACATGCAACTAGCGACACATATCAATGTGATGATCTTTGCATTTCAGACCATCATTTAATATCTTTTGGCATCATAGGGGGGGGGGGGGACAGTACACGACACACAAAAAAATAAAAAAATAGTTGTTTCGAGAGATTTGAAGAAAATTGACATAGAACTATTTAAAGCGGACCTCTCTCATTCCCTAACTACACATTGTGAGAAAGAAGTGACTGTTGACAATTTTGATAAAGCAATTATTAGTGTTATGGATAAGCACGCACCTCTCACGACAAGATCTGTGAACATCAGAAAAGAATCACCATGGTACAATTTGGAGGTAAAACGTATAAAGATAGAGAAAAGAAAAGCGGAGAAGAAATGGAAAAAAATCTGGCCTGACAATTGATAAGGAAATTTACACATCATTCAAACAAAGACTCAAAGAGGTGACAATTAAGGCAAAGCGTATGTACTATCTTGATAAAGTTGATAACATCAAAAGTCCGAAGGAGTTTTATAAAGGCTCAAATAAGCTCCTAGGCAAAGAGATCAAAACAAGCCTGCCACACCACACTGACGACAAGCAACTCGTGGACTGCTTTGTAGAGTATTTCATGAATAAAATAACAACGATACAGAGTGAACTTGACACCGACGAAACAGAAGCAGGATATACCTCTTTTTATGGTGAACCCTTAACATCTTTCAAAGAAATTTCAATAAATGACACAAAGAAAACGATTCTCTCTAGTCCTAGCAAATCATGTAGGCTCGACCCTTTACCAACATCCCTTTTGAAGGAGTGTATTGATGAACTTGCACCTTACATCACTGAATTGATTAATCAATCATTAAGGGTGGAAGTTGTTCCAGAAAGCTTCAAGAAAGCATTGGTGAAGCCATCGTTGAAGAAAGCGGGACTTGACAGTGATAATTTTAAAAACTTTAGGCCTGTATCAAATCTACCATTCATCTCCAAAATTCTAGAAAAGATTGTACTTAAACAACTTTCTTGTCACGTGAAACATAATAACCTCGATGAGCTATCAATCGGCCCATAGGCAAAATCATAGCACAGAAACAGCATTGATGAGAATCACAAATGACTTGCTGCAAATTACTGATCAAGAAAAAAACCACCCTCCTTAGCCTTCTCGATTTTTCGGCGGCCTTTGACACCATCGACCATGCCATACTACTTCGAAGGCTACAAGTTACTTTCGGCATATCAGGCACTGCTCTAAACTGATTTGCATCATCTCTTACTCAAAGAACTCAATCAGTTTTAATTGGGGAAGTAACTTCGTCAGAGCGTGACCTTCATTTTGGTGTACCTCAAGGATCCGTTTTAGGTCCAGTCCTTTTTGTACTTTACACTTCCCCTGTTGTGAGAATCTTAGAGCAACATTCTCTCGCTTACCTTATGTACGCCGACGATACCCAGACAACCAGCATGCGTTTGCAATCCGATATAGTTTCAAAGATAAGTGTTTACGAACAATGCATCAACCATGTGATGAGATGGATGTCTGCAAATAGATTAAAATTAAATGGCGACAAGACTGAAGCCTTATTCATTGCTAGTTCTAATAATAAGACAGATCCATTTACACTGGCATTGACAATCAACGATGATGACAAAATACAACTCACAACATCAGCAAAAAATCTCGGCATCACCTTAGAGCGTGATCTGTCTATGAACAAACATATTAACAATGTGAAAACAAGTGCTATCTGCATTCTAAGAAATATCAGAACAATCAGACCATTTATTAATAGGGAAACTTGCAACAAATTGGTAACATCTTTGATATTCCCGAAATTGGACTACTGCAATGCACTGTTTGTTGGTCTCACAAAGGACAAAATAAACAAGGCCGCGTTGTCCTGCAGAAAGACAGGAAAACTGCAGCTCCCGAATTACTGCAGCAGCTGCATTGGCTGCCAGTGGACCAGCAGATTAAATATAAATCTTCAACTATCGTTTTCAAATGCCTGGAGGGCTCGTCACCAGCATATCTCTCAAACCTCGTTGAACGGTATAACCCACAGCGATCGCTTCCATCAACGAACAACCTCAAATTGAAAACACCCCGCTGTCGAGTGAAGGCTGGTGAACGCGCCTTTCTGCATTCTGGTCCAAGGTTGTGGAATTTACTACCACAGGAGATACGTTCTTCGTCTTCACTAGAGGAATTCAAGCGTCGATTGAAGACATTCTTATTCCGACAGGCTTTCTTTTGATTGTGTGTATAATTAGCGTTGTTCGTGTACTGTGTTAGGGCTTAATGATTAAGTTAATCTATGTTATGCGCCCAGAGCCCTCTGTCACAGTAAAGGTTGTTCACAATTATCTTATTAAATTTTATTTTATTAAGAATTGAATTCATCTCACTCCAGTTATATTTCGGTAGGCTTAGATAAACTTTACCTTCTAATATTAGATCGTCTTTCCTTTTATAGCCTTCCCTCGAATTAATTTCTAATTAGTGAATACTTTTCGTTCTACATTCTGTCACGTAGCCACTTATTATAAAAGCTGATAGGTCTAACATTTGACACTCACTTTCTCTCCACAATCTATGCCGGACGGCCAGTCGCTCTATTCCTATATATATACTGGAAGATTTTTATCTTTTGGGACTTTGTAGATATTATATCTACACCATTAAGACGCCGGAGCTTTTAACTTTGATTGTATAATCTTCAAGGATCAAACCCAAGCCCGCTGTCAAAGGACTACACAATAACCCCTTACCAATTGCCTGGAAGTGGAATTTTACGAGTCCAATCCTGTTATCAGAGGAATAGATCATCCAAGCCCATCAACTGCCTGGAAACGTAAACTTATGAACCTGACATATTATCATAAGTTACGTAAAATATTCATATCTCTATTTGTAACTGCCACGATCACTGTTTATCTCTTTTAATTAAATTTCATCATTATTTTTATTTCATTGTAAACAAATCGTTAATTGTTTTTCATTTATAGTAACTAGTAAATTCTGGGGCCTCATTCTACATATATCTTTATGCATAGTCGAGTAGCTCTTTACTCACTTGAGACCATGACATTTTGGAGGGGACACATATAAAGAATTGAATTTATTTAGTTACTTATATCTATTTCATCTAACTTTAAAGTTTAAATTGTAAAACTCTTAATTGCCCCACTTGATCATATTTTAATTGAACTCCCTATTTACAGGATTAATTTTTTTTTTCTTTTTCATTTCTTCATTTAAATGGAATAGCAATTTATCCATTCATTCTTTCACTCAAATTGAATAGCATTTTATTGATTCATTCCTTCATTCATTTATTCATTTATAAACTATTCATTCATTCATTGTTCATTTATTTATTCATTCATTCATTCATCCATTCATTCGTTTATTCACTCATTTATCCAATCATTCATACATTTATTCCTCCCTTCATTCTTTCATTCATACATTATCCATTCATTCATTCATCTATTCACTCAGTTTTTCATTCATGCATTCATTCCTTGTCCACTTTGTTATTATATCACTCATTTCATTTTGTTGTTTGCCTCATTCATGAATTGTTTTCAATATGTTTACATTCCATAACGATTCATTCACCTATCATCCAATCACTCAGTGTTGTGAACACATTTTGTAACTATTGTAAATCTTACGATATTTTATTGTTTTGTATTTCAGACATCACTGTTAAACACTCTTCAATGCCTAATTACAATTGTTGAACAACCATTGAACAAGAGAGAGGTCCCAGCCACGAACTGAGTTGGTAAATATATCCTTCATTATTCTCTTTTACATGAGTTGGGCATCACATAGTAACTATAGACATCGTGATTTGTTTTGCATAGTGATTTGTTTTAAATACATTTTTGGCATACTACTGTTACCGAAAACCACTTATATATTATGTTCTGAAAAGTGAGTCTTTAAAAACTAAATAATAATAAAAGGAGTCTACTAGCCGTCGTGTTATATTTAGTGATAGATAACTTGGCATTATTTTGGCATCCTATTATTGTTATCACACTCTAGTATATTAGCGTCATTGCGAATAATTGTACACAAACTAGCGACGAGTCACAAACATTGGTGATACATTTTTCGTAGTAACATAGTTTAGAGTACACGAGATTGACACATTGTTATTGACACAAGTCATAATAACTCCGCATTGTATTGACACATTGCTTTATAAGATATAACGATAAAAGGCATCAAATTCAACATACATAATAAGTTGAAATAAGAGAGAGAGAGATTTCTAAAAATAGAACAGTTCATTCCAGTAAGTGTAAATAAATAAAACAGTCAGTAACAGTATCCTGTCAATATATATATATAAAACATCGTAACTAATTTATTGCAAAAATGGAAGCATATAAAAGATACTTAAGTCTCGCAAAGGACTTAGAAATACCCCAGGAAAGAATATTTTCATGGTGCGAAGAGAAAATAAAAGAAGAAAAAGAAGAAAGAATTCGTAGAGAAGAAAATGAAGAAAGAATTCGTAGAGAAGAAAAAGAACACGAAGAAAGAATACGTAGAGAAGAACGAGAAGAAAGAGTCCAAGAAAGGGAACTAAAAAGACAAATAGCTTTAGCAGAAGAAGAAACCAAAAGGACCCAAATGATGCTGGAAATTGAAAAAACAAAAACCGGTCATGAAAGAAAACATAATAATAGTGATGAATTTTTCGTGAAACTTCCACGCATGCCAACATACGATGAACGCTCAGACTGTCTAGAATCCTTCTTACACCGATTCGAAGTTCAGGCTAAAGGTTATCGTTGGCCAGAAAGCAAATGGGCCACAGCCTTGATTAACTGCTTATCCGGAGAACCGCTAAAAGTTTTCTATACCTTAACAACTGAAGATGCAGATGACTATGGTAAAATTAAAGACGCTCTACTAAAAAGATTTAGATTAACGGAAGATGGTTACCAGGAAAGGTTTCACACTGCAAAACCGGAAAGTGGAGAAGACTTTAATACATTCGTGAACCGAATTACTCAATTTCTAAATCGGTGGCTTGAGTTGGCAAACGTAAAACAAGACGACTTTGCAGGCCTTTACTATCTCACGCTGAAGAATCGAATCTATCAAGCTTGCAACCCAGATTTAGTCGCATTCTTTAAAGAGAGAAAGCCAGAAAACTTGGACAAATTAAAAATCTACGCAGAAAACTTTAACAGCGCACATCCATTGACACCCCTTAGCAGAACATTGAAGGAACCATACTACGCTGCTGCTGCTCAGAGTCCAGGTACACCTAAAGTTCAGTACTCAAATAGAACGAGCCGATCAATCACTCGGAACACGCAAGTGAAACAAGATGATCATAGTAACAAACCATGGAACAAACAGTTCAATAGAGACCATAGCCGACCCTATCAAAACAAAACAAGAAATAGCACTGACAATAATACTGAGTATAAGAAAACCAACAAACCTATAATTAAATGTCAATATTGTGGAATGAAAGGCCACACAGCAGACAAATGTTACAAAATCGTGGGATATCCAAAAGAAACTGCAAATGCATCACTCCAAACAAGTGTAAACAATCAGACACGAGTAATGTCAGGAGAAAATATAAATGTGTATTGCGTGAAAGGTATGTCACTTTTAACACAAACTCACAAATCAGGATCGCTATTTTTTTGTGAAGGCAAAGCTAATGGAACTGATTGCAAAATATTGAGAGACACAGGATGCAGTACAGTAGGAATAAAAGCATCTTTGATCAATGACGAAGACAAAACTGGAAAAACGGTACAATGCATCACATTCAGTGGCACAGTCGAAACCTTTGAAACAGCTAATGTGTACATAGAAACCCCATACTATACAGGAATAGTGGAATGCTGTATACTTCCCAACCCCGTCGCTGATGTTATTGTTGGCAATATAAAAGGTCTTAAAGATAACCCAACAAATGTAAAAGAATGGTCATTAACCCAAGAAACAGCTTGTCTAGCAGAAACAAGAAAGATGACTAAGACAACAGAGAAGCCAATGACTATTTCTCTTGAACCACAACAATTTGACAGGAACACGTTCATTGAAGAACAGAAAAAGGACCCGACTTTAACATCATATTTCAATATCGCAAACAAAGGGACGAAATCAAAAGTTGAATACATCATTGAAAAAGATATTCTGTTCAGGTTACATAGGAAAAGAAACAAAATAGCTAAACAACTGGTCACGCCGAGTATTTACAGAAACAAAATCCTTGGAATAGCGCACGATTCAATAACTTCTGGACATCTTGGGAGCTCTTCCACATTGAAGAGAATATCCGAGAATTTCACATGGCCTGGAATTACTAAAGACGTCCGAGAATATGTGAAATCGTGTGACACATGCCAAAGAAGAGTCGCAAAAGGCAGAATACCGAGATTGCCATTAGAGACAACCCCAGTTATTGAAAAAGTTTTTCAAAAAGTTGCAATTGACATTATAGGCCCTGTAACAAAATCAGATAGAAACCATACACACATACTAACACTAGTCGATTACGCAACCAGGTGGCCAGAAGCGATAGCATTGAAATCAACTACATCGGATCACATAGCTGAAGCATTGATGACAATTTTTACTAGAATAGGCTTACCAAATGAGATACTGTCGGACAATGGACCCCAATTTAAATCACATATGATGCATGAAACCATGAAACTCATGGGAATCCAACACTCATTCACAACTCCCTACCACCCCCAAGCAAATGGTCTTTGTGAAAGATTTAATGGCACTCTAAAGAATATGTTAAGAAAAGTGTCAGCAGAAAAACCAGATGATTGGGAGAGATACTTACCAGCAATCCTATTTGCATATAGAGAAATACCCCAAGAATCTACAGGCTACTCCCATTTGAGTTGATGTATGGTCGATCACCTCGCGGCCCGATCAATATAGTAGCCGACATTTGTAAAGGGAATGAGGAGGACAATAACGAAATTATGTTTGCTTACGAATATGTAAGAAACCTGAAAGACAGAATAGAGGACACGTGTAAGCTAGCACAGGAATCCGTCACTAAAAAAGCAGAGAAATACAAGGAATACGATCGAAAAAGCAAGTCAAGAAAATTTGAGATTGGTGACAAAGTACTAATACTCTTACCCGATGACTCGAGTAAACTTTTAGCTACATGGAAAGGACCATTCAAGGTATTAGCAGTACGATCTGGTGTTAATTACGAGATTCAAATTAACAACACAACAAAGACATTCCATGCAAACATGCTAAAAAAATACTTTGATAGAGACACAGTGTCGCAACCTATGTTTACTAATATCGAAGCTTCAAATGCAGGATTAATCATACCGTTGGTCATGGGACACAGACACCCGAGACAGAAAAACAAACAAAAATCGCACAATTGCAACCACCTAAGACAAAAAAAGAAGTACGCAAAGTACTTGGGCTCCTAAATTTTTACAGGAAATACATTTACAACTTCGCGCACATCGCGACACCGCTAACAAATCTGACAAAGAATGGGTCACCGAACAAAATTGTTTGGACAGAAGCGTGTCAGAATAACTTTAACCAATTAAAGGCATTACTCTGTTCAGAACCAATTCTTAAATTACCCGACATGTCAAAAGAATTTGTTGTAAGAACTGACGCGTCTGATAAGGGCATCGCAGGTGTACTATTACAGGAGCATGAGGGAACTCTAATGCCTTGCTTATATGCAAGCAGAAAATTATTGGACAGAGAATCACGATACTCTGTAATAGAGCGTGAAGGACTGGCCATCGTCTTTGCTTTAAAGACATTCAGCAGATATCTACTGCTAAAAGGGTTTGTGGTCGAAACGGACCATAAACCACTCACGTACATAAGAAATAACAAAATGAATAATAGTAGAGTACTAAGGTGGAGTCTATTTTTGCAAAATTACACTTTCAGTATCTCTCACATACCAGGCTGTGAAAATATTCACGCCGACCTACTTTCTCGATTAGTATAAACACGTGAGAAGGGTATAACTTAACCTCCCATGCATACTGTTAGTTACCTCGCAAACTATGCCAAATCAGAACGCACAATTTCGATAATTTTATTTGTAAACATGATGACCCAACTTAATGTAACATTGAGTATTGTTTGGATATATATATATACCATACCCATTCATGATTTGGGAAATCTTCTCTTTATCTATTATTGTTATGAATTTTCACTCATTTATGATTAATAATTGAAATGTCAATATTCCATTTACATTTTCATTCATTTCATTCAGTAAATTACCTTCATATCATCGACTTAAATCATGCTTCATTGCCATCACTATTGTTTATCACAATGATTTGTAATCACATTGCCATCATGTTGTTCATCACAATGATTTGTAATCACAATCTTTCATTGTTATTGTCACCCATTCATATACCTACGTTAATATAAACATTTCCATGTCTAGTTAATAAATAATTTAATTGTAGCACAAATCATAACAATGGATTAATGCTAGAGTATCATGATAGTAAATTTACTTCCGTTTGTAAAATCTATCTTTCCCATAATGGTTAAAGAGTATATTTTAAACGTGGGTGGGGGGTGTCACAGTAAAGGTTGTTCACAATTATCTTATTAAATTTTATTTTATTAAGAACTGAATTCATCTCACTCCAGTTATATTTCGGTAGGCTTAGATAAACTTTACCTTCTAATATTAGATCGTCTTTCCTTTCATAGCCTTCCCTCGAATTAATTTCTAATTAGTGAATACTTTTCGTTCTACATTCTGTCACGTAGCCACTTATTATAAAAGCTGATAGGTCTAACATTTGACACTCACTTTCTCTCCACAATCTATGCCGGACGGCCAGTCGCTCTATTCCTATATATATACTGGAAGATTTTTATCTTTTGGGACTTTGTAGATATTATATCTACACCATTAAGACGCCGGAGCTTTTAACTTTGATTGTATAATCTTCAAGGATCAAACCCAAGCCCGCTGTCAAAGGACTACACAATAACCCCTTACCAATTGCCTGGAAGTGGAATTTTACGAGTCCAATCCTGTTATCAGAGGAATAGATCATCCAAGCCCATCAACTGCCTGGAAACGTAAACTTATGAACCTGACATATTATCATAAGTTACGTAAAATATTCATATCTCTATTTGTAACTGCCACGATCACTGTTTATCTCTTTTAATTAAATTTCATCATTATTTTTATTTCATTGTAAACAAATCGTTAATTGTTTTTCATTTATAGTAACTAGTAAATTCTGGGGCCTCATTCTACATATATCTTTATGCATAGTCGAGTAGCTCTTTACTCACTTGAGACCATGACACCCTCCTGATGAAGGGATGTTTGGCGCACTATAAATCGATACCATTATCATTATTATTATTATTATTATTATTATTATTATTATTATTATTATTATTATTATTATTATTATTATTATTATTATTATGGACTTATACATAGAGTTACTCTAGGAAAGAGTTGCTCCCCTTAGTTATTAGCTAATTGATTTTAGTTACAGCTTAATTAGTTATTATTCATTAAGTGAGCTATCCACGAACACAAAAATATTCGTTTCAAACCCAAAGTCATTTCTAGATCCCTCTCTCACCCACTTCTTGAGATCGCCGATTCGTTCACCACCATCGCGAAGTAATTTTGACCAGCAGTTAAGCTTAATAGCCAATATTCTCATCACAAACATATAACATAGAAACGATTGAGACATGGAGTATGCTCCGGTGTATGGGGTGAATTTTTAATTCAGAAAAGTGAGTGGAGCAGGCACTTATGTTGGTAACAACAAGATATGACGTGAGTAGAAAAGTGCCAGAAGACAATAGAGAATAAAATTTTTTTTTCGCGGCGGTGGTGGGGTTTGAACCTGCGACCTTATTGGTACGACAACTCCGCCTGGCAGGTGAGAGCGTGGCTCTACCGTGTGAGCTATCCACGAACACAAAAATATTCGTTTCAAACCCAAAGTCATTTCTAGATCCCTCTCTCACCCACTTCTTGAGATCGCCGATTCGTTCACCACCATCGCGAAGTAATTTTGACCAGCAGTTAAGCTTAATAGCCAATATTCTCATCACAAACATATAACATAGAAACGATTGAGACATGGAGTATGCTCCGGTGTATGGGGTGAATTTTTAATTCAGAAAAGTGAGTGGAGCAGGCACTTATGTTGGTAACAACAAGATATGAAGTGAGTAGAAAAGTGCCAGAAGACAATAGAGAATAAATTTTTTTATTCTCTATTGTCTTCTGGCACTTTTCTACTCACTTCATATCTTGTTGTTACCAACATAAGTGCCTGCTCCACTCACTTTTCTGAATTAAAAATTCACCCCATACACCGGAGCATACTCCATGTCTCAATCGTTTCTATGTTATATGTTTGTGATGAGAATATTGGCTATTAAGCTTAACTGCTGGTCAAAATTACTTCGCGATGGTGGTGAACGAATCGGCGATCTCAAGAAGTGGGTGAGAGAGGGATCTAGAAATGACTTTGGGTTTGAAACGAATATTTTTGTGTTCGTGGATAGCTCACACGGTAGAGCCACGCTCTCACCTGCCAGGCGGAGTTGTCGTACCAATAAGGTCGCAGGTTCAAACCCCACCACCGCCGCGAAAAAAATTTTTTTTATTCTCTATTGTCTTCTGGCACTTTTCTACTCACTTCATATCTTGTTGTTACCAACATAAGTGCCTGCTCCACTCACTTTTCTGAATTAAAAATTCACCCCATACACCGGAGCATACTCCATGTCTCAATCGTTTCTATGTTATATGTTTGTGATGAGAATATTGGCTATTAAGCTTAACTGCTGGTCAAAATTACTTCGCGATGGTGGTGAACGAATCGGCGATCTCAAGAAGTGGGTGAGAGAGGGATCTAGAAATGACTTTGGGTTTGAAACGAATATTTTTGTGTTCGTGGATAGCTCACACGGTAGAGCCACGCTCTCACCTGTCAGGCGGAGTTGTCGTACCAATAAGGTCGCAGGTTCAAACCCCACCACCGCCGCGAAAATTTTTTTTTTATTCTCTATTGTCTTCTGGCACTTTTCTACTCACTTCATATCTTGTTGTTACCAACATAAGTGCCTGCTCCACTCACTTTTCTGCATTAAAAATTCACCCCATACACCGGAGCATACTCCATGTCTCAATCGTTTCTATGTTATATGTTTGTGATGAGAATATTGGCTATTAAGCTTAACTGCTGGTCAAAATTACTTCGCGATGGTGGTGAACGAATCGGCGATCTCAAGAAGTGGGTGAGAGAGGGATCTAGAAATGACTTTGGGTTTGAAACGAATATTTTTGTGTTCGTGGATAGCTCACACGGTAGAGCCACGCTCTCACCTGCCAGGCGGAGTTGTCGTACCAATAAGGTCGCAGGTTCAAACCCCACCACCGCCGCGAAAAATTTTTTTATTCTCTATTGTCTTCTGGCACTTTTCTACTCACTTCATATCTTGTTGTATTCATTAAGTCCATTGTTAAAATATTATTTGTGCTTAACAAATATCAGAGTGGCATGCCCCAGAGAAGGATGCACTCTTTGTTCCTTACTTTCCATAGTTGAGTTACTTATACTATTTTTCCAGTCGAAAAGCCAACACACCACGGACGGAAACCTGCCAGCCGAGAAAACCGGAGCAAGTGCCTTTTCTGCCTGCAGTGTCGTCAGCACGTGGTGAGAAGCCTTCCCGCCTTTTTCCCCCGCCATAGCTCGTGGGCGCTGAGGTCAACTGCCTACGTCACGAAAGAAAACAAAACGGAGTGGGGGAACTTCGCCACCCTGCGGTCGCTCCACTTCTTTCGCTTATTTCAGTCTCAAGATGTCAATTTTCTTAAAATAGAAATTGGTCATCAAGACAATCAGCCAATCAGTGATGAGATTTTATTAAACTTGTTCCAGTATTTCAATTCGTAATACTTTATTTTCGCATTTAAAAGTTGTTATGCTCGTCGGGGAAATTCGCCATAGTTCGGGGAAATTCGCCACCACTGTCGGGAAATTCGCCGGTCGATTTTAACACTTTTTTATCGTGAATTTTATGTACTTTTTAGATATTATTTTGTTTTCTCATGTTTATATTTGATTTAATTTGTAGTAATTACTATATTTTATTTATTTACAATGGCCAAAAACTAAAAATATTCAATGAACAACGGTAAGTTTTATAAATGACGATATGATACTATGATAGAAGGCGAAAACATGACAAAATATCTTTTCTTGTGTTTTGCTGAACCATCCTATCCTATTTTCCTCTTAATCTTTTGCTTCCATTTTGGGTTTTCTTTGAAGTTCTCACCATTTATTCTACAAATATATAAAAAACTGCTTCATTATAGTAAAAATTTCATTAAGTCAGTTAAATTACTAATAATCATCACTATCCTCATTATGTAAATTGTATGCACTATGAACGCTACCCAGACACTGCATCACCAATCTTTTAAATAATTATCGGTCAAAATATCATCAATGCCCCCTTTAAACATTTAATTGATAATATTTCGACAAAACAGAGCGATAAATGTCCCCAATTAGAACGGCGAATTTCCCCGATACTAGTGGCGAATTTCCCCGAAAGCAGTGATATCATTGGGACCCTCAATTAAAAAATAAATGAATATTTTTAACTATTGCGAATGATGGGAACATCAAAACTAATGTTTAAATCATACAATATCAAAATAACAGGTTGTAGAGTAAGGATCTAAGCTGAAAAAACGCTTAAAATGACAACGAGTGAAAGTAGGAATTTGGAATGGCGGGTTCGGACGAATCAGGCGCACAGAATGACAGACACGCTATGACGTTGAATGACACGATTGTGTCACGATATTAATGTACTAAATGCTGATTGGTGGATTAAAAACAATAGATGAAAAGAGCATCTAAGTGATGATGTGACACTTGGACTCGTCCAATAATAAGTAAGATGGGTTATTTGCATTTAAAGAGAGGGGTGTGAGAAGTGGCGAATTTCCCCGACGGCGAATTTCCCCGACTCTACCCTACGTCGTCTTCATACAACCAAGCAGTCGGACGCTTGGGTGATTAATTATAGTTACCTATATTTCGTCAATAATTTACTACCCTTCGCTCGCGTCCTATCTTCGTACCTTTATTGTACATAATATAGTCGTGTCAGCAGTACTGTCATCATGCCAAATAAAGAGCTCATCACCATATTACAACAACAGATTGAACAACAAAATGAGCAAATGAAGCAAGTCGTTGAACGACAGGAAAAGCAGATGGAAATGTTCATGAAACTAATGACCGGTAGCAATACATGTTTACCAAAACCTCCAGCTATTCCGAGCTTTGTCGCATTCGACCCTGCCTTAAAGATATGGAGCGACTACTGGCATCGTTTTAATACGTTTTTAAATGCTCACTCCGTACCTGATGAGAAGAAAGCAGACGTTTACAAAATACTGACTAACATGGCGAGTCAAGAAACACCAGCTAAGGCGATAACTGCGCTCAGTCTTGCAGATATCGAAAAATATATGATGGAGCAGTACCGCCCTCGACTATTTGTTGTCAGAGAACGTTATAAATTTCGGACGAGCCTCCAGAGGAAACCAGGCGAAACTATTCAGGAATTAGCAGCTAGAATTCGCCAGAGCGCTGTCACATGCGATTTCCCATCCATTGAAAAAACACCATTGGATGAAGCTATGCGTACCTGTTTAATGTGTGTAGTTAACAACACAGCTGTTCTTGAAGCGCTATTCAAGCACAAGGAGGACGAGCTTTTGTTTAACATAGCCTTCGAGGTCGCCACGGAGATAGAAGATGCCTCAAAAGTGGCTAACGAGACTGCATTATCTGTTCAACCTGAGGTCCATAAAATTAACCCGCAAAGAAAACAACTCCGATAATTCAGCAAGGTAGTCAAAACAAACAGCGTATCCAAGGTTCGAATGAAAGACAGACAGAGCCGACAACGGATTTTGAAAATAAAAATCAAACCTGCTCGAGATGCGATGGGCGCCACAACAGACAAAACTGCAAATTCAAAACAGCCGTTTGTCGCTTCTGCCAGAAAACTGGACACATCGAAAGAGCCTGTAGACGTAAAAAGAGAATGTCGAGTTCGCCTAACGTCAACACGATTCGTCGCAAGTCACGGGTCAATTTCGTTTCAGTGACACCGATTAAATTAGCTACGACTGTTTCCAACCATGAAATTGTTTTCGAAATAGATACAGGGACTGGCGACAATTTCATTTCAACTAGAACATGGGAGAGGATTGGCAAACCACAACTCTGTAATGCCAACATTAAGTATCAATGTGCATCCAACCAGGAACTCCCCGTCATTGGAACTGTTTTCTTGGATGCCGGTATTGCAAAGGGTATTTGGAAACCTACATCCTTTAACGAATTTGGAACACCGATTGTGCCAATAAAAAAGAAGACAACCAGTGGTGAGAGACCGAAAATTGGAGTATGCGGAGACTACTCTGTTACAGTTAATCCGCAATTGGAAACTCACAGATATCCGATACCGTTACCTGAGGACTCATGCGCAAATTAGGATTTTCCAAAATCGACCTAGCCGAGGCTCACACATAAATCCCGTTGTCACCAAAATCGCAAGAACGCCTCACACTCAGCACGCATAAAGGTGTTCTCCTTCAAACGAGACTACCTTTTGGCATCAGTTCAGCTTCCGGATATTTTCAACAAATAATGGATCAACTGACTCAGGATCTTCCAGGTGTCGCAGTCTATATCGACGATATCCTTGTAAGTGGCAAGGATTCCACCGATCATTTACACAATCTGCGAAGATTATTACAGCGACTTCATGATAAGGGACTTCGCTGTAATCTCAAAAAATGTTCTTTCGCAGAATCACAGTGTGAGTACTTGGGTCATCTGCTATCAAAAGACGGCATTGCAAAAGGTACAAAGGTCGATGCAATCACTAAAATGCCACCACCCACTAATGTATCGAGCCTAAAATCGTTCTTAGGACAAGTACAATTTTATTCGAAATTTTTACCAAATCTTTCAACTGTCTTAGAGCCCCTCTATCAGTTAACCAAGAAAGAAGTTAAATGGAAATGGACAGCTAAAGAACAAACAGCTTTTCAACATGTGAAGAGACTTCTTTGTGACGAGACAATTCTTGTGCATTTTGATCCATCTCTCGACGTGGGTATATCTTGTGACGCATCAAATGTTGGAATCGGAGTCGTGTTATTCCATCGTTTCCCAGACGGCAGTGAAAGACCGATTGCCAATGCTTCTAAAATTTTGAACAATACTCAGCGAAGATACAGTCAGATTCAGGAAGCGTTATCAATCATTTTTGCGCTGAGTAAATTTCATCAATTTCTTTACGGTCGCAATTTCATACTCGTCACCGATCACAAGCCTTTATTGTCGCTCTTTGGTCCAAGAAAACCAGTACCTGCTTTAGCTGCCAACCGCCTGGCCAGATGGGCTTTGACACTAAGTCAGTACGACTATAGAATTGAATATCGTAAGACAGCTCATCATGGCAACGCTGATGCACTGAGCAGACTTACTGCAAGTGCAGACCCAGTCTTCGACAGAGAGGAAGATGGAGAAGATTTCAACACTGTGTTTACAATCTCTACAGTTGGAAAACAGCTACGAGCTACTGACCCCGGAGTCATCGCTAGAGAATCCGCTAAAGATGACACCATATCCGTTGTCATGAGAAAAACGAGTCGTAAATGGTCTAAATCAGATTCCAAAACGGACAATCTTAAACCATTCTTGAAGATAAAGGACACGCTGTCAACGTCTCATGGATGTTTATTCTACGGATCAAGAATCGTTATTCCTAAGAGTTTGCAACGAGACGTCCTCAATATCCTTCACAACGGTCATTTTGGCATGCAACGCATGAAACAATTAGCGCGAACGATCGTATATTGGCCAGGTATTGATTCTGACATCGTCAATACGTGTCGTGGATGTGTTACGTGTGCAGAACATCAAAACAACCCACCAAAGGAGCCAAACCATCCATGGATAACGCCAGACTCACCGTGGAGCCGAGTGCACATCGATCACGCAGTGAATTTTATGGGTAATAACTGGTTAGTAATGGTCGACGCCTACTCAAATTACCCATGCATTCACTCAACCAGTTCGACGTCAACGAAAGCAACAACTCGCCTTCTGGAAGAGGACTTCGCTGACTTCGGCTATCCTCACGCAATCGTGTCAGACAACGCAGCATGCTTCACTTCTGACGAATTTCAGACATGGTGTAGGGAGAGGGGAATCAAACACCTCACTGGAGCTCCCTATCATCCCGCTACAAACGGTGCAGCAGAACGAGTTGTGGGAAGTTTTAAAAAGGCTTTGAGAAAATCGACTTTTCCTCCAAGACAAGCCTTGCAACAATTTCTTATGCAATATCGTCGCACACCTTTAGCTTCGGGTTCGTCAACTAGTGAATTGCTTCATGGACGTCAAATTCGTACATTGATCGACACACTCCGCCCATTGTCCACCTTAAATTCCAAACCACGTGTAACAAAAACGCGTTATGAAGTTGGGACACACATTTATTCCTTACGTTTTGGTAATCGAAATGACAGAGAGGCGAAATGGATTCCCGCAACTGTCACCAAAGTGTTGGGACCACGTAATGTCATGGTAACTCTCCAGAGAGACGGAACCACGTGGAAGCGTCAAATTGAACAAATAAAACCACGTTACAACCTTCCTCGCCAAAACGTATCTGCTTCAGCAAATGATACCAAATGATACGATTTCATTACTAATGCTACCGGTGATTATTGCGAGCGTTCATCATCGAATGCAGCTACCCCCGGAGCAGAAACGAATCGTGAATAGGATCGTGTCCAACTGAGAAGATCGTGTCGTACCAGAAAATTCCCCAATCGATTTTAGCCTTCGAAACTTCGAAATACTTCTCAGGCAAAACAGGGAGGTGTTATGGACTTATAGGAAAGAGTTGCTCCCCTTAGTTATTAGCTAATTGAATTTAGTTACAGCTTAATTAGTTATTATTCATTAAGTCCATTGTTTAAATATTATTTGTGCTTAACAAATATCAGAGTGGCATGCTCTAGAGAAGGATGCACTCTTTGTTCCTTACTTTTTATAGTTGAGTTACTTATACTATTTTTCCTTCTTAAAATGTTGTTGCGATATATTTGTATATACTCTAACTTATGCACAGTAATAAACTGTTCTCTCACATATTACTTAACGCTTCTGAGTTGAGGGATTCCACAATATTAATCTGGGGTCCCGTCAAAAAAGCAAAAAATATTATTATTATTATTATTATATTATTATTATTATTATTATTATTATTATTATTATTATTATTATTATTATTATATTATTATTATTATTATGTAGGATATTTTTAACAAATCTGATAATAGAAATAGAATTATTTTAAGACAGTAAAACTATCTAATTACAGATTCGAATGACTTTTTAACACATTCAACAAACATCTGCCTCTCTCGTGATTTGGACTGACGTTTGGGTGGGTACCTAACCGTGACATGTCAAAACAAAAAAAAAAAAAAAAAAAAAAAAAGGTCAATTGTCTAAATATTGACTTACAAGATCTAATGTAATCTAATGATTGTTTTACATCACTTCCTGATTCTCATGCCGTCAACATTTTTAAGAGGCTATGGATAGTTCGAAGTTGACGTCACTCAGGTCTTTGTTATTGTTTTTTTGTCATCCACGTTTATGAGTAATTCTCACCAAACTGCATTAACCAGACTATAAACGATCATGGATACACACAGTTTTCTGTGTTGGCCTGTTATACTTCCGGATGGCAATGTTGTGAACTTCTTAGCCAAGTGCATACTATCTATAGGCTCAGCAATGACGTCACCAAAAAGACAATACACAATGTTACACTATAGATAGAACGAAGTTGACGACACTCAGGTCTTTTTTATTATTTTATGCCATCCACGTTTATGAGTAATTCTCACTAAACTGCATTATCCAGATCATAAAAGTTTATGGTTACACATAATATTGTGTGTTGGTCCGTTATACTTCCGGATGGCAATGTTGCGAGTTTCTTGACCAAGCGCACAACATCTATAGATAGTTCGAAGATGACGTCACTCAGGTCTTTGTTATTGTTTTTTGCCATCCGCGTTTATGAGTAATGCTCACTGAACTGTATTAACCTGACTATAAACGTTCATGGATACACACAGTTTTGTGTGTTGGTCCGTTATACTTCCTGATGGCAATGTTATGAACTTCTTTGCAAAGCGCATACTATCTATTGAAATACACACCGTTTCCCGTCTGGCCTGCCGGACTGCGAAAAGACATATTTTACAAATTTGGCCAGAAAACTCGTCTTTCAAATACCGATCAATTAACATGACCTTCACCTTGTCAAAACCTCCCGAACCTGGAACGCTTTTTTGAAGTTCCAGTCTTGAGAGTTTTTGACAGGACTAGGGTCATTTGAATCCATTGATATTGGAAGGACAATTTCTTTGGCCTCATTTCCAAAATTGTGTTTTGTTCAGAGTACCGTAGTATCGTTCTCGATTTTTATTCCCAAGCAATCACGTGAACAGCTGACTTAACTGACCTCTTTGCTATTGTTTTCTGCCAGCTGCTTTAATGAGTGTCCGAAGTGGCCGAGTGGTTAAGGCATTACACTGTGGCCCGGAAGGTCCCGGGTTCGAGCCCCGCTTCAGGCACTTTCGTTTTATTCCTTGAGCAAGATTATTAACCCCCAATTTGCTCACTTGGACAACATGGGTGATTCCTGTTGACATCAGACATCTTGTTTGATGAAATGCCTATATTCCTTCGTGGAATGGCTTGGCGACGATATCTTATGATGTCGTGGCGGAAGGGCATAATTATTTTTATTTATTTTTATGAGTGGTTCTCACTTAACTGTATTAACCAGACCATAAACGTTTAAGGTTACACATTTTTTTTTTTTTTTTTTTTTTTTTTTTTTTTTTTTGCGCTGGTCGTTATTCTTCCGGATGGCAATGTTGTGAGCTTCGTTGCCAAGTGCACACTATCTATAGATAGTATGCGCTTGGCTAAGAAGCTCATATCATTGCCATCCGGAAATATAACGGACCAACACACAAAACGGTGTGTATCCATGAACGTTTATAGTCGGGTTAATACAGTTCAGTGAGCATTACTCATAAACGCGGATAGCAAAAAACAATAACAAAGACCTGAGTGACGTCATCTGCATACTATCTATAGATAGAACGAAGTTGACGTCGCTCAGGTCTTTATTATTGCTTTTTGCCATCCAGGGTTATGAGTTATTCTCACTAAACTGTATTAACCAGACTATAAACGTTAAAGGTTACACATAGTTTTGTGTGTTAGTACCCTTGTGAGGAATATAGGTATCAAAATTGTTCCAACTATCAGGAGCTCAATGTTTGCACGTCTGACCGGTAAACGGAAGGCCCAGGATCGATCCCCACTCAAGGTAGACTGATTTTTGGGATGGTTTTTTTTTCTTGTATTTTTTCTTGCCTTGTCTTTTTCTTACCTTTCATACATACTTGTTCAGTTCGTTATCTTACGTCATATCCTGCTGGCGGATGCGACTTTTTTAAGTAAACGCACATCAATTGATGCAATGCTTTAAAAAATCATAACATAAAAGGATTGCAACAATTGATCGGACAAGACGCTACTCGAACGAAAAGTTCCTCCAGCTCTAACCGACCAAGCTATCCAATCAGGGCAGAATCAGGAGACATATTATGTAGTCTCGACAGCACCGGCAACTGGGGGCCCCGATAGCTCAGTTGGTAGAGCACTCGCTTCACACGCAAAAGGACCAAGATCGATCCCGGGTGAAATCGAGATTTTTCTGACCCCCTGTCTACTCAGCAGTGAATGGGTAGCTGAGTCTGTTAGATCTGGCGGAAAGTACATTGCGATAGACTAGCGTCCTATCCAAAGGGTAGCAATTACTTGCTAATGTCCATTTCAAGCTTTAGAAACCGGGATAAACTCCGGCTCCATGGGCCCAATGGCTCTGAAGGACTGCTCTTTCACCAGCCACTGAATACTGTCAGTTTGTTCTGAAATTGTGTGCTCTATCAGCTGAGCTATCGGCATAGCCGTTGTACAAGTAAGTCTTACAACTCACCAACGTAACAACTGCCTTGATTAAAACCCGGTGTAAGATTACGACGTGTGGTTTCTAATAATAGATTCATAACCTGGAAATGACATCAAAATCGGTGGTCGTCGGAAAAACAACACGTCAGAGAATTCAGGGATCGGATTGGGCCGGTCAATGTCATAATGAAATGCACTATACAATGCCAAAACGCTTTCCCCCTAGTTTTGCCAGAATCGTACAACGGTAGAGAAAGATACCCCCCCCCCCCAAATCTAGACACGCCCCCAACTTGTCAACCAGTGCCAAACCTGAGAGTTCAAAGAAGCCGGCAAGAATTCTACTGCAACAGTTTGAGATTTTTTCTATTCTTTTCAATTGCCTTACATTTGTCTTACTGTAATATGTTTTGTTTTATATTACTGTAAAGCGCTTACAGCCTGTGACAACGGGGTGATACACTGTATAAATGCTTGATTATTATTATTATTATTATTATTATTATTATTATTATTATTATTATTATTATTATTATTATTATTATTATTATTATTTGAGATATTGTCGATTATCTCTCTTACTGAATCTATCGATATATAATTCCTTCCCCTTCAGACCAAACAAAATTCATTTTGTTCGGATGTTAATACGCTAGAATACTATAAGCCGTATTAATACACCACTGTACTATGAAATAAAACATTAAAAACATTTGGTCAGAAAACTCGTCCTTCGAATACCGAAATCAAATAATCTTCCTTGAAAAGTACCCAGTTTGAGACAAATCCTCATTCAAGACGTCCCAGGTTTAAGAGTTTTATACAATATGGCCGGTCATTTTAATCGACCGTCATTTATTGAAGGCGAGATTTCTGTTCAAATTTCTAAAAAATGTGTTTTAAATTCAGAGTACGTCATCAAGGTATGGAATGGCTGAATTCAATCGCATTTTATCACCTTTGACTCCAGACAGCAGGGAGTTCTGGTAGGATATTCTAGACAGGCACTGTAACGTTACGTTGTCAGGCATCAAGGGGGATAAATATCATATCCTTATTTGGTGGTCGGAGAGAGATAGAATAGCCTGCCTGACACATGAGCTGGGGGTCCAGACTGGGACTTGGTGGTGACAGACCATGGTGATAAGTGAAGGTCTATTTAGTTTGTAACCCACGAGGTCAGACTGGTGTTATGTCCGATCGAACTTGAGGAGAAAAAAAGATGCTTAACCCTCTCCTTACAAACTATAAGAAAATCGTCACATTCGTTACGATACAACCAACATTTTTTGATTCAAATTTCTTTTGTACATCATAAAAGTTAAAGAAAATAAACAATGTGTTGTAGAGCATGTTTTGCTAAAGAAATTATTTATCGAATTTTACTGCTATTGTGTCTGAGTGATCAAAAATCTATTTTGTGTTAGTTGGGTGTGACGTTTTGGGAAAAATCTTGAAAATGGCTGGAAAGGAGTTAAAGGGTTAAAGTCAAAATAATAGATACAGGATTGTGCGGCTATGTGATCGATCGGGTGCAGTCGCGATTTTTTCTGACCCCCCCCCCCCCTGTCTACCCAACAGTGATTGGGTAGCTGGGTCTGCTAGATCTGGCGGAAAGTTACTTTGCGATAGACTAGCGTCAGATCCAAAGGTAGCAGACAATTGCTATTGCGCCCGTTTCACGCGACAGAAACCGGGATTAACTCAGACTCCGTGAGTCAAATGGCTCTGAAGAACTTTAGTTTTAGAAGTTAAAAGATGCTTGAGATAAGACAATTAAGCCATTTTTAAATTAAGGGGACATAAACCCATCTCTCAAAAAATAGTCCAAAAAATACAAAACGAGTTTTTATGTAGTGAAATATCCACTAAACGTGCTCAGATCACTTTACAAAGAATCCCCAGCCAACAGCAACACTTAGGATGTACGATAAGTGACATGACGCCTATTAGAGATATTACAATATTTCCCGACTGAGACACAACGTTGTTAACGGCCAGGTACTCATTTTACATCTGAGTACGATGAGAGATTATGAGTAAAGAGCTTTTTATGCGTCACTCAGACCGGGACTCAAACTTGTACCTTCCGATTCGAAGGGTATGTCATATCACTAGACCACATAACCGCACGTAAGATGGGACACAACTTACAGAATGTCTTTGCGTCCTGAGGTGCTTCGAGTTCATTATCTTTAAAAAATGTAATGAAACCGTGAGCTCAATATAACACAACATCTACTAAACGTGTTCAAAGTGCTTTACAAGTAGTTCTAAGCCATTGCAACATGTAGGACAAGTCATAACTGTAAGGCTCAATATTTTAAATTTAATCCCTGACAACGGATATAGTGAGGAAATATGTGTGAAGAGCCTTCCCCCCCCCCCCCCAAGTAATCCAATTTTTATTGCCCAAACAGGACTCAACCCCGGGACCTACAGGTCACATTACGAGTGTCAATAAATCACTGTACCACGATGTCACACTCAAAACTAGTGAGTTACGGGATCCTAAGAAAGAGTAAGACAGTGGAAGTAGTCGACACAAATAGTTATTTCACAAAAATAAAATTGCCTTTATTCATCCCAAAGGGGAAATTTGTGTTAAGGTCTATTCCAAGGGAAGACTGGAATAATCCAGGCGTCAGACTTACTCAGGGCCACACAACAAAGCGTGTAGTTGAATTCGGTACCTTTTGGGTACGAAGCTAAGACCGTACCGCTGAGCAACGCTGCCCCCCCCCCCCCCCCCAAAAAAAAAACAAAAACAACAAAAACAAAAAACAAAAAAAAAAAACAAACAAAAAAACAAAACAACAAAAAAACAAAACGAAAACAAAACAAAACAAAACAAAAAAAGACAAAAAAAGACCCCACAAAAAACAACCCCCCCCCAAAAAAAAAAAAAAAAAAACAACAACAAAAGAACAAAACAAAACAAAACTACCCCTACTGTTATCTTTACAGTCTAAGCTTTAACAACAACAACAACAACACCATCAACAACAACAGTAAATTACAAGTTATAAAAAACGGAAGAACAATGAAAAATATATTATAAAAATTAACTAATGTTTATTTCCTATTTATTTATAATATGATATTAAATTTGGCAAAGAACCCAACAACATTATTCTGGTGTATGGAAAGGATAAGGTTGATTTCGTTATTTGGTTTTAGGGAGACAAATTGGTTTGAGCAAAAATCAAAGGAGCTGTATAATTTGGAAGGTTATCAATATTGTATGATGGTCGTGCAACAGTTAGAGATAGATAGATAGATAGAGCGAAATAGAGAGAGAGGGAGAGAGAGAGAGAGAGAGAGAGAGAGAGAGAGAGAGAGAGAGAGAGAGAGAGAGAGAGAGAGAGAAAAGGGGTAGAAGAGGAGATAGAAGGAAGAGAGAGAGAGAGATAGATAGAGAGAGATAGAGAGAGAGAGAGAGAGAGAGAGAGAGAAGGGATAGAAGAGATAGAAGGAAGAGAGAGAGAGAGAGAGTGAGAGAGTGAGAGAGATAGAGAGAGAGAGAAAGAGAGAGAGAGAGAAAGAAAGAGAGAGAGAGAGAGAGAGAGAGAGAGAGAGAGAGAGAGAGATTGTTTGTTTTTAAGGATTTTACGGCGCTTGCAACAAATTTAGGTTATATCAGCGCCAGTAAAAAGTATTAAAATGGGGTAGTAAAAAGTTCTAGAATTACAGATGTAGAATCCAAAAGCATATCATCAAAGTACTTAGTTTGAGATCACCTATAAGTCTCATCCGGACACAAGCACAAGATCCAACAAAGAGGAATACTCTCAAATGCTTACATTATACGTTCAAAATAACAAATACAATAATACATAACATAGATTTACAAGGAAAAAAATAACAAAATAAAATAAAAATATATATATATATATATATATATATATATATATATATATATATATAGAGAGAGAGAGAGAGAGAGAGAGAGAGAGAGAGAGAAAGGGGGGGGGGGGAGCGGTAACAAATAGAGGAAAAGATGATAGATGAATAGAGATTTGGTCACAAAGTTTTAAATTATTTTTAATTCTTTAAAGAGAAAAATGTTATAATAAAAGCAAGAACAAAAAAAAAATCAATGATAACATCGATAATAATAATAATAATAATAATAATAATAATAATAATAATAATAATAATAATAATAATAATAATAATAATAATAATATAATACTAATAATAATAATAATAATAATAATAATAATAATAATAATAATAATAATAATAATAATAATAATAATAATAATAATAAATAATAATAATATTGCGCATCACAAGCTGTTGTTAGATCCACACAATTACAGTCTATAAATAGCTTTGGATTCTATTCATGGCGACCACATCATGTAAATAATCTATAAACATAAATTATTTATTCTCGCCAGCTTTGATCTGTCACAAGATTTGGTTATGGACAGGAGAATGGTGAGTAGGATTTTAAAAACGATATAGTAATATTACTTTTAGGAGCGAAAGCAACCATTGTCTTTTAACGTTAATACGAAAACGTTAAGATGCTGAAAAAGAAGCATCTTCCATTGATTATATTTCCACCTCTCTCCCTAAATAGAACGCGTAATAATATCAAGTTTACAATAATTATTTGTAACGTCGGATTATCAAACGTTGGATTTCACTAAAAATAAAACTCTTTAAAAAGAAGTATCTTTTGAATGTTTTTGAACATGTCTTCTATTCAAAGATGACGAAATAGGAATAGATTGAGGGGTAGAATAAAAGATTTCTTACACTCTTGCGTTTTGGAATTCGAACTTTGTCCCCAACGCCCACTCGCAAGCTCGTGCATGGTGTAGTAACACGTCCGGAATTCCAAGAATGCAAGAGTCTAAGAATCGTATATTCTACAATCAACCCAAAATCTGTATTAACCTCAAAATGCTTAAGAGGAAACTCCGATTAAGAGACACAAGTTTGAATAGCTGTTTTGTTCAATGATGAAATGTGGCTTTTAAAGTCATTGTTATGCCCTGACACTGGTTGATAGGACATATCCCAAACGAGTCCGGAGTTTTCTTAACTCCTCAACCACCCAATCAGGGGGTTCGAACCAGCGATGAACGAGGGCTGAGGAGTTCAGAAAAACTATCAACCCCAAAAGGGTTCGGACAACTCCGGACTCGTTCGGGTTACGTCCTCGCAACCAGTGTCAGGGCATAACATTCCTCGAACTGTCAAATATAGTGCGAACTTGGGAAAAGTTGCACCTAATTTGTTTTGTACAAATAAATACAAACAAAAAAATAAAAACTTTCGCATTTATATAGAGCAATATCCATTAAATAATCCATGATTTATCTAAATTTCTATTGTGTATAAAAGTGTTACGGGATTGCTCGAATATGGAATATTAATAATAATTGTAAAAAATCTGATTTAATGAATTAAATAATGATATAAATTACATATAAACGTTATCTATCACAGCTTATTTTGTATTGAATATCCGACAATTTAACAATAAAATCCATGGATATTAGAATAAATGGTTTATGTCAGTTTATGATCATTGTCAAAGCAAGGTACCGTAATACGGCACAAATCAAGTTTTCAATTTATTTCATAAGATTGAAAAGATTGTTAGAAAACCCAACAAGTATCAAAGTACCAAAATATTGACATCAATAAAAAGTCTATATCAATAATTGGATTCATTATTATAATCTGCGTAGTGATAAATTGCAGGAAACGGATATCACATACTTTGCGATAAAAAATCATATAAGCAACAAACAATAGTGAAATAATATTCATATTGTAATCAAATAAAACAATAAAAAATATACCTATATCGATTCTTTTCTCAAGTAGATTTATGGTCAGTCTTTATATGAAATTAACTATCAGAAAATGAAATGTTTTCCATGATGACGTCATTGTGGAAAACTCAATATTATAGTGCTGTAACAGCTACAAGTTAAATGCAGAGGACATACAGGAAAGAATCAATTTAGTAAAATGATGAAATACATACCATATTAAATCTACAACAAATATTCAGGAATAGTTGAATTCAGTCAAGGATTTTACGTTTGCATCTTGATTTACCAGTCACTACCTGGATTCACTGAGACAATTTAGTCCATAGAAAAATGAATCAGACGATCGGGATTTGTGATTAATTAACCGTCATGCGACCATTATTTACCTGATAATAACTGTATGTTAAATCATTATCATGAATTTTCATGACAGCCAGGCGACGAAGGCTTCAGTGAGTAATTCCGTTTTCACGTATTACCTGGTTTTGTGGTAATATAAAAACTCACCATTCAACAGGTCACGGGTCAATCTAAATTCCTGACCTCCCTTGACTTGCACCACAGATCCCAAATTCAAAACAAATATATGTTATGTCAACAAACAATTTACACACCCTGTAGATTTTACACATTGCACAGACTTTTTAAAAATCACAATTTATAATTGTTGTGGTCAACAGCTTTTCAAGATCTAAAACGAAAAATATGCAGACCAAATCTTAATACAAAACGGGCCAAAACATCAATCTTGAAGTCAAATAAAACATCAAAATATGAAACTTGGAATGACCTTGTTTCTTTGATTTAAAAAAAATGACCAATTCATTGTCCATCAGAATGCTAGGTGTCCCCACGACCAAAATCTTATGTAAATTAGGAATTGGGTGATCCAGCTCCAGCTGCATTTTTTTATCACCATCACCTTGTGGTCGTTTTGTGGGACTCTTGGAGATCTGAAGGACCCCCTTGTCGTCTGAGTGGGCCATCTGATGTAGGTTTGGATCTGAGTACCTCAGCCCGTCTCTTGAGGAGGGCTGGTACAAATACAGATATAGTGAGAAATAAGAGCAAAACTGTTTTGATACTATCAGATCAATAAACCTAATTTCGATAATTTAATCTTTCATTAATTTTGTTACAACAGCTGCTGCGTCCATTCTTGTTTCGTCTCTTTTGAAATATAACATCAAAATTTTGCTATTTCCATTTTATTCCCTTTGTCGTCAAACGACAGATTATTTCTGACTTCGGACATTTATCAATACAGTAAGAGGACAGACACCACTTGCAAGACAAGCACAGAGTCAAATGGAATAATCGAATACGGAAATATCCCTTGTCAACTACTAAGTATTTAAAAAGATGAAACAAAAACAGTAAAGGCTTCGACTTGAAAGGATACAAAATAAGAACGATCTGAAAACGACCCATTCGTCAGTAAAGCAAAATAATGAACAAAGAAATGGAAATAAATATTTTGTTTATATATCATTGCATCGTAGATGACAAAAAGACTATGAGACATAAAAATGGTTAGAATCTAACGGTGATTTACACCATAAATAATATCGTAAAAATTCTTCGTAAGAACATCCTCTATTCAATAATTGGCAGACATGTTAATGCTATAGTGCAGTAAAAAGGTCATTCATAGGCGAATAAAGCAACAATTAATTTTCTTCTTTTACTAATTTGTGACCTGTTGCCTCAAGACGTTGTTATATTTGGGTTTGGAATTCATGCCAAAAAGGGATTTTTAAAGTTAAAATGGCCAGAAAGAAAAAAAAACAGATTTACGATTCTGTCACATTAAGAAACGTTGTCCCTTGATCTCAGTAAAACACACAATATTCACTCGTTATACCGTTTCAATGGCGATAGGCCTAAATTATTGTGACGTTACATCGTTTCAATGCAATAGGTCTAAATCATTGTGACGTTATATGGTTTCAATGCAATAGATCTAAATCATTGTGACATTATATCGTTTCAATGCAACAGATCTAAATTATTGTGACGTTATATCGTTTCAATGCAATAGATCTAAATCATTGTGACGTAATATCGTTTCAATGACGATACGTCTTAACTTTATTCGAATCTTCCGTTTATCTAAAAGAAATAAATGTTTTACAAGTGTATTTCCGCTGTGGCCATCATGAGTGATTACAAAGCCAGCAAAGTGTCCTTGAAGTCCTGGAATGAAATCATCCGGCGTTGAGATCGGTCAAAAACCTGGAATATGTCCATGAAATCTTGTGGACAGAGATGGTATCCTAGTGACGTCAGAGATTGTTTCAACTCTCCCTCCTCGATGAAAGAGTTCCCGTTGATGTCAAAGGTCTTGAAAGACCCGCGAAGTGTCTTGTGCTTCTTCAACAGCTGGAAAGAAATGTAGATGTTAAATTAAAGTAAATTGAGCTTATATATAGTGCAATATCCACTAAACGTGTTCAAAGCACTTTACAAAAAGTCCCTGACCAACAGCAACATGAAACATAGATATTATCCGCTTGGCTAAGAAGCTCACAACATTGCCATCCGGAAGTATAGCGGACCAACACACAAAACTATGTGTAACCTAAAACGTTTAAGTATGGTTAATACACTTTACTGAGAATTACTCATAAACGCGGATGGCCAAAAAAACAATAACAAAGACATGAGTGACGTCAATTTCGATCAATCTAACAAGACATGGCGTGTGAGATAAAGATCTGAAAAAGTGTGTATGAAACAGTGTCAGACAAAGCTGAAATATAAATACAATACCCCCCCCCCCCTTTGACTGGAGATCGAACCTCAGACCTACTGATACTGATAACGAATCAGACAAGTTACCACTACACCACAGTGGCTGCCCGATAGCTGGACAAATTAACACACTTTTTCAGATCTTCACGGTGAAGTATTACTAGACTGACGAGATATGTCACATATGATTTGACTTACCATTTCTTTGAGCTCGACGAGAACGTCATGCAGAGTGAGTGCCCTTGATGTGGGACTGGCCTGAAATTAGATACAAGATGGAAGAAGTCGTCAGTCATTTGGAAATAAAGCAAACACCCAAGAAGCTGGACCACCGCCAGCTATTCTTGGAATTCGAAGAATATAGACAATGTTACACTGAACTAAAATGAGTATAGAAACTCAAAAAGACTTAATACGAAAGGTTTCGGGCTCAAAACCCTTCCTTCCGCATACAACAACACACACAAAAAAACAAAACAATGCAAACACCCAACATTTTGGATCAAAACATGCTTTTTTGTAATCTGAGGAATATAAAAATAGGTTACGTTGAATATAAATTACTGTAACAACTTTTAAAAAAAGGACAACACAGAAATGGTGGAATTGCTGCAATTACAAAGTGGGAATTTTAGGGTCCAGGAACTGGAGTGAGATACAGATTTTAAAAGGTGTTCACTGTTTCATACACACTTTTAAAGATCTTTATCTAGACATTGGGGCCGAAGCGGCTGAGTGGCTTAGGCCTTGGATGTGATCCGGAAGGTCCCGAGTTCGAGCCCCGTTTCTGGCACTTTCGATTTATTTCCTTGGGCAAGATTATTAACCCCCAATTTGCTCACATTGGACAACATGGGTGATTCCTGTTGACATCTTGTTTGATGAATTATCTATATTCCTTCGTGGAATGCCTAGCCGACGGGATCTTATGATGTGGCGGAAGGGCAAAAAATCTTTTATCTAGATGCATGCGGAAAATTTGAGAAGCGAATAGAATCTACAAATTTTCAAATGATATGGCTATTTCATTTTTTGACGCATTATTTTGAAACATCACCAAACAGACTGACAACAGAATATTATAATAATCTAGGAGTAAACCCCTCGAGCTTTTCCATCCATTATCTGTACTAACGTGATTTAGACTTATGTCCTAAGATAACCAAATTTTGAAAATAATATTGGACGAGACATGTTTTTGGAATTGTTTGTTTGGCTCGAGTGTTGTCACCTTTTTGTTGTTTTTAGAATACAAATACTCGTACGACGAATACATGCAAGGACAATGACATGGAGTGACTGTTTGGCCCATGGTACTATGTCTCATCCTGGTTTCTATAGCGTGGAAGGACGTTATTCTGTAGCAAAAGCACTTTTCTAACAAGTCCAGCTACCCAATCCGTGTTGGGTGATCAGGATGGTAAAAAAAAACCCAGTCCCTTTGCGAATGAAGCGGGTGCTCTATATTATTATTATTATTATTATTATTATTATTATTATTATTATTATTATTATTATTATTATTATTATAATTAATTATTATTATTATTAATATAATTATTATTATTATTATTAATTATATTATTATTATTATTATTATTATTATTATTATTATTATTATTTATTATTATTATTATTATTATTATTATTATTATTATTATTATTATTATTATCAAATCTTATTTTTAAATACGTGTCTTTATCGACAACTGAAATTCAAGTCTAAATAAAAGGAAAGAGGAAATTTCAACAATTTGTTATCTGCAATGAAAACCTAATTTAAAGGTTATAAGTTAAGGGTAAAAATGAATTTCGAGCGCCAAGCTGACCTCCTACATAGCATCGTCTTGAGACGATGGGTTACATATAGAGGAAAAGGAAATGATGTCATTAACTTAAATGCCAGCTGATCACATCGACAATTTAAAAGAAACTTAACACACCTTGAGCAAGTCACCTCGCCCTATCTAATTTTGAGGCGCTGCACTGCGGCTGACACCAGGATTATTTCAATATTGCCTTAGAATAGAAACTGGAGACTAATTTCCCATTCGGTACGAATGAAGTGAATTCTATTTTATTTTTATTTACACTTAGTCTTCATTGCTCACTTTACTATGTCTTGGGTTATTTGTGCGGCTATGTGGTCTAGTGGCTTGGCACTCGCTTTCGAATCAAAGGGACCTGGGCGTTCGAGCCTCGCTCGGCGCACAGTTGAGTCCTTGGAAAAGACTCTTTACTGGCATTCTCTCACCGTACTAAGTTGTAAAATGAATACCTGGCCGTTACAGCGTTGTCTATGTCGGAAAAAAATTGGAATATCGCCTAACAGGCGTCATGTCTCTTTCTACAATTTACTTGTTGCTGTTGGTCAGGGACCCCTTGTAAAGCGCTTTGAGCTTTAGTGGATATTGCGCTATATAAAAGCTCAATTTTTTTATTTCGATCCTCTCTCGAGATATGAAGCCCCTTGAAGACCACGAGGAATGGAAATTAAATTTATCGATGTAGTGATTTCCATTGATTATCCGTGGCTGGTACATCTGACGTAGAACTCGGTCACGTGATAAATCACACAGGTGTCCATTGGAGGACAGGGAGAGGTTAGAATGAACTCATGAAAGTAGAAAACGGTAGGGGCTTCCTGAAGCCGGTGATCGTAAAATACTAAAGAAAGAGTGAAAATGGAGAGGCTTCGTATGGCAACAATACAGACAATGGACGTTTCGGGTACAAACCCTTCGTCAGCACGACAATACACAAGTTTTACAAGTTAATTTGTGTATTGTTGTGCTGAAGAAGGGTTTGTAGCCAAAACGTCCATTGTCTGTTTTGTTCCCATACGAAGCCTCTCCATTTTGACTCTTTCGTTAGTATTTAATGAACTCATGACCGTCTCAAGGCCTTTCAAGGGATATTTAACCTCTTTAATACTGACCTGCAGGTAACAACCATTAATGTGTGTGTGTGTGTGTGTGTGTGTGTATGTGTGTGTGTATATATATAGTATGTAATTCTATGTATGTATGTATGTATGTATGTATGTATGTATGTATGTATGTATGTATGTATGTATGTATGTATGTATGTATGTATGTATGTATGTATGTATGTATGTATGTATGTATGTATGTATGTATGTATGTATGTATGTATGTATGTATGTATGTATTCATCATCATTATCATCGTCATCAACACTAAAATCATTATTACCTCTGAGACATTCTGTGGCAAAGTCTGAAACTTCACTGTTCAAATTAATACTCCAGCTCTATACATTGTACATTATTTTAGGAAATGGTATTATGTCAATGAATATGTTACCCTTGTTACATTATCATGTATATTTCCTGAAATAAACAATAAATTAAATAAAATATTCATGAAACTCATACAAAATCGACACATGCAATGGATTGTCGACACGGAGAGACTGTCACTTTCACAGAAAGGTTCATTACCTAGAAACGGGCTACAAGAACATGTGTTTTCGTTAAAATGTGCAGTATCAGATTTTTTACACTCATCGGGAAAATTATATTTATGCTTTGTAGACATAAAAGATGCATTTGGAAGTATAGATCACGAATTTATGCTACGTCAACTTAATGAATATTCATATCCTTCAGTATTCATCAACATTACTAAGGATATTTATAACAAAGCATCATTTCAAGTAAAAGTCCGAAATCACCTCACAAATACAATCTACAGAGACAAAGGTATAATCCAAGGATGTCCATGGTCTGTAATTGTCTTTGAACAAGGAATAGATAAATGGCTAAGATGGATCGAACAAAACCATACCTCTCCGCAGATGCCACTACCCATCCAAGGTTACGTTGACGACGTCACGTTACTAGCAAAAAGTGAAGAAGTAATGAATCAATTGTGCAATAAAACAACTCAATTTATGAATGCAACGGGAATGAATATAAAACCCCCAAAATGCGCCATAACATCTGGCCAACGTTCAGGTAACAACTGGAACAAAAAATTCAAATTACCAACAGTAAGAATACAACAACATGAAATACCAACATTAGAAAAAGAAGAATTTTACACGTATTTAGGACACAACATCAACCTGACAAACAAAAGTGATGAACATCAACGAAAAACGATAATCGAAAAATTTAGAAACAATATGAACCTTTTAGATGTTTCCCCTCTGCCGTCTTCAGCCAAACTGTGTCTTTTGAGTCCAATGTGCTTTTCAATTCTAATGTTTTATTTTGTTAATCTCATGTTTACCGAAAAGGACCGTAATGAAATTGAAAATATAATTGTGAACAAAGTTAGAAATTGGTTACATTTAAATAATTCGAGTACAAGGTCATTCATGTTTTGTCCAAGATCAAAAGGTGGTCTCGGGTTACCAAACCCTAAAATAATTTATTATGCAAAACACCTATCCTTTGCCCTGTCCATCCTCAATTGTGACGATGACAGTGTGAAGATAACAGCCACAAACAGCCTGAACCTTCATCTAACGAAAAGAAAAATTCTACGCGCCTCATTAGACGAAAACGAAGAAAACACTTTTCTGACGGTTTTTGTCACAACGGCAAACGCCTTCAAAATAATACAAAAGTTAATTGGCCAAAGTCATTTTGGGTGGATCTTTTTGAAAAGTGTATCCGCCAAAATGTTTCCTTAATAAAAGATGAAGATTATGTGATGTCTGTACAGGCTGATAGTGACGTCAGTTGTTCTTTTAAGTCCCCAAAATGTTTTCAAAACTTCCTTAAAAGTGTGAGACTGAATGAGATAGCTACCCATTTCCATGAACTGGCGTCCCAAGGAAGAATTGTTAGAGAAGCCACTGGGGTAAACCACGCTCTCTCCTCCAGTTTCATATTCAATCATAAATTCCCTGACGAAATTAGAACGTTTGCTATAAAATGCCGCTTGCAGCTTCTGGAGTGCGACAGTCTACTTCATACATATTACCCATTGTCGTACTCCAAAGGCTGCAAGATCTGTAATCATCGGTCAGATACGGTATCTCACGTTGTAAACGGATGTACAAAATTCAAATTAATATATCAAAAACGACACAATAGAATTGTTGACATTATTTTTGACAAAATACCTAAAAACGACACTACTCAAATTTTCAGAGACACATTCACCAGACCAAGTTTTTTCGACAGTGACAAATCCTCATTTAATACTAACAGTAATCGACCGGACATTTTAAAAATCAACAAAGAAATGAAAACAGCCCAAATTGTTGAAATTTCAGTCCCATTTGATGCTCATATTAACAAGTCATTCCAAACTAAATTTGAAAAGTACTTTCCTTTATGCATGGAAATAAATGCTCTTGGATATAAATCCGAGGTTATCGTTCTTTCTGTAGGTAGCCTCGGCTATGTCCATGGTAGATATGTGAATGGCTTAAAGATTCTGGGCATTAAAAGCAAAGAAGCAAAAGTCCTTTCAAAATATATAAGCAACAGTGCCATCATTGGCTCTTACAAAGTTTGGAGACAAAGATGTAAAATTCATCATAATTAGTAGCACTACATATTTAATAATATAGATATTTGTCTATTTATATATCCCTCTATCTATATGTATCCATCTATTTGTCAAATATTCCAAACATATCAATTTGTATATGATTGTAATAATCAATTTAATTTTTCATTACTGTTTATTATTATTATTATTATTATTATTATTATTATTATTATTATTATTATTATTATTATTATTATTATTATTATTATTATAATTATTTTTATCATCACCCATCATCATCATCATCATCATCATCATCATCATCATCATCATCATCATCATCATCACATCATCATCAACATTCATCATATTATTATTATTATTATTATTATTATTATTATTATTATTATTATTATTATTATTATTGTCATTATTATCATCATCGTAATTATTAGTACTGTTGTTATCATCACCACAATTATCAACATTATTATTAATATTATAGTGATAGGGATTATTATTATTATTATTATTATTATTATTATTATTATTATTATTATTATTATTATTATTATTATTATTATTATTATTGTTGTTGTTGTTATTATTATTAATATCATTGCTACCGTTGTTACTCTCATCGTCGTCGTCTCCATCACCGCCATAGCCACCACTGTTATTGTCATCATCGTCTTCATCATCATCAACATCATCATCTTCATCATCATCATCATCATCATCATCATCATCATCATCTTCATCGTCATCATCGTCGTCATTATCATTATCATCGTCATCAACACTAATATCATTATTACCTCTGGGACATTCTGTGGCAGAGTCTGAAACTTCACTGTTCAAATTAATACTCCAGCTCTATACATTGTACATTATTTTAGGAAATGGTATTATGTCAATGAATATGTTACCCTTGTTACATTATCATGTATATTTCCTGAAATAAACAATTTTGATATGTATGTATTATGTATGTAGTTGTATGTATGTATGTATGTATGTATGTATGTATGTATGTATGTATGTATGTATGTATGTATGTATGTATGTATGTATGTATATCATCATCATTATCATCATCATCAACACTAAAATCATTATTACCTCTGAGACATTCTGTGGCAAAGTCTGAAACTTCACTGTTCAAATTAATACTCCAGCTCTATACATTGTACATTATTTTAGGAAATGGTATTATGTCAATGAATATGTTACCCTTGTTACATTATCATGTATATTTCCTGAAATAAACAATTTTGATATGTATGTATGCCTTAACCACTCGGCCACTTCGCCCCCTGTGTGATATAGACCAGGTAAATCACAGAACCATTTTGAGGGTACACCCCTATCTCCATGGCCCCAGGAATGTACAGCGTCTGGCATCCAATCGCCGTCATGGAGACACTGACTTACTTCATCGTGCGCTGACAAAACACATTAAAACAACAAAACAAATTTGACCTGAGAACCTGAAAATCCAAGTGTGACCCAGCGTCCCTTGTTTATGAAATGCATTTCGCAAGTCTTTTTTTTCCCCATGACGTGAATTATTTCCAAAGCTCACGGTGCAACAAACGTGACGATGAGGTATTGAAGTGTAAATGAGGATTCAAAGTTTATCACAGTGAAAATAAAACATTTTAATATAAAATTCTTTCATCCCTTTGTGTCTATTAAACGAGTTATTTTTATCGTGCCCAATAACACAACGATCATGCGAGTATATGTTATTGCACAATAAAAATCTAACGAAGTAAGATTATTAGATATTTTGTAACCAAATGGCATGGTATTAGTATTTCGATCCGCCATAATTTGTATCTTTGTCCTTCTACTTTAATGGCAATTTGACCCAAAAACAAAAAACGTTAGATTCGTATTAATGCACACCAAAAGATTATTTATAATTACCAATCAGCTGTCTTTTACATCTAATTTCACACCAATAAAATGAGCGAAAATATTCTGCAATCGTTGAATAAAATGTTAATTCAACGCGTTCAGGGCATTATTTACTAAGTATTTTACTAAGAAATGATAGGGTTTTCCAATGAGATGGGTGGAATAATATACGATTCTTACACTCTTGCTTTTTTCGAATTCAGGACGTGTTCCCAACCGCTGCACAAGTTTGCGAGTGGGCGTTGGGAACACAGTTCGAATTCCAAAAATTCCAAAAGAGTGTAAGAAATCTTTTGTTCTAACCTAAAATGAATTGATTCTGATTTTGCCATTTTTGGATAAAAGTCGTGTTTAAAAACGTTTAAATGTTCTTCCTTTTTAAGAATCTGATTTTAAAGTTGATAATTTATATAGCGCAAAACGCTTTACAGGGGGTTCCTGACCAGCCAGCAACACTTAAAATGTAGAATGAGACATATTACATTTTTTTCCGACAGAGACAACGCTGGTAACGGCCAGGTACTCATTTTACATCTGAGTACGGTGAGAAAATGTGAGTAAAGAGCCTTTTCCAAGGACTCAACTATGCGCCGAGCGAGACTCGAACCCAGGACCTTTGATTCGAAGCGAGTGTCATACCACTCCGAAGCGAGTGTCATACCACCGGACCACATCTAGGCGCATTTTAGTGAAATCACCGCTTGATAAACTGCCGTTACAAAATATGAATGTAAACTGAATATCATTAATTGTTACTATTAATAGAAAGCAGTAGAATAATATCCAATTATTCATTTCTAGAGGGAAATTTGTATTTAGAGTTCATCCAAGGCAAGGTGCGGCTATGTGGTCTTGTGGTATGACACTTACCCACGGATCAGAATGGTTTCGAATCCCGCTCTGAACGGCGCATAGTTGACTCCTTGGAAAAATTCTTTTTTTACTCACATATTCTCACCGTGCTCAGGTGTGCCTGGCCGTTAAAAGCGTCAGTTACCCATCTCCCCCCCCCCCCCCCCCCCCCATTGTCATATCGCCTAACAGGCGTCATGTCTCGTCCTACACGTTAAATGGTGCTGTTTGTTAGGGATTCCCTTGCTTAAAGAATATTTAGTGGATATTGCGCTATATTAAAGATAAAAAAAGCTCAAGGTGAAACAGTCCAGGCGTCAACCGAAGTGCTGCGAAGTAAAATGAATTGAACGAAGAAATTTGCTTCAAACCATATATCAAGGAAGTTGGTATTTAAATATATGAATGATGGAAGCATGATTTATAACTTTGATAGTTGAAATATTGATGATTTATAATATATCTAGTTGGAATATTGAATAAATAGAAATTAACACAAGGAGGTTATCCCTGACAGACGCGAAACCCGGGCAAATAGGATATCATAGATTCTGGTGTGATAAACACAAAAGATTAGAATTTCCTGAGATACGTCATCAGGACGAATCTACATGGGCAAACACTCAGTTGGTAGATAGAGCACTTTGACAATCAATGAGACCGAGATCGATCCCGGGTGCAGCCGAGATATATTTCTGCCCCTGTCCCCTAATGTCCACTCAGCAGTGAGTGAATAGCTGGGTCTGTTAGATCTGGCGGAAAGTACTTTGCGATAGACTAGTGTCCAATCCAAAGGGTAGCAAGCAATTGCTATTGCCCATTTCACGCTATAGAAACCGGGATAAACCCAGGCTCCATGATCCTCATGGCTCTGGAGGACTACTTTACTGAAACATAAAGTAAATGATTTTGTGCGACGAAGCAGAAATAAAAATTCAAGAGAAACAGAGAGAAAAAATAAATGAATCCAAAACCAGCTATCTACAACTGGGTCGGATCGAACCGCAGACTTTTGGGGCTATGTCGTGGTCTTGTCTAAACCCCGTACGGCATCGCTTATGACTCGTGATGAACAGGCGGAGATCTGTAGCTGTTATAGTCCTTTAGGGCCATTCGGCCCATGGAGCTGGAGTTTATCCCCGATGTCTATTGCGTGAAACGGGCAATAGCAATTGCTCGCTACCCTTTGGACAGGACGCTAGTGATCGCAAGAAAATATCTGACATCAATCTGGCATTTAGTCATGTGTTTATGTCTTTATTGCTTTTTAGTAGTTAGCTGAAGAAGAGCCCGAAACGTTCGGTGTTTTGGTATTTTGTTCTTTTTTAAAGCTGTTATATTCATTTTTGCTTATGACTTCTTACAGTCCACAGATTCTAGCAGCTTTTGTATCACTAAGAAGTTAACTTGATGCACCAGGCTATAATGATATAACACCAATTGGGAGATCTGACAGTTTAAGTAGTGGGTTTATACTAACGCCGTGGAATAGGATTCAATAGTCTGATGTCACGTCTGCCCAGCAACCAGCAGCTTGGTTCTAAACAAAGAAAATCGGTACGTTTTATTCTTCATGCTGGATAGAACTTATCCACATGTCATGTGATCAGAGTGTATAAAAGTCAAAACATGATTGTCCTCTGGATATACTTATATGTTGGTCGGAGAAGTATTTCATAAGGGCGATGATGGAGATAATGGCGTCCGCCATTGTTCCAATAGTTTAGAGCCAGTTACTATGCGTCATTACGAGGGAAGTGAATCACGACTGTTGAACCCTATTACTCCAGACAAAAGTGTCATTGTATGTATATTTGTAACCATGACAACGACAACGTTTCTAGAATTACAGCGAGTCATTAAATGTTTACTAAAATATCCAGCGACAACTGATGAATTCAAAGAGGACATCTTGATTACGAGAGTTCAACAGCTAAAAGGCAACATACGTAGAAGACTACTTTATTACTGAAGCCGTGGTTTTCAAATCCTGTGCGCAGCTATGTGTTTTAAAAGATAAACTATTATTTCTATTAATTCCAAGTAAATGTATCCGATCAAAGCCCCATTATTAGCAGGTCTGATAACCCAACAACAATTATGGGCTTGTTTAAACAGTGCTGTAATGAATGGTACTTTGGGTTGGTTTGAGAATTTTCCCATTACAGCAATGAGGCCTAAACAATTTGGGTGGTAAGACCTGACAATAAACAAACAAGTGTCCGATAAATTGAAAGAGAGAGAGAGAGAGAGAGAGAGAGAGAGAGAGAGAGAGAGAGAGAGAGAGTGTGTGTGTGTGAGAGAGAGAGAGAGAAAGAGAGAGAGACAGAGAGATAGATAGATAGATAGATAGATAGATAGATAGATAGATAGATAGATAGATAGAGATAGAGAGAGAGAGAGAGAGAGAGAGAGAGAGAGAGAGAGAGAGAGAGAGAGAGAGAGAGAGGGGTGTCTCAAATTTCAATCTGACTGATCAGGGTTGGAAAGTCACGTGCTCAGTTAGTTGACAAATGAGAAAATGGAACATACGAAACGAAACAAATCATAACTTAACAAAGCTAAAGAAGCAGTGCATGCATGCATTCAGTCAACCAATTATAACAATGAAATGACAGTGAATTTACTTGTTGGTTTATATTATCTTTTGAAATTTCTAATCTTATCGTTGTTGCTTTCATGATTATTTTTGTCATTAATATTTCATTGTACTATGAACTTTGTACATTTACAAATCATTCGATCATGACCAATTTTCAATAACCAGTTATCTATGATAGTATTTTTCGATCTTACATTGCCATATTGATATATTTTCCCTTACATTCAAAGTTGTGTAAAACTGTCTGTGAATAATACAATGCAAGCTATATGAGATTCTGTATTTATAAACTATTGTATAAGGAATTTAAAGGATAATTCATATATTCAGTCTTTAGTGATAGTAAGATAAGATAATTTTTAAAAAATAAATAAAACCATAAGAACCGGAAATTTGTCATTTATATTGACAAGTAAAGACTGTCATTTCAGACATATTTTACCGTTAGTTTGTGTCTTTGATGCTGTGTGGCTTATATTGTTATATTGTGTACCAATTTGATGTTTGAATTGTATAAGCTATGATATATTTATAGATGTGTATGACGAGGATGTATAAAAGTTTGTTGACCTCTGTAACCCTTTATGATTTGGATTCTGACCATGATTAGTTCATGGAAAGGCTAAAATAGCCCAGGTGATTAGAGCAAAGTGATCATTAGTGTTTGTGATGACAAAAGAGTTAATAGCTTTTGAAAAAAACGCAATAAACTTGAGCTTTTAAATAGCGCAATATCCACTAAACATGCTCAAAGTGCTTTACAAGGGGTCCCTGACCAACTGCAACACGTAACATGTAAAACGATTCATGACTGACGCCTGTTAGGCGATATTACACTTTTTTCCGCTGTCAGGTACTCATTTTACACCTGAGTACGGTGAGAGAATGTGAGTAAAGAATCTTTTCGAAGGAATATATTATGTGCCGAGCGAGGCTCGAACCCAGGACCTTCCAATCCGAAAGCGAGTGGTATACAACAAGACCATATGGCCACAAGATAAAGGTGCTTAAATGAGCCAATAAAATGGATATATATATATATATATATATATATATATATATATATATATATATATATATATATATATATATATATATATATATATCCTCTCTTTAAAAAATATAGCATTGTGGAGAACATTGTGCTTATTTGAGTCAATAAAAAAATTGATACGGCGCACAACTCTACTGAAAGATTTGGAAATTAGAAATGTATTTTTTACAGATAGATAAACAGATAACTTTATTTCCTTTTATAATTTAAAGTCAGTTTGAAAGTTCGTTGAGTCAAACAGATATCATAAAATATGTACCGACGATACTAGATTCTCAAAATCAGCTAATTTTGAACCTGTAAAAAGTTGTCAATTTGCGTCATCTATAATTTATGACATCAAGTATTATTATTACTTCCGTTGTGTTGTAGATTTAGCGGTTGCCAGTGTTGTTATGTAGTAGTATGTTCTAATTGCGTGTATGTTTGTGTGTGTGTGTGTGTGTGTGTGTTTTGTGTGTGTGTGTGTGTGCTGTGTGTGGTGTATACATGTGTGTGTGTGTTGGCATTTTTCAGCAAATCGTGGCATTCATAGTGATATTATTCACTTGATCACATGAAGGTATTTCAGTCGCCATTTTGATTCTTTTTTTTTACTATTAGGGTTAGCTCGAGATCGAAGGATTTTTTTCCTATTAGGGTTAGTCATAAGTCTTAGTAAAGGTGCTAGGATGTTTGTTTTTCCATAAGTTAAGTAAAGGGGAGACATTCCGAAAGCTCCTACATCCCCAGTATTCTTTAAATTTGTATTTTCACCGTTGATATTTTGTCAGGCATTTATTTATTCAATTTGTCATTATATAGAAGTATTTTAAAAAAACCTTGATAGATTTGTGAAAGTTTAAAATTTCCTAATTTGACCATTGTTTTGATTTTCGGCCGCCATTTTGGTTAAGTATTGAAAGGTAGTGCAACGCAGTCCGAGAGTTGTTTTATTCAATTTGTCATCATTTTTTCTATTAGGGTTAGCTCGAGATCGGAGTATATTTTTTTTTCTATTAGGGTTAGTCATAAGTCCTAGTAAAGGTGCTAGGATGTTTGTTTTTCCATAAGTTAAGTAAAGGGGAGACATTCCGAAAGCTCCTACATCCCCAGTATTCTTTAAATTTGTATTTTCACCTTTGATCTTTTGTCAGGCGTTTATTTATTCAATTTGTCATGATTTTTTCTATTAGGGTTAGCTCGAGGCCGGATGATTTTTTTTCCTATTAGGGTTAGTCATAAGTCTTATCAAAGGGTGTTTGTTTTTCCTATTAGGGTTAATTAAAGGTACTAGGTTTAATTTTTTCTTGGGGTTAGTTGAGGGAATATATTATTAAATATATTATTGGGACACACAGAAAAATCTCCTACATCCCCAGTATTCTTTAAATTTGTATTTTCACCGTTGATATTTTGTCAGGCATTTATTTATTCAATTTGTCATTATATAGAAGTATTTTAAAAACTCTAGAACAAACCTTGATAGATTTTTGAAAGTTTAAAATTTCCTAATTTGACCATTGTTTTGATTTACGGCCGCCATTTTGATTAGTTAAGTATTGAAACGTAGTGCAAAGCAGTCCGAGAGTTGTTTTTTTCTATTAGGGTTAGCTCGAGAGGTTAGTCATAAGTCTTATTAATGGTGCTAGGGTGTTTGTTTTTCCATAAGTTAAGTAAAGGGGAGACATTCCGAAAGCTCCTACATCCCCAGTATTCTTTAAATTTGTATTTTCACCTTTGATCTTTTGTCAGGCGTTTATTTATTCAATTTGTCATCATTTTTTTCTGAATGATTTGAATCTGAACTTTGCGGATGAACGTTATCTATCAGAGAGAGCAATTTTGACTACGACCCATGAAAATGTTGACAAAATAAATGCAGCCGTTCTGTCCAGGTTGACCTCATCAACTGAACAAATTTACTGCAGTGTTGATTCCATTCAAAGTGACACTGACATCAACTTATACCCGATTGAATTCTTGAACGAACTTACACCTCCCGGACTTCCTCCACATGCATTACATTTGAAAGCCAACACGTCAGTCATGCTGCTTAGAAATATAAATCCTAAATCAGGCCTTCCAAATGGCACCCGTTTGTTAATAACTAAATTAGGTTCAAAAGTATTAGAAGCCAAGATAATTACAGGTAGTAGAGCTGGCGACATAGTGTTTATCCCTAGAATCAATCTGACGACAACAACTGATTCAGGCTTACCATTTATTCGAAATAGAAGACAGTTTCCGGTAAAATTGTCATATGCAATGACAATTAACAAGTCTCAGGGCAGACATTAAGCAAGGTGGGGATTTTCTTACCACAACAGGTATTCACACACGGACAACTGTATGTTGCTGTGTCACGGGTCAGAGGCTATAGTGGCTTACACTTCATGTTGGGCCACACAGAAAAATCAACCGAAGATATACCAAATTACACAGACAACGTTGTTTACCAATCTGCCCTCATTAAATGATGGTGAGTACAGTATCGAATGAAAATAGTTCTTTCCCCGCGAAATTGCGGGCTTTTTACTAGTGTATATATATATATATATATATATATATATAATATATATATATATATATATATTATATACATATATATATATATATATATATATATATATATATATATATATATATATAATATATATCTGTATATCTGTATATATTATATATATATATATATATATATATATATATAATATATATATATATATATATATATATATAATACTATATATCTGTATACTATATATATATATATATATATATATATATATATATATATATATATATATGTATATCTGTATATATATATATATATATAATATATATATATATATATATATATATATATATATATATATATATATATCTATATATGTAATTATCTATCATATTTTGTTGTTCTCTTTGGTTAATAACTGATTTTACTCGAATTGATTTGCCAATTGGAAATTCTACGTTCATGTAGACCTATGTTTCATATTGGCTTCTGCCTAAAATAAACCTTAGAATAGAACTGAATATTCTGAGCAATATAGATTGTTACCCCCTTCCCCTCAACCACACAAATTTCCATCAACCCTTTCCGCTTTCCACCCACCTTGTTATGAAGCCTCTTGGTGTGCACATCAAACACGTACGGATTGATGTTCCTAGAGGGTTGCATCCCTTTGACAGCTTGCATGAAGGACATGTAGTTGAACCAACCGTTGGCTTGAAGGTCGTAGAAGTTGATGAGGTCATGCTGCTCCCGCTCACTCAACGAAAACTTTAACTTGTGAGCTATTTCCTGAAATGCAGTTTTTAAAAAAAAACAATGGAAATGTCATATTTCAGCTCCAATCTGATGGAGTGAGGCAGAGTGGAAAAAAAAGTTACAAAGTAGTTCTTCAGAGCCATTGGGCCCATGGAGCAGGAGTTTGTCCCGGTTCATATAGAGTGAAACGGACAATAGCAATTGCTTGATATCCTTCTGTTAGGACGCTAGTCTATACCCAATCACTTCTGGGTGGACAGGGGTGGGGTGGGGAAGGGGTCGTCAGAAAAAAAATCTCGACTGCACTCGAGATCGATGTCAGTCCCTTTGATTGTGAAGCGAGTGCTTTACCAACTGAGCTACTTGTTTCGGCGCCAGTATATTGTAAAATATGGAGCAGTCGAACTAGGGTCTTCAATTTAACTGTTTAAGATAAGGTAGTTGATATATTCTGAAATAGACTAATAAAACGTGTGATAGATGGAATCAGGAATAATGGGGATAAGCTCCAGCTCTGTGGATGGTTTTAGCTTTAAGAACCACTGTTTTAAAGTGACAGTATCTTGTGTGGCCTTTAGCACGTCACCTCGGCCTAGCCCACTTTGCGACGCTGCACTGCGGCTGACGCGCCTGAGTCATTCCAGTCTTCCCTTGAAATAATAGACCCAAAATAAAATTTATATATAACATTGCACGAAATGAATTAAGAGAGCCGCACAGGTCAAAGTAGTGGCCATTTCACTTACCCTCATATCACTGACTGAGATGGTCGAGTAGCCATATTTATCCAGGCTGAGGAAGACAGAATGCAAAACATCCCATCGCTGCATCACCTGGAATATGGAAACAATAAAAGATTGAGCTTTTATATAGGGCGATATCCACTAAACGTGCTCAACGCGCTTTACAAGGGGTCCCTGACCAACAGCAACACGTAACATGTAGAACGAGACATGACGCCTGTCAGGCGATATTACAATTTTTTCGGACTGACACAATGCTGTTAACGGCCAGGTACTCATTTTACACTTGAGTACGGTGAGAGATCCATAAAATTAGAGAAGCTAATGTCAAAACGATTTACTAAAATCAAAAGTTATAAAAAGCCAATCTTACATCAAAAATATTCAAGTCAGTTTTAAAACCATAAAATTAGAGAAGCTACGGTGAAAAAGATTTACTATTAAAAAAAAATCAGAAGTTATAAAAAGTCAATCTCACATCGTTCTTGACTTTCATAAGTAGTGAGGTCAACTTCCGTTCTTTGGCACTTCCAGTGATGACCTGTGGTTGGTGTACAATCATCACCTTGACAGGCTCCTGACTGCCATTTCCTTCCTTCTTCACGCTGGCCTTACTGGCCGGTCGAGATGCTGAGGATGGACGGAAGGAAACTGACGATGAAGACATTTCAAGTTACCTATATATGTGACTCATCGATTTGAAACGGTATTATCTTAGGGTGTTTTAGATTTTAGAAAAATGTGTGACGTGGGTAAAGTTTTTATGTTTGATTGAGCAGAATAAATATCATTAATTAGAATTACTTTTGTTGTTGGCTGAAGTAGGGGTTTGAGCCCAAAAAGTTTTATTAAATGTTTGAACATATCATATTAATTTTGTTCAATAGAGGGAATGAAATTAACGTCACTCAGCTCTTTGTTTTTTTTTGCCAGCCATTTTTATAAGTAGTTCTCACTCATTGTATTAACCAGACTATACACGTTTAAGGTTACACATAGTTTTGTAGAAAACGGTAAGGGCTGCCTGAAGCCGGTGATCGTAAAATACTAACGAAAGAGTGAAAATGGAAAGGCTTCGTATGCGAACAAAACAGACAATGGACGTTTCGGGTACAAACCCTTCGTCAGCACAACAATACACAAATAAACGTGGAAAACAAATAAAATATAATGAAAAATAACTTGTATCGTCTGTACTCAATGGTGGTTGCAGTATGAATGAAATGTTAGCGTGGCGTGGGTAGAGGATAGGGTGCCCCAGGGGGGTGATCTAATTGATAAGCAAAGGTCATCGTCAGGGAACAGAACTTTCCAGACTATAATGGAAGATAAAAGACATATTGGTAGTAGTAGTAGTAGTAGTAGTAGTAGTAGTAGTAGTAGTAGTTGTAGTAGTAGTAGTAGTAGTAGTAGTAGTAGTAGTAGTAGTAGTAGTAGTAGTAGTAGTAGTAGTAGTAGTAGTAGTAGTAGAATTTAAAATTCACCCCATACACCGGAGCATACTCAATGTCTCAATCGTTTCTATGTTATATGTTTGTGATGAGAATATTGGCTATTAAGCTTAACTGCTGGTCAAAATTACTTCGCGATGGTGGCGAACGAATCGGCGATCTCAAGAAGTGGGTGAGAGAGGGATCTAGAAATGACTTTGGGTTTGAAACGAATATTTTTGTGTTCGTGGATAGCTCACACGGTAGAGCCACGCTCTCACCTGCCAGGCGGAGTTGTCGTACCAATAAAGTCGCAGGTTCAAACCCCACCACCGCCGCGAAAATTTTTTTTATTCTCTATTGTCTTCTGGCACTTTTCTACTCACTTCATATCTTGTTGTTACCAACATAAGTGCCTGCTCCACTCACTTTTCTGAATTAAAAATTCACCCCATACACCGGAGCATACTCAATGTCTCAATCGTTTCTATGTTATATGTTTGTGATGAGAATATTGGCTATTAAGCTTAACTGCTGGTCAAAATTACTTCGCGATGGTGGCGAACGAATCGGCGATCTCAAGAAGTGGGTGAGAGAGGGATCTAGAAATGACTTTGGGTTTGAAACGAATATTTTTGTGTTCGTGGATAGCTCACACGGTAGAGCCACGCTCTCACCTGCCAGGCGGAGTTGTCGTACCAATAAAGTCGCAGGTTCAAACCCCACCACCGCCGCGAAAAATTTTTTTATTCTCTATTGTCTTCTGGCACTTTTCTACTCACTTCATATCTTGTTGTTACCAACATAAGTGCCTGCTCCACTCACTTTTCTGAATTAAAAATTCACCCCATACACCGGAGCATACTCAATGTCTCAATCGTTTCTATGTTATATGTTTGTGATGAGAATATTGGCTATTAAGCTTAACTGCTGGTCAAAATTACTTCGCGATGGTGGCGAACGAATCGGCGATCTCAAGAAGTGGGTGAGAGAGGGATCTAGAAATGACTTTGGGTTTGAAACGAATATTTTTGTGTTCGTGGATAGCTCACACGGTAGAGCCACGCTCTCACCTGCCAGGCGGAGTTGTCGTACCAATAAAGTCGCAGGTTCAAACCCCACCACCGCCGCGAAAAAAATTTTTATTCTCTATTGTCTTCTGGCACTTTTCTACTCACTTCATATCTTGTAGTAGTAGTAGAACGCTGTAGTGGAACAGTAGGGGGGGGGGGGGTGGAGGGGGCGAGGTGAAAGGGTCACGGCGGAGGTGGGGGGGGGGGGGGGCGGTTTGTTGGATGAGCGAAGGTCGAATCTTCGCGAAGGAACGATGCGATAGTAAAGTGGAATACACCAATAAATAGATAGATGGATAGGCAGATAGATAGGTAGATGGTCAGAAAAGAGGGGAGAGAAGGGAGAGAGAGAGAGAGAGAGAGAGAGAGAGAGAGAGAGAGAGAGAGAGAGAGAGAGAGAGAGAGAGAGAGAGAGAGAGAGAGAGAGAGAAATTAATAAAAGAAAAAAAATAAAAAAAAAAAAAATAAATAAATAAATAAATAAAAAAAAAAGGGGCGGGCGGGGGGGGGGGGGTTTGGTTTGAGGCGGACCGGTAGAGAGGGGGAATCAGAGAGAGAGAGAGAGGGGGGGGGGAGAAAGAGGGAGGGGGGGGGACAAAGAAAGAAAGAAAGAAAGAAAGAAAGAAAGAGAGAGAGAGAGAGAGAGAGAGAGAGAGAGAGAGAGAGAGAGAGAGGGTGGAGGGGAGGTGAGAGAGGGCGAGTAAACAGCCGAGTGATAGCTGGGTCTATATGTATATTAATGGATGAAAAAGTGGATGATTGGACACAATGAGAGAGAGCTAGGAAGGTAGATGACTATGAATCGGTGGATAATCAGTAGATAGATAGCTAGCTAGCTAGCTAGCTAGCTAGATAGATAGATAGATAGATAGATAGATAGATAGATAGATAGATAGATAGATAGGTAGGTAGGTAGAGTTGTACTTTTAGTAGTATGAACAGTAGTAGTAGTAGTCGTAGAAGTAGTAGTGGTAGTAGTAGTAGTAATAGTAGTAGTAGTAGTAGTAGTAGTAGTAGTAGTAGTAGTAGTAGTAGTAGTAGTAGTAGTAGCAGTAGTAGTAGTAGTAGTAGTAGCAGTAGTAGTAATAGTAGTAGTAGTAGTAGTAGTAGTAGTAGTAGTAGTAGTAGTAGTAGAAGTAGTAGTAGTAGTAGTAGTAGTAGTAGTAGTAGAAGTAGTAGAAGTAGTAGTAGTAGCAGCAGCAGTAGCTGTAGTGGCAGAAGTGAGAGCAGCAGTGGTGATGAATATGGGTGACGTTGACATCTAGTGGTGGTCAATCCTGGTGTTGAGTCCGCGTGGAGTCAGCGTTCCCAACAACTTGATCAGGTGAGTTTCCCTACGTCGACGGGCGGAAGTGTCCGAATGGCAAAAACTGAGCACACACACACGCACACACTGTACATCGCAGTGGTCTGGCAGATTGAAGTGTCTGGCCACTGCTGTGTCTGCACAGTTCGATATGTCACGCAAGTGCTGCACGAATCTGTCACCCAGCCTCTTTCCGGTCTCACCAACGTAAGCAATCCCACACAGGGAGCACGTAATCGCATAGACTAGATTACGGTCAGTGCAAGTAAACGGCCGCCTGATGTCCCAAATCTTGTCTGGAAAGCTGACTTTGTCATACTCCCACAGGTGCCCACAAGTCTTGCATCGGGGTCGCATACACGATCTGGCTTTAGGTCCATCCCTAGGTATGGGTTCCAGGCGGCTTCTGACAAGGAGATCCCTCAGGTTACGATCCCGTCGATATGCTACCAACGGGGGTTCTGAGAAAACTCTGTGGGTGTCTTCGCCCGCCTGGAGGATCCCATAGTTCTGCAATAGGATGTTCCTCACTTGATCGGCATGGGGGTGATGCGTGAGGACTAAAATGGGACGCTGTGTCTCCTGCTTCCTGGCATTGCGAGGCCTCATTGTTGCTTCTCTCGACACGAGGCTGGCTTTCCGGACAGCCTTAAACAAAACCCTTTCGGGATATTCCCGTGCCCTAAAAAAATCGAGCATGCGATCACGTTGAAGCGCAAATTCATCATCTTCCAGACAGAGTCTCCGCAAGCGGAGTACAATACAGGTCAATACAGCCTTGATGTCCAAAAAGTTCACCCCAGAGGTTGAAATCTCATAAGTGTACTCTATGGACGGGTGGAAGGAGTCCATCGCTAGGATGAACCCTTTCAACTGGCTGTGGGTCAATGACGTAATGCCGAAACAGTCGTCAATGTACCTTTTGAACAGCTCGGGGGCAGGTCCACTGTACTGATGGAAGAAGGTTTCCTCAAGGTAGCCCATGAAGAGGTTAGCATATGAGGGACCCATCTTGGTGCCCATCGCAACACCTGAGATCTGATGGAAAAATACATCATTGAACTCAAAAGTGTTGAGTGTGAGCACAAGTTCGGTGAGCCTCACAATGCTGTTGCTGGAAATCCCTGGTAATGGATGGCGGTCGACGAAATGCCTGATGGCACACAGTCCGTCAGGATGCGGTATGGATGTGTACAGTGCCTTCACATCCATGGTGAAAATTAGCCGTGGACGTTCATCCTGGAATCGAATTTCGTCAATGACACCAAGAGCATGGTTAGTGTCCTTGATATACGATGGCAGGGTGGGAACTATACGTTGAAATACCGCATCGAGGAACTGCGATACCTTCTCAGTGGGGCACGAGATAGCCGACACGGTACATCAGTCCCTCCATCAGTACAGTGGACCTGCCCCCGAGCTGTTCAAAAGGTACATTGACGACTGTTTCGGCATTACGTCATTGACCCACAGCCAGTTGAAAGGGTTCATC